>NC_090928.1:1321014443-1321329741 GCF_040938575.1 Ambystoma mexicanum | reverse complement strand
TGTGCACAGTAGATATCCCTGGATATCCCTGTGTGGCCCATGCGCCATCACTGGATGTGCACTGTAGATATCCCTGGATATCCCTGTGTGGCCCAGGCGCCATCACTGGATGTGCACGGTAGATATCCCTGGACATCCCTGTGTGGCCCAGGCACCATCACTGGATGTGCACGGTAGATATCCCTGGACATCCCTGTGTGGCCCAGGCACCATCACTGGATGCGCACGGTAGATATCCCTGGACATCCCTGTGTGGCCCAGGCACCATCACTGGATGCTCACGGTAGATATCCCTGGATATCCCCGTGTGGACCAGGCACCATCACTGGATGCGCACGGTAGATATCCCTGGATATCCCCGTGTGGCCCAGGCACCATCACTGGATGCGCTCGGTAGTTATCCCTGGATATCCCCATGTGGACCAGGCTCCATCACTGATTGCGCTCGGTAGATATCCCTGGATATCCCCGTGTGGCCCAGGCACCATCACTAGATGCGCTCAGTAGATATCCCTGGATATCCCTGTGTGTCCCAAGAACCATTGCTGGATGTGCACAGTAGATATCCCTGGCTATCCCTTTGTGGCCCAGGCACCATCACTGAATGTGCACGGTAGATATCCCTGGGTATCCCTGTGTGGCCCAGGCACCATCAATGGATGTGCACGGTAGATGTCCCTGGATATCCCTTTGTGGCCCAGGCACCATCACTGGATGTGCACGGTAGATATACCTGGATATCCCTGTGTGGACCAGGAACCATCACTGGATGTTCATGTTAGATACCCCTGGATATCCCTGTGTGGACCAGGCACGATCACTGGATGTGCACAGTAGATATCCCTGGATATCCCTGTGTGGCCCAGGCACCGTCACTGGATGTGCACGTTAGATATCCCTGGATATCCCTGTGTGGACCAGGCACCATCACTGGGTGTGCACAGTAGATATCCCTGGATATCCCTGGTTGGCCCATGCGCCATCACTGGATGTGCACTGTAGATATCCCTGGATATCCCCGTGTGGCCCAGGCACCATCACTGGATGTGCACGGTAGATATCCCTGGACATCCCTGTGTGGACCAGGCACTATCACTGGATGTGCACATTCGATATCCCTGGATATCCCTGTGTGGCCCAGGCACCAGCACTGGATGTGCACAGTAGATATCCCTTGATATCCCTGTGTGGCCCAGGCACCAGCACTGGATGTGCACAGTAGATATCCCTGGATATCCCTGTGTGGCCCAAAAACCATTACTGGATGTGCACTGTAGATATCCCTGGATATCCCTGTGTGGACCAGGCACCATCACTGGATGTGAACTGTAGATATCCCTGGATATCCCTGTGTGGCCTGGGCACCATCACTGGATGTGCATGGTAGATATCCCTGGATATCCCTGTGTGGCCCATGCACCATTATTGGATGTGCACTGTAGATATCCCTGGATATCCCTGTGTGGACCAGGCACCATCACTGGATGTGCACGTTAGATATCCCTGGTTATCTCTGTGTGGCCCATGCACCATCACTGGATGTGCACGGTAGATATACCTGGATATCCCTGTGTGGACCAGGCACCATCACTGGGTGTGCACAGTAGATATCCCTGGATATCCCTGGTTGGCCCATGCGCCATCACTGGATGTGCACTGTAGATATCCCTGGATATCCCTGTGTGGCCCATGCACCATTATTGGATGTGCACTGTAGATATCCCTGGATATCCCTGTGTGGACCAGCCACCATCACTGGATGTGCACGTTAGATATCCCTGGTTATCTCTGTGTGGCCCATGCACCATCACTGGATGTGCACGGTAGATATACCTGGATATCCCTGTGTGGACCAGGCACCATCACTGGGTGTGCACAGTAGATATCCCTGGATATCCCTGTGTGGCCCAGGCGCCATCACTGGATGTGCACTGTAGATATCCCTGGATATCCCTGTGTAGCCCAGGCGCCATCACTGGATGTGCACGGTAGATATCCCTGGGTATCCCTGTGTGGCCCAGGCACCATCAATGGATGTGCACGGTAGATATCCCTGGATATCCCTGTGTGGCCCAGGCACCATCACTGGATGTGCACGGTAGATATCCCTGGATATCCCTGTGTGGACCAGGAATCATCACTGGATGTTCACGTTAGATACCCCTGGATATCCCTGTGTGGCCCAGGCACGATCACTGGATATGCACAGTAGATATCCCTGGATATCCCTGTGTGGTCCAGGCACCGTCACTGGATGTGCACGCTAGATATCCCTGGATATCCCTGTGTGGACCAGGCACCATCACTGGGTGGGCACAGTAGATATCCCAGTATATCCCTGGTTGGCCCATGCGCCATCACTGGATGTGCACGGTAGATATCCCTGGATATCCCTGTGTGGCCCAGCCACCATCACTGGATGTGCACAGTAGATATCCCTGGATATCCCTGTGTGGCCCAGGCACCATCACTGGATGTGCATTGTAAATATCCCTGGATATCCCTGTGTGGCCCAGGCACCATCTCGGGATGTGCACGGTAGATATCCCTGGATATCCCTGCGTGGACCAGGCACCATCACTGGATGTGCACGGTAGATATCCCTGGACACCCCTGTGTGGACCAGGCACCATCACTGGATGTGCACGGTAGATATCCCTGGATATCCCTGTGTGGCCCAGGCACCATCACTGGATGTGCACGGTAGATATCTCTGCATCTCCCTGTGTGGCCCAGGCACCATCACTGGATGCACACGGTAGATATCCCTGGATATCCCTGTGTAGCCCAGGCACCATCACTGGATGCGCAGAGTAGATATCCCTGGATATCCCTGTGTGGCCTATGCACCATCACTTGGTGTGCACGGTAGATATCCCTGGATATCCCTGTGTGGCCCAGGCACCAGCACTGGATGTGCACGGTAGATATCCCTGGATATCCCTGTGTGGCCCGGGCACCATCACTGGATGTGCACGGTAGATATCCCTGGATATCCCTGTGTGGCCCATGCACCATCACTGGATGTGCACGGTAGATATCCCTGGATATCCCTGTGTGGCCCAGACACCAGCACTGGATGTGCATGGTAGATATCCCTGGATATTCCTGTGTGGCCCGGGCACCATCACTGGATGTGCACGGTAGATATCCCTGGTTATCCCAGTGTGGCCAGGGGACCATCACTGGATGTGCTGGGTAGATATGCCTGGATATCCCTGTGTGGCCCAGGCGCCATCACTGGGTGTGCACAGTAGATATCCCTGGATATCCCTGTGTGGCCGATGCGCCATCACTGGATGTGCACTGTAGATATCCCTGGATATCCCTGTGTGGCCCAGGCGCCATCACTGGATGTGCACGGTAGATATCCCTGGACATCCCTGTGTGGCCCAGGCACCATCACTGGATGTGCACGGTAGATATCCCTGGACATCCCTGTGTGGCCCAGGCACCATCACTGGATGCGCACGGTAGATATCCCTGGATATCCCTGTGTGGCCCAGGCACCATCACTGGATGCGCACGGTAGATATCCCTGGATATCCCCGTGTGGACCAGGCACCATCACTGGATGCGCACGGTAGATATCCCTGGATATCCCCGTTAGGCCCAGGCACCATCACTGGATGCGCTCGGTAGTTATCCCTGGATATCCCCGTGTGGACCAGGCTCCATCACTGGATGCGCTCGGTAGATATCCCTGGATATCCCCGTGTGGCCCAGGCACCATCACTGGATGCGCACGGTAGATATCCCTGGATAACCCTGAGTGGCCCAGGCACCATCACTAGATGCGCTCAGTAGATATCCCTGGATATCCCTGTGTGTCCCAAGAACCATTGCTGGATGTGCACAGTAGATATCCCTGGCTATCCCATTGTGGCCCAGGCACCATCACTGAATGTGCACGGTAGATATCCCTGGTTATCCCAGTGTGGCCCAGGCACCATCACTGGATGTGCACAGTAGATATCCCTGGATATCCCTGTGCGGTCCAGGCACCATCACTGAATGTGCACGGTAGATATCCCTGGTTATCCCAGTGTGGCCCGGGTATCATCACTGGATGTGCACAGTAGATACCCCTGGATATCCCTGTGTAGCCCAGGCACCATCACTGGAAGTGCACGGTAGATACCCGTGGATATCCCTGTGTGGCCCATGCACCATCACTGGATGTGCACGGTAGATATGCCTGGATATCCCTGTGTTGCCCCAGCACCATCACTGGATGTGCACAGTAGATATCCCTGGATATCCCTGTGTGGCCCATGCGCCATCACTGGATGTATGTGCACTGTAGATATCCCTGGATATCCCTGTGTGGCCCAGGCGCCATCACTGGATGTGCACAGTAGATATCCCTGGATATCCCTCTGTGGCCCAGGCACCATCACTGGATGTGCACGGTAGATATCCCTGGATATCCCTGTGTGGCCCAGGCACCATCACTGGATGTGCACTGTAGATAATCCTGGATATCCCTGTGTGGCCCAGGAACCATCACTGGATGTTGACGGTATATACCCCTGGATATCCCTGTGTGGCCCAGGCACCATCACTGGATTTGCAAGGTAGATATCCCTGGATATCCCTGGGTGGCCCAGGCACCATCACTGGATGTGCACGGTAGATATCCCTGGATATCCCTGTGTGGACCAGGCACCATCACTGAGTATACACAGTAGATATCCCTGGATATCCCTGGTTGGCCCATGCGCCATCACTGGATGTGCACTGTAAATATCCCTGGATATCCCTGTGTGACCAAGGCGCCATCACTGGATGTGCACGGTAGATATCCCTGGATATCCCTGTGTGGCCCAGCCACCATCACTGGATGTGCACAGTAGATATCCCTGGATATCCCTGTGTGGCCCAGGCACCATCACTGGATGTGCATTGTAAATATCCCTGGATATCCCTGTGTGGCCCAGGCACCATCTCTGGATGTGCACGGTAGATATCCCTGGATATCCCTGCGTGGACCAGGCACCATCACTGGATGTGCACGGTAGATATCCCTGGACACCCCTGTGTGGACCAGGCACCATCACTGGATGTGCACGGTAGATATCCCTGGATATCCCTGTGTGGCCCAGGCACCATCACTGGATGTGCACGGTAGATATCTCTGCATCTCCCTGTGTGGCCCAGGCACCATCACTGGATGCACACGGTAGATATCCCTGGATATCCATGTGTAGCCCAGGCACCATCACTGGATGCGCAGAGTAGATATCCCTGGATATCCCTGTGTGGCCTAGGCACCATCACTTGGTGTGCACGGTAGATATCCCTGGATATCCCTGTGTGGCCCAGGCACCAGCACTGGATGTGCACGGTAGATATCCCTGGATATCCCTGTGTGGCCTGGGCACCATCACTGGATGTGCACGGTAGATATCCCTGGATATCCCTGTGTGGCCCATGCACCATCACTGGATGTGCACGGTAGATATCCCTGGATATCCCTGTGTGGCCCAGGCACCAGCACTGGATGTGCATGGTAGATATCCCTGGATATTCCTGTGTGGCCCGGGCACCATCACTGGATGTGCACGGTAGATATCCCTGGTTATCCCAGTGTGGCCAGGGGACCATCACTGGATGTGCTGGGTAGATATGCCTGGATATCCCTGTGTGGCCCAGGCGCCATCACTGGGTGTGCACAGTAGATATCCCTGGATATCCCTGTGTGGCCCATGCGCCATCACTGGATGTGCACTGTAGATATCCCTGGATATCCCTGTGTGGCCCAGGCGCCATCACTGGATGTGCACGGTAGATATCCCTGGACATCCCTGTGTGGCCCAGGCACCATCACTGGATGTGCACGGTAGATATCCCTGGACATCCCTGTGTGGCCCAGGCACCATCACTGGATGCGCACGGTAGATATCCCTGGATATCCCTGTGTGGCCCAGGCACCATCACTGGATGCGCACGGTAGATATCCCTGGATATCCCCGTGTGGACCAGGCACCATCACTGGATGCGCACGGTAGATATCCCTGGATATCCCCGTGTGGCCCAGGCACCATCACTGGATGCGCTCGGTAGTTATCCCTGGATATCCCCGTGTGGACCAGGCTCCATCACTGGATGCGCTCGGTAGATATCCCTGGATATCCCCGTGTGGCCCAGGCACCATCACTGGATGCGCACGGTAGATATCCCTGGATAACCCTGAGTGGCCCAGGCACCATCACTAGATGCGCTCAGTAGATATCCCTGGATATCCCTGTGTGTCCCAAGAACCATTGCTGGATGTGCACAGTAGATATCCCTGGCTATCCCTTTGTGGCCCAGGCACCATCACTGAATGTGCACGGTAGATATCCCTGGTTATCCCAGTGTGGCCCAGGCACCATCACTGGATGTGCACAGTAGATATCCCTGGATATCCCTGTGCGGTCCAGGCACCATCACTGAATGTGCACGGTAGATATCCCTGGTTATCCCAGTGTGGCCCGGGTATCATCACTGGATGTGCACAGTAGATACCCCTGGATATCCCTGTGTAGCCCAGGCACCATCACTGGAAGTGCACGGTAGATACCCGTGGATATCCCTGTGTGGCCCATGCACCATCACTGGATGTGCACGGTAGATATGCCTGGATATCCCTGTGTGGCCCCAGCACCATCACTGGATGTGCACAGTAGATATCCCTGGATATCCCTGTGTGGCCCATGCGCCATCACTGGATGTATGTGCACTGTAGATATCCCTGGATATCCCTGTGTGGCCCAGGCGCCATCACTGGATGTGCACAGTAGATATCCCTGGATATCCCTCTGTGGCCCAGGCACCATCACTGGATGTGCACGGTAGATATCCCTGGATATCCCTGTGTGGCCCAGGCACCATCACTGGATGTGCACGGTAGATAATCCTGGATATCCCTGTGTGGCCCAGGAACCATCACTGGATGTTGACGGTATATACCCCTGGATATCCCTGTGTGGCCCAGGCACCATCACTGGATTTGCACGGTAGATATCCCTGGATATCCCTGGGTGGCCCAGGCACCATCACTGGATGTGCACGGTAGATATCCCTGGATATCCCTGTGTGGACCAGGCACCATCACTGAGTGTACACAGTAGATATCCCTGGATATCCCTGGTTGGCCCATGCGCCATCACTGGATGTGCACTGTAAATATCCCTGGATATCCCTGTGTGACCAAGGCGCCATCACTGGATGTGCACTGTAGATATCCATGGATATCCCTGTGTAGCCCAGGCGTCATCACTGGATGTGCACGGTAGATATCCCTGGGTATCCCTGTGTGGCCCAGGCACCATCAATGGATGTGCACGGTAGATATCCCTGGATATCCCTGTGTGGCCCAGGCACCATCACTGGATGTGCACGGTAGATATCCCTGGATATCCCTGTGTGGACCAGGAACCATCACTGGATGTTCACGTTAGATACCCCTGGATATCCCTGTCTGGCCCAGGCACGATCACTGGATATGCACAGTAGATATCCATGGATATCCCTGTGTGGTCCAGGCACCGTCACTGGATGTGCACGCTAGATATCCCTGGATATCCCTGTGTGGACCAGGCACCATCACTGGGTGGGCACAGTAGATATCCCTGGATATCCCTGTGGGGCCCAGGCACCATCACTGGATGTGCATTGTAAATATCCCTGGATATCCCTGTGTGGCCCAGGCACCATCTCTGGATGTGCACGGTAGATATCCCTGGATATCCCTGTGTGGCCCAGGCACCAGCACTGGATGTGCATGGTAGATATCCCTGGATATTCCTGTGAGGCCCGGGCACCATCACTGGATGTTCACGGTAGATATCCCTGGTTATCCCAGTGTGGCCAGGGGACCATCACTGGATGTGCTGGGTAGATATGCCTGGATATCCCTGTGTGGCCCAGGCGCCATCACTGGGTGTGCACAGTAGATATCCCTGGATATCCCTGTGTGGCCCATGCGCCATCACTGGATGTGCACTGTAGATATCCCTGGATATCCCTGTGTGGCCCAGGCGCCATCACTGGATGTGCACGGTAGATATCCCTGGACATCCCTGTGTGGCCCAGGCACCATCACTGGATGTGCACGGTAGATATCCCTGGACATCCCTGTGTGGCCCAGGCACCATCACTGGATGCGCACGGTCGATATCCCTGGATATCCCTATGTGGCCCAGGCACCATCACTGGATGCGCACGGTAGATATCCCTGGATTTCCCTGTGTGGACCAGGCACCATCACTGGATGTGCACAGTAGATATCCCTTGATATCCCTGTGTGGCCCAGGCACCAGCACTGGATGTGCACGGTAGATATCCCTGGATATCCTTGTGTGGCCCAAAAACCATTACTGGATGTGCTCGGTAGATATCCCTGGATATCCCTGTGTGGACCAGGCACCATCACTGGATGTGAACTGTAGATATCCCTGGATATCCCTGTGTGGCCTGGGCACCATCACTGGATGTGCATGGTAGATATCCCTGGATATCCCTGTGTGGCCCATGCACCATTACTGGATGTGCACTGTAGATATCCCTGGATATCCCTGTGTGGACCAGGCACCATCACTGGATGTGCACGTTAGATATCCCTGGTTATCTCTGTGTGGCCCATGCACCATCACTGGATGTGCACGGTAGATATACCTGGATATCCCTGTGTGGACCAGGCACCATCACTGGGTGTGCACAGTAGATATCCCTGGATATCCCTGTGTGGCCCAGGCGCCATCAATGGATGTGCACTGTAGATATCCCTGGATATCCCTGTGTAGCCCAGGCGTCATCACTGGATGTGCACGGTAGATATCCCTGGGTATCCCTGTGTGGCCCAGGCACCATCAATGGATGTGCACGGTAGATATCCCTGGATATCCCTGTGTGGCCCAGGCACCATCACTGGATGTGCACGGTAGATATCCCTGGATATCCCTGTGTGGACCAGGAACCATCACTGGATGTTCACGTTAGATACCCCTGGATATCCCTGTGTGGCCCAGGCACGATCACTGGATATGCACTGTAGATATCCCTGGATATCCCTGTGTGGACCAGCCACCATCACTGGATGTGCACGTTAGATATCCCTGGTTATCTCTGTGTGGCCCATGCACCATCACTGGATGTGCACGGTAGATATACCTGGATATCCCTGTGTGGACCAGGCACCATCACTGGGTGTGCACAGTAGATATCCCTGGATATCCCTGTGTGGCCCAGGCGCCATCACTGGATGTGCACTGTAGATATCCCTGGATATCCCTGTGTAGCCCAGGCGCCATCACTGGATGTGCACGGTAGATATCCCTGGGTATCCCTGTGTGGCCCAGGCACCATCAATGGATGTGCACGGTAGATATCCCTGGATATCCCTGTGTGGCCCAGGCACCATCACTGGATGTGCACGGTAGATATCCCTGGATATCCCTGTGTGGACCAGGAATCATCACTGGATGTTCACGTTAGATACCCCTGGATATCCCTGTGTGGCCCAGGCACGATCACTGGATATGCACAGTAGATATCCCTGGATATCCCTGTGTGGTCCAGGCACCGTCACTGGATGTGCACGCTAGATATCCCTGGATATCCCTGTGTGGACCAGGCACCATCACTGGGTGGGCACAGTAGATATCCCAGTATATCCCTGGTTGGCCCATGCGCCATCACTGGATGTGCACGGTAGATATCCCTGGATATCCCTGTGTGGCCCAGCCACCATCACTGGATGTGCACAGTAGATATCCCTGGATATCCCTGTGTGGCCCAGGCACCATCACTGGATGTGCATTGTAAATATCCCTGGATATCCCTGTGTGGCCCAGGCACCATCTCGGGATGTGCACGGTAGATATCCCTGGATATCCCTGCGTGGACCAGGCACCATCACTGGATGTGCACGGTAGATATCCCTGGACACCCCTGTGTGGACCAGGCACCATCACTGGATGTGCACGGTAGATATCCCTGGATATCCCTGTGTGGCCCAGGCACCATCACTGGATGTGCACGGTAGATATCTCTGCATCTCCCTGTGTGGCCCAGGCACCATCACTGGATGCACACGGTAGATATCCCTGGATATCCCTGTGTAGCCCAGGCACCATCACTGGATGCGCAGAGTAGATATCCCTGGATATCCCTGTGTGGCCTATGCACCATCACTTGGTGTGCACGGTAGATATCCCTGGATATCCCTGTGTGGCCCAGGCACCAGCACTGGATGTGCACGGTAGATATCCCTGGATATCCCTGTGTGGCCCGGGCACCATCACTGGATGTGCACGGTAGATATCCCTGGATATCCCTGTGTGGCCCATGCACCATCACTGGATGTGCACGGTAGATATCCCTGGATATCCCTGTGTGGCCCAGACACCAGCACTGGATGTGCATGGTAGATATCCCTGGATATTCCTGTGTGGCCCGGGCACCATCACTGGATGTGCACGGTAGATATCCCTGGTTATCCCAGTGTGGCCAGGGGACCATCACTGGATGTGCTGGGTAGATATGCCTGGATATCCCTGTGTGGCCCAGGCGCCATCACTGGGTGTGCACAGTAGATATCCCTGGATATCCCTGTGTGGCCGATGCGCCATCACTGGATGTGCACTGTAGATATCCCTGGATATCCCTGTGTGGCCCAGGCGCCATCACTGGATGTGCACGGTAGATATCCCTGGACATCCCTGTGTGGCCCAGGCACCATCACTGGATGTGCACGGTAGATATCCCTGGACATCCCTGTGTGGCCCAGGCACCATCACTGGATGCGCACGGTAGATATCCCTGGATATCCCTGTGTGGCCCAGGCACCATCACTGGATGCGCACGGTAGATATCCCTGGATATCCCCGTGTGGACCAGGCACCATCACTGGATGCGCACGGTAGATATCCCTGGATATCCCCGTTAGGCCCAGGCACCATCACTGGATGCGCTCGGTAGTTATCCCTGGATATCCCCGTGTGGACCAGGCTCCATCACTGGATGCGCTCGGTAGATATCCCTGGATATCCCCGTGTGGCCCAGGCACCATCACTGGATGCGCACGGTAGATATCCCTGGATAACCCTGAGTGGCCCAGGCACCATCACTAGATGCGCTCAGTAGATATCCCTGGATATCCCTGTGTGTCCCAAGAACCATTGCTGGATGTGCACAGTAGATATCCCTGGCTATCCCATTGTGGCCCAGGCACCATCACTGAATGTGCACGGTAGATATCCCTGGTTATCCCAGTGTGGCCCAGGCACCATCACTGGATGTGCACAGTAGATATCCCTGGATATCCCTGTGCGGTCCAGGCACCATCACTGAATGTGCACGGTAGATATCCCTGGTTATCCCAGTGTGGCCCGGGTATCATCACTGGATGTGCACAGTAGATACCCCTGGATATCCCTGTGTAGCCCAGGCACCATCACTGGAAGTGCACGGTAGATACCCGTGGATATCCCTGTGTGGCCCATGCACCATCACTGGATGTGCACGGTAGATATGCCTGGATATCCCTGTGTTGCCCCAGCACCATCACTGGATGTGCACAGTAGATATCCCTGGATATCCCTGTGTGGCCCATGCGCCATCACTGGATGTATGTGCACTGTAGATATCCCTGGATATCCCTGTGTGGCCCAGGCGCCATCACTGGATGTGCACAGTAGATATCCCTGGATATCCCTCTGTGGCCCAGGCACCATCACTGGATGTGCACGGTAGATATCCCTGGATATCCCTGTGTGGCCCAGGCACCATCACTGGATGTGCACTGTAGATAATCCTGGATATCCCTGTGTGGCCCAGGAACCATCACTGGATGTTGACGGTATATACCCCTGGATATCCCTGTGTGGCCCAGGCACCATCACTGGATTTGCAAGGTAGATATCCCTGGATATCCCTGGGTGGCCCAGGCACCATCACTGGATGTGCACGGTAGATATCCCTGGATATCCCTGTGTGGACCAGGCACCATCACTGAGTATACACAGTAGATATCCCTGGATATCCCTGGTTGGCCCATGCGCCATCACTGGATGTGCACTGTAAATATCCCTGGATATCCCTGTGTGACCAAGGCGCCATCACTGGATGTGCACGGTAGATATCCCTGGATATCCCTGTGTGGCCCAGCCACCATCACTGGATGTGCACAGTAGATATCCCTGGATATCCCTGTGTGGCCCAGGCACCATCACTGGATGTGCATTGTAAATATCCCTGGATATCCCTGTGTGGCCCAGGCACCATCTCTGGATGTGCACGGTAGATATCCCTGGATATCCCTGCGTGGACCAGGCACCATCACTGGATGTGCACGGTAGATATCCCTGGACACCCCTGTGTGGACCAGGCACCATCACTGGATGTGCACGGTAGATATCCCTGGATATCCCTGTGTGGCCCAGGCACCATCACTGGATGTGCACGGTAGATATCTCTGCATCTCCCTGTGTGGCCCAGGCACCATCACTGGATGCACACGGTAGATATCCCTGGATATCCCTGTGTAGCCCAGGCACCATCACTGGATGCGCAGAGTAGATATCCCTGGATATCCCTGTGTGGCCTAGGCACCATCACTTGGTGTGCACGGTAGATATCCCTGGATATCCCTGTGTGGCCCAGGCACCAGCACTGGATGTGCACGGTAGATATCCCTGGATATCCCTGTGTGGCCTGGGCACCATCACTGGATGTGCACGGTAGATATCCCTGGATATCCCTGTGTGGCCCATGCACCATCACTGGATGTGCACGGTAGATATCCCTGGATATCCCTGTGTGGCCCAGGCACCAGCACTGGATGTGCATGGTAGATATCCCTGGATATTCCTGTGTGGCCCGGGCACCATCACTGGATGTGCACGGTAGATATCCCTGGTTATCCCAGTGTGGCCAGGGGACCATCACTGGATGTGCTGGGTAGATATGCCTGGATATCCCTGTGTGGCCCAGGCGCCATCACTGGGTGTGCACAGTAGATATCCCTGGATATCCCTGTGTGGCCCATGCGCCATCACTGGATGTGCACTGTAGATATCCCTGGATATCCCTGTGTGGCCCAGGCGCCATCACTGGATGTGCACGGTAGATATCCCTGGACATCCCTGTGTGGCCCAGGCACCATCACTGGATGTGCACGGTAGATATCCCTGGACATCCCTGTGTGGCCCAGGCACCATCACTGGATGCGCACGGTAGATATCCCTGGATATCCCTGTGTGGCCCAGGCACCATCACTGGATGCGCACGGTAGATATCCCTGGATATCCCCGTGTGGACCAGGCACCATCACTGGATGCGCACGGTAGATATCCCTGGATATCCCCGTGTGGCCCAGGCACCATCACTGGATGCGCTCGGTAGTTATCCCTGGATATCCCCGTGTGGACCAGGCTCCATCACTGGATGCGCTCGGTAGATATCCCTGGATATCCCCGTGTGGCCCAGGCACCATCACTGGATGCGCACGGTAGATATCCCTGGATAACCCTGAGTGGCCCAGGCACCATCACTAGATGCGCTCAGTAGATATCCCTGGATATCCCTGTGTGTCCCAAGAACCATTGCTGGATGTGCACAGTAGATATCCCTGGCTATCCCTTTGTGGCCCAGGCACCATCACTGAATGTGCACGGTAGATATCCCTGGTTATCCCAGTGTGGCCCAGGCACCATCACTGGATGTGCACTGTGGATATCCCTGGATATCCCTGTGTGGACCAGGAACCATCACTGGATGTTCACGTTAGATACCCCTGGATATCCCTGTGTGGCCCAGGCACGATCACTGGATGTGCACAGTAGATATCCCTTGATATCCCTGTGTGGTCCAGGCACCATCACTGGATGTGCACGGTAGATATCCCTGGATATCCCTGTGTGGACAATGCACCATCACTGGGTGGGCACAGTAGATATCCCTGGATATCCCTGGTTGGCCCATGCGCCATCACTGGATGTGCACGGTAGATATCCCTGGATATCCCTGTGTGGCCCAGTCACCATCACTGGATGTGCACAGTAGATATGCCTGGATATCCCTGTGTGGACCAGGCACCATCACTGGATGTGCACTGTAAATATCCCTGGATATCCCTGTGTGGCCCAGGCGCCATCACTGGGTGTGCACAGTAGATATCCCTGGATATCCCTGTGTGGCCCATGCGCCATCACTGGATGTGCACTGTAGATATCCCTGGATATCCCTGTGTGGCCCAGGCGCCATCACTGGATGTGCACGGTAGATATCCCTGGACATCCCTGTGTGGCCCAGGCACCATCACTGGATGTGCACGGTAGATATCCCTGGACATCCCTGTGTGGCCCAGGCACCATCACTGGATGCGCACGGTAGATATCCCTGGATATCCCTGTGTGGCCCAGGCACCATCACTGGATGCGCACGGTAGATATCCCTGGATATCCCCGTGTGGACCAGGCACCATCACTGGATGCGCACGGTAGATATCCCTGGATATCCCCGTGTTGCCCAGGCACCATCACTGGATGCGCTCGGTAGTTATCCCTGGATATCCCCGTGTGGACCAGGCTCCATCACTGGATGCGCTCGGTAGATATCCCTGGATATCCCCGTGTGGCCCAGGCACCATCACTGGATGCGCACGGTAGATATCCCTGGATAACACTGAGTGGCCCAGGCACCATCACTAGATGCGCTCAGTAGATATCCCTGGATATCCCTGTGTGTCCCAAGAACCATTGCTGGATGTGCACAGTAGATATCCCTGGCTATCCCTTTGTGGCCCAGGCACCATCACTGAATGTGCACGGTAGATATCCCTGGTTATCCCAGTGTGGCCCAGGCACCATCACTGGATGTGCACTGTGGATATCCCTGGATATCCCTGTGTGGACCAGGAACCATCACTGGATGTTCACGTTAGATACCCCTGGATATCCCTGTGTGGCCCAGGCACGATCACTGGATGTGCACAGTAGATATCCCTTGATATCCCTGTGTGGTCCAGGCACCATCACTGGATGTGCACGGTAGATATCCCTGGATATCCCTGTGTGGACAATGCACCATCACTGGGTGGGCACAGTAGATATCCCTGGATATCCCTGGTTGGCCCATGCGCCATCACTGGATGTGCACGGTAGATATCCCTGGATATCCCTGTGTGGCCCAGTCACCATCACTGGATGTGCACAGTAGATATGCCTGGATATCCCTGTGTGGACCAGGCACCATCACTGGATGTGCACTGTAAATATCCCTGGATATCCCTGTGTGGCCCAGGCACCATCTCTGGATGTGCACGGTAGATATCCCTGGATATCCCTGCGTGGACCAGGCACCATCACTGGATGTGCACGGTAGATATCCCTGGATATCCCTGCGTGGACCAGGCACCATCACTGGATGTGCACGGTAGATATCCCTGGACACCCCTGCGTGGACCAGGCACCATCACTGGATGTGCACGGTAGATATCCCTGGATATCCCTGTGTGGCCCAGGCACCATCACTGGATGTGCACGGTAGATATCCCTGGACCTCCCTGTGTGGCCCAGGCACCATCACTGGATGCACACGGTAGATATCCCTGGATATCCCTGTGTAGCCCAGGCACCATCACTGGATGCGCAGAGTAGGTATCCCTGGATATCCCTGTGTGGCCCAGGCACCATCACTAGATGTGCACATTCGATATCCCTGGACATCCCTGTGTGGACCAGGCACCATCACTGGATGTGCACAGTGGATATCCCTGGATATCCATGTGTGGACCAGGCACCACCACTGGATGTGCACGGTAGATATCCCTGGACATCCATGTGTGGACCAGGCACCATCACTGGATGTGCAGAGTAGATATCCCTGGATATCCCTGTGTGGCCCAGCCGCCATCACTTGATGTGCACAGTAGATATCCCTGGATATCCCTGTGTGGCCTAGGCACCATCACTGGATGTGCACTGTAGATATCCCTGGATATCCCTGTGTGGCCTAGGCACCATCACTGGATGTGCACGGTAGATATCCCTGGACATCCCTGTGTGGACCAGGCACCATCACTGGATGTGCACATTCGATTTCCCTGGATATCCCTGTGTGGCCCAGGCACCATCACTTGGTGTGCACGGTAGATATCCCTGGATATCCCTGTGTGGCCCAGGCACCAGCAGTGGATGTGCACAGTAGATATCCCTGGATATCCCTGTGTGGCCCAGGCACCATCACTGGATGTGCACAGTAGATATCCCTTGATATCCCTGTGTGGCCCAGGCACCAGCACTGGATGTGCACGGTAGATATCCCTGGATATCCCTGTGCGGCCCAAAAACCATCACTGGATGTGCTCGGTAGATATCCCTGGATATTCCTTGGTGGCCTGGGCACCATCACTGGATGTACACGGTAGATATCCCTGGATATCCCTGTGTGGCCCAGGCACCATCACTGGATGTGCACAGTAGATATCCCTTGATATCCCTGTGTGGCCCAGGCACCAGCACTGGATGTGCACGGTAGATATCCCTGGATATCCCTGTGTGGCCCAAAAACCATCACTGGATGTGCAGGGTAGATATCCCTGGATATCCCTGTGTGGCCCATGTACCATTACTGGATGTGCACTGTAGATATCCCTGGATATCCCTGTGTGGACCAGGCACCATCACTGGATGTGCACGGTAGATATCCCTGATTATCCCTGTGTGGCCTAGGCACCATCACTGGATGTGCACGGTAGATATCCCTGGACATCCCTGTGTGGACCAGGCACCATCACTGGATGTGCACATTCGATATCCCTGGATATCCCTGTGTGGCCCAGGCACCATCACTTGGTGTGCACGGTAGATATCCCTGGATATCCCTGTGTGGCCCAGGCACCAGCAGTGGATGTGCACAGTAGATATCCCTGGATATCCCTGTGTGGCCCAGGCACCATCACTGGATGTGCACAGTAGATATCCCTTGATATCCCTGTGTGGCCCAGGCACCAGCACTGGATGTGCACGGTAGATATCCCTGGATATTCCTTGGTGGCCTGGGCACCATCACTGGATGTGCACGGTAGATATCCCTGGATATCGCTGTGTGGCCCAGGCACCATCACTGGATGTGCACAGTAGATATCCCTTGATATCCCTGTGTGGCCCAGGCACCAGCACTGGATGTGCACTGTAGATATCCCTGGATATCCCTGTGTGGCCCAAAAACCATCACTGGATGTGCAGGGTAGATATCCCTGGATATCCCTGTGTGGCCCATGTACCATTACTGGATGTGCACTGTAGATATCCCTGGATATCCCTGTGTGGACCAGGCACCATCACTGGATGTGCACGGTAGATATCCCTGATTATCCCTGTGTGGCCCATGCACCATCACTAGATGTGCACGGTAGATATGCCTGGATATCCCTGTGTTGCCCGGGCACCATCATTGGATGTGCACAGTAGGCATCCCTGGTTATCCCAGTGTGGCCCGGGGACCATCACTGGATGTGCTCGGTAGATATGCCTGGATATCCCTGTGTGGACCAGGCACCATCACTGTGTGTGCACAGTAGATATCCCTGGATATCCCTGTGTGGCCCATGCGCCATAACTGGATGTGCACGGTAGATATCCCTGGATATCCCTGTGTGGCCCAGGCACCATCACTGGATGTGCACGGTAGATATCCCTGGGTATCCCTGTGTGGCCCAGGCACCATCAATGGATGTGCACGGTAGATATCCCTGGATATCCCTGTGTGGCCCAGGCACCATCACTGGATGTGCACGGTAGATATCCCTGGATATCCCTGTGTGGACCAGGAACCATCACTGGATGTTAACGTTAGATACCCCTGGATATCCCTGTGTGGCCCAGGCACGATCACTGGATGTGCACAGTAGATATCCCTGGATATCCCTGTGTGGCCCAGGCACCGTCACTGGATGTGCACGTTAGATATCCCTGGATATCCCTGTGTGGACCAGGCACCATCACTGGGTGTGCACAGTAGATATCCCTGGATATCCCTGGTTGGCCCATGCGCCATCACTGGATGTGCACTGTAGATATCCCTGGATATCCCCGTGTGGCCCAGGCACCATCACTGGATGTGCACGGTAGATATCCCTGGACATCCCTGTGTGGACCAGGCACCATCACTGGATGTGCACATTCGATATCCCTGGATATCCCTGTGTGTCCCAGGCACCATCACTTGGTGTGCACGGTAGATATCCCTGGATATCCCTGTGTGTCCCAGGCACCAGCACTGGATGTGCACAGTAGATATCCCTGGATATCCCTGTGTGGCCCAGGCACCATCACTGGATGTGCACAGTAGATATCCCTTGATATCCCTGTGTGGCCCAGGCACCAGCACTGGATGTGCACAGTAGATATCCCTGGATATCCCTGGTTGGCCCATGTGCCATCACTGGATGTGCACAGTAGATATCCCTGGATATCCCTGTGTGGCCCAGGCACCATCACTGGATGTGCACAGTAGATATCCCTTGATATCCCTGTGTGGCCCAGGCACCAGCACTGGATGTGCATGGTAAATATACCTGGATATCCCTGTGTGGCCCAAAAACCATCACTGGATGTGCACGTTAGATATCCCTTGATATCCCTGTGTGGCCCAGGCACCAGCACTGGATGTGCATGGTAAATATACCTGGATATCCCTGTGTGGACCAGGAACCATCACTGGATGTTCACGTTAGATACCCCTGGATATCCCTGTGTGGCCCAGGCACGATCACTGGATGTGCACAGTAGATATCCCTGGATATCCCTGTGTGGCCCAGGCACCGTCACTGGATGTGCACGTTAGATATCCCTGGATATCCCTGTGTGGACCAGGCACCATCACTGGGTGTGCACAGTAGATATCCCTGGATATCCCTGGTTGGCCCATGCGCCATCACTGGATGTGCACTGTCGATATCCCTGGATATCCCCGTGTGTCCCAGGCACCATCACTGGATGTGCACGGTAGATATCCCTGGACATCCCTGTGTGGACCAGGCACCATCACTGGATGTGCACATTCGATATCCCTGGATATCCCTGTGTGGACCAGGCACCATCACTGGGTGTGCACAGTAGATATCCCTGGATATCCCTGGTTGGCCCATGCGCCATCACTGGATGTGCACTGTAGATATCCCTGGATATCCCCGTGTGGCCCAGGCACCATCACTGGATGAGCACGGTAGATATCCCTGGATATCCCTGTGTGGCCCAGGCACCATCACTGGATGTGCACGGTAGATATCCCTGGATCTCCCTGTGTGGCCCAGGCACCATCACTGGATGCACACGGTAGATATCCCTGGATATCCCTGTGTAGCCCATGCACCATCACTGGATGCGCAGAGTAGATATCCCTGGATATCCCTGTGTGGCACAGGCACCATCACTAGATGTGCACATTCGATATCCCTGGACATCCCTGTGTGGACCAGGCACCATCACTGGATGTGCACAGTGGATATCCCTGGATATCCATGTGTGGACCAGGCACCACCACTGGATGTGCACGGTAGATATCCCTGGACATCCATGTGTGGACCAGGCACCATCACTGGATGTGCAGAGTAGATATCCCTGGATATCCCTGTGTGGCCCAGCCGCCATCACTTGATGTGCACAGTAGATATCCCTGGATATCCCTGTGTGGCCTAGGCACCATCACTGGATGTGCACTGTAGATATCCCTGGATATCCCTGTGTGGCCTAGGCACCATCACTGGATGTGCACGGTAGATATCCCTGGACATCCCAGTGTGGCCCAGGCACCATCACTGGATGTGCACAGTAGATATCCCTTGATATCCCTGTGTGGCCCAGGCACCAGCACTGGATGTGCACGGTAGATATCCCTGGATATCCCTGTGTGGCCCAAAAACCATCACTGGATGTGCTCGGTAGATATCCCTGGATATTATTTGGTGGCCTGGGCACCATCACTGGATGTGCACGGTAGATATCCCTGGATATCCCTGTGTGGCCCAGGCACCATCACTGGATGTGCACAGTAGATATCCCTTGAAATCCCCGTGTGGCCCAGGCACCAGCACTGGATGTGCACGGTAGATATCCCTGGATATCCCTGTGTGGCCCAAAAACCATCACTGGATGTGCACGGTAGATATCCCTGGATATCCCTGTGTGGCCCATGCACCATTACTGGATGTGCACTGTAGATATCCCTGGATATCCCTGTGTGGACCAGGCACCATCACTGGATGTGCACGGTAGATATCCCTGGTTATCCCTGTGTGGCCCATTCACCATCACTGGATGTGCACAGTAGATATCCCTGGTTATCCCAGTGTGGCCCGGGGACCATCACTGGATGTGCTCGGTAGATATGCCTATATATCCCTGTGTGGACCAGGCACCATCACTGTGTGTGCACAGTAGATATCCCTGGATATCCCTGTGTGGGCCATGCGCCATAACTGGATGTGCACTGTAGATATCCCTGGATATCCCTGTGTGGCCCAGGCGCCATCACTGGATGTGCACGGTAGATATCCCTGGGTATCCCTGTGTGGCCCAGGCACCATCAATGGATGTGCACGGTAGATATCCCTGGATATCCCTGTGTGGCCCAGGCACCATCACTGGATGTGCACGGTAGATATCCCTGGATATCCCTGTGTGGACCAGGAACCATCACTGGATGTTCACAGTGGATATCCCTGGATATCCATGTGTGGACCAGGCACCACCACTGGATGTGCACGGTAGATATCCCTGGACATCCATGTGTGGACCAGGCACCATCACTGGATGTGCAGAGTAGATATCCCTGGATATCCCTGTGTGGCCCAGCCGCCATCACTTGATGTGCACAGTAGATATCCCTGGATATCCCTGTGTGGCCTAGGCACCATCACTGGATGTGCACGGTAGATATCCCTGGACATCCCTGTGTGGACCAGGCACCATCACTGGATGTGCACATTCGATATCCCTGGATATCCCCGTGTGGCCCAGGCACCATCACTTGGTGTGCACGGTAGATATCCCTGGATATCCCTGTGTGGCCCAGGCACCAGCAGTGGATCTGCACAGTAGATATCCCTGGATATCCCTGTGTGGCCCAGGCACCATCACTGGATGTGCACAGTAGATATCCCTTGATATCCCTGTGTGGCTCAGGCACCAGCACTGGATGTGCACGGTAGATATCCCTGGATATCCCTGTGTGGCCCAAAAACCATCACTGGATGTGCTCGGTAGATATCCCTGGATATTATTTGGTGGCCTGGGCACCATCACTGGATGTGCACGGTAGATATCCCTGGATATCCCTGTGTGGCCCAGGCACCATCACTGGATGTGCACAGTAGATATCCCTTGAAATCCCTGTGTGGCCCAGGCACCAGCACTGGATGTGCACGGTAGATATCCCTGGATATCCCTGTGTGGCCCAAAAACCATCACTGGATGTGCACGGTAGATATCCCTGGATATCCCTGTGTGGCCCATGCACCATTACTGGATGTGCACTGTAGATATCCCTGGATATCCCTGTGTGGACCAGGCACCATCACTGGATGTGCACGGTAGATATCCCTGGTTATCCCTGTGTGGCCCATTCACCATCACTGGATGTGCACAGTAGATATCCCTGGTTATCCCAGTGTGGCCCGGGGACCATCACTGGATGTGCTCGGTAGATATGCCTATATATCCCTGTGTGGACCAGGCACCATCACTGTGTGTGCACAGTAGATATCCCTGGATATCCCTGTGTGGGCCATGCGCCATAACTGGATGTGCACTGTAGATATCCCTGGATATCCCTGTGTGGCCCAGGCGCCATCACTGGATGTGCACGGTAGATATCCCTGGGTATCCCTGTGTGGCCCAGGCACCATCAATGGATGTGCACGGTAGATATCCCTGGATATCCCTGTGTGGCCCAGGCACCATCACTGGATGTGCACGGTAGATATCCCTGGATATCCCTGTGTGGACCAGGAACCAACACTGGATGTTCACGTTAGATACCCCTGGATATCCCTGTGTGGCCCAGGCACGATCACTGGATGTGCACAGTAGATATCCCTGGATATCCCTGGTTGGACCATGCGCCATCAGTGGATGTGCACTGTAGATATCCCTGGATATCCCTGGTTGGCCCATGCGCCATCAGTGGATGTGCACTGTAGATATCCCTGGATATCCCCGTGTGGCCCAGGCACCATCACTGGATGTGCACGGTAGATATCCCTGGACATCCCTGTGTGGACCAGGCACCATCACTGGATGTTCACATTCGATATCCCTGGATATCCCTGTGTGTCCCAGGCACCATCACTTGGTGTGCATGGTAGATATCCCTGGATATCCCTGTGTGTCCCAGGCACCAGCACTGGATGTGCACAGTAGATATCCCTGGATATCCCTGTGTGGCCCAGGCACCATCACTGGATGTGCACAGTAGATATCCCTTGATATCCCTGTGTGGCCCAGGCACCAGCACTGGATGTGCATGGTAAATATCCCTGGATATCCCTGTGTGGCCCATAAACCATCACTGGATGTGCACAGTAGATATCCCTGGATATTCCTGTGTGGCCTGGGCACCATCACTGGATGTACACATTCGATATCCCTGGATATCCCTGTGTGGACCAGGCACCATCACTGGGTGTGCACAGTAGATATCCCTGGATAACCCTGGTTGGCCCATGCGCCATCACTGGATGTGCACTGTAGATATCCCTGGATATCCCCGTGTGGCCCAGGCACCATCACTGGATGTGCACGGTAGATATCCCTGTGTGGACCAGGCACCATCACTGGATGTGCACATTCGATATCCCTGGATATCCCTGTGTGGCCCAGGCACCATCACTTGGTGTGCACGGTAGATATCCCTGGATATCCCTGTGTGGCCCAGGCACCAGCACTGGATGTACACAGTAGATATCCCTGGATATCCCTGTGTGGCCCAGCACCATCACTGGATGTGCACAGTAGATATCCCTTGATATCCCTGTGTGGCCCAGGCACCAGCACTGGATGTGCACGGTAAATATCCCTGGATATCCCTGTGTGGCCCAAAAACCATCACTCGATGTGCACAGTAGATATCCCTGGAAATTCCTGTGTGGCCTGGGCACCATCACTGGATGTGCATGGTAGATATCCCTGGATATCCCTGTGTGGCCCATGCACCATTACTGGATGTGCACTGTAGATATCCCTGGATATCCCTGTGTGGACCAGGGACCATCACTGGATGTGCACGTTAGATATCCCTGGTTATCCCTGTGTGGCCCATGCACCATCACTGGATGGGCACGGTAGATATGCCTGGATATCCCTGTGTGGCCCAGGCACCATCACTGGATGTGCACGGTATATATCCCTGGATATCCCTGTGTGGCCCAGGCACCATCACTGGATGTGCACGGTAGATATCCCTGGATATCCCTGTGTGGCCCAGTCACCATCACTGGGTGCACATGGTAGATATCCCTGGACATCCCTGTGTAGCCCAGGCACCATCACTGGATGTGGACTGTAGATATCCCTGGATATCCCTGTGTGGCCCAGGCACCATCACTGGATGTGCACGGTAGATATCCCTGGATATCCCTGTGTGGCCCAGTCACCATCACTGGATGCACACGGTAGATATCCCTGGATATCCCTGTGTGGCCCATGCACCATTACTGGATGTGCACTGTAGATATCCCTGGATATCCCTGTGTGGACCAGGCACCATCACTGGATGTGCACGGTATATATCCCTGGATATCCCTGTGTGGCCCAGGCACCATCACTGGATGTGCACGGTAGATATCCCTGGATATCCCTGTGTGGCCCAGTCACCATCACTGGATGCGCAGAGTAGATATCCCTGGATATCCCTGTGTGGCCCAGGCATCATCACTGGATGTGCACATTCGATATCCCTGGACATCCCTGTGTTGACCAGGCACCATCACTGGATGTGCACAGTGGATATCCATGGATATCCATGTGTGGACCAGGGACTATCACTGGATGTGCACGGTAGATATCCCTGGACATCCATGTGTGGACCAGGCACCATCACTGGATGTGCAGAGTAGATATCCCTGGATATCCCTGTGTGGCCCAGCCGCCATCACTTGATGTGCACAGTAGATATCCCTGGATATCCCTGTGTGGCCCAGGCACCATCACTGGATGTGCACAGTAGATATCCCTTGATATCCCTGTGTGGCCCAGGCACCAGCACTGGATGTGCACGGTAGATATCCCTGGATATCCCTGTGTGGCCCAAAAACCATCACTGGATGTGCTCGGTAGATATCCCTGGATATTCCTTGGTGGCCTGGGCACCATCACTGGATGTGCACAGTAGATATCCCTGGATATCCCTGTGTGGCCCAGGCACCATCACTGGATGTGCACAGTAGATATCCCTTGATATCCCTGTGTGGCCCAGGCACCAGCTCTGGATGTGCACGGTAGATATCCCTGGATATCCCTGTGTGGCCCAAAAACCATCACTGGATGTGCACGGTAGATATCCCTGGATATTCCTGTTTGGCCTGGGCACCATCACTGGATGTGCACGGTAGATATCCCTGGATATCCCTGTGTGGCCCATGCACCATTACTGGATGTGCACTGTAGATATCCCTGGATATCCCTGTGTGGACCAGGCACCATCACTGGATGTGCACGGTAGATATCCCTGGTTATCCCTGTGTGGCCCATGCACCATCACTGGATGTGCACGGTAGATATGCCTGGATATCCCTGTGTTGCCCGGGCACCATCATTGGATGTGCACAGTAGATATCCCTGGTTATCCCAGTGTGGCCCGGGGACCATCACTGGATGTGCTCGGTAGATATGCCTGGATATCCCTGTGTGGACCAGGCACCATCACTTGGTGTGCACAGTAGATATCCATGGATATTCCTGTGTGGCCCATGCGCCACAACTGGATGTGCACTGTAGATATCCCTGGATATCCCTGTGTGGCCCAGGCACCATCACTGGATGTGCACGGTAGATATCCCTGGGTATCCCTGTGTGGCCCAGGCACCATCAATGGATGTGCACGGTAGATGTCCCTGGATATCCCTTTGTGGCCCAGGCACCATCACTGGATGTGCACGGTAGATATCCCTGGATATCCCTGTGTGGACCAGGAACCATCACTGGATGTTCACGTTAGATACCCCTGGATATCCCTGTGTGGACCAGGCACGATCACTGGATGTGCACAGTAGATATCCCTGGATATCCCTGTGTGGCCCAGGCACCGTCACTGGATGTGCATGGTAGATATCCCTGGATATCCCTGTGTGGACCAGGCACCATCACTGGGTGTGCACAGTAGATATCCCTGGATATCCCTGGTTGGCCCATGCGCCATCACTGGATGTGCACTGTAGATATCCCTGGATATCCCCGTGTGGCCCAGGCACCATCACTGGATGTGCACGGTAGATATCCCTGGACATCCCTGTGTGGACCAGGCACTATCACTGGATGTGCACATTCGATATCCCTGGATATCCCTGTGTGGCCCAGGCACCATCACTTAGTGTGCACGGTAGATATCCCTGGATATCCCTGTGTGGCCCAGGCACCAGCACTGGATGTGCACAGTAGATATCCCTTGATATCCCTGTGTGGCCCAGGCACCAGCACTGGATGTGCACGGTAGATATCCCTGGATATCCTTGTGTGGCCCAAAAACCATTACTGGATGTGCTCGGTAGATATCCCTGGATATCCCTGTGTGGACCAGGCACCATCACTGGATGTGAACTGTAGATATCCCTGGATATCCCTGTGTGGCCTGGGCACCATCACTGGATGTGCATGGTAGATATCCCTGGATATCCCTGTGTGGCCCATGCACCATTACTGGATGTGCACTGTAGATATCCCTGGATATCCCTGTGTGGACCAGGCACCATCACTGGATGTGCACGTTAGATATCCCTGGTTATCTCTGTGTGGCCCATGCACCATCACTGGATGTGCACGGTAGATATAGCTGGATATCCCTGTGTGGACCAGGCACCATCACTGGGTGTGCACAGTAGATATCCCTGGATATCCCTGAGTGGCCCAGGCGCCATCACTGGATGTGCACTGTAGATATCCATGGATATCCCTGTGTAGCCCAGGCGTCATCACTGGATGTGCACGGTAGATATCCCTGGGTATCCCTGTGTGGCCCAGGCACCATCAATGGATGTGCACGGTAGATATCCCTGGATATCCCTGTGTGGCCCAGGCACCATCACTGGATGTGCACGGTAGATATCCCTGGATATCCCTGTGTGGACCAGGAACCATCACTGGATGTTCACGTTAGATACCCCTGGATATCCCTGTCTGGCCCAGGCACGATCACTGGATATGCACAGTAGATATCCATGGATATCCCTGTGTGGTCCAGGCACCGTCACTGGATGTGCACGCTAGATATCCCTGGATATCCCTGTGTGGACCAGGCACCATCACTGGGTGGGCACAGTAGATATCCCTGGATATCCCTGTGGGGCCCAGGCACCATCACTGGATGTGCATTGTAAATATCCCTGGATATCCCTGTGTGGCCCAGGCACCATCTCTGGATGTGCACGGTAGATATCCCTGGATATCCCTGTGTGGCCCAGGCACCAGCACTGGATGTGCATGGTAGATATCCCTGGATATTCCTGTGAGGCCCGGGCACCATCACTGGATGTTCACGGTAGATATCCCTGGTTATCCCAGTGTGGCCAGGGGACCATCACTGGATGTGCTGGGTAGATATGCCTGGATATCCCTGTGTGGCCCAGGCGCCATCACTGGGTGTGCACAGTAGATATCCCTGGATATCCCTGTGTGGCCCATGCGCCATCACTGGATGTGCACTGTAGATATCCCTGGATATCCCTGTGTGGCCCAGGCGCCATCACTGGATGTGCACGGTAGATATCCCTGGACATCCCTGTGTGGCCCAGGCACCATCACTGGATGTGCACGGTAGATATCCCTGGACATCCCTGTGTGGCCCAGGCACCATCACTGGATGCGCACGGTCGATATCCCTGGATATCCCTATGTGGCCCAGGCACCATCACTGGATGCGCACGGTAGATATCCCTGGATTTCCCTGTGTGGACCAGGCACCATCACTGGATGTGCACAGTAGATATCCCTTGATATCCCTGTGTGGCCCAGGCACCAGCACTGGATGTGCACGGTAGATATCCCTGGATATCCTTGTGTGGCCCAAAAACCATTACTGGATGTGCTCGGTAGATATCCCTGGATATCCCTGTGTGGACCAGGCACCATCACTGGATGTGAACTGTAGATATCCCTGGATATCCCTGTGTGGCCTGGGCACCATCACTGGATGTGCATGGTAGATATCCCTGGATATCCCTGTGTGGCCCATGCACCATTACTGGATGTGCACTGTAGATATCCCTGGATATCCCTGTGTGGACCAGGCACCATCACTGGATGTGCACGTTAGATATCCCTGGTTATCTCTGTGTGGCCCATGCACCATCACTGGATGTGCACGGTAGATATACCTGGATATCCCTGTGTGGACCAGGCACCATCACTGGGTGTGCACAGTAGATATCCCTGGATATCCCTGTGTGGCCCAGGTGCCATCACTGGATGTGCACTGTAGATATCCCTGGATATCCCTGTGTAGCCCAGGCGTCATCACTGGATGTGCACGGTAGATATCCCTGGGTATCCCTGTGTGGCCCAGGCACCATCAATGGATGTGCACGGTAGATATCCCTGGATATCCCTGTGTGGCCCAGGCACCATCACTGGATGTGCACGGTAGATATCCCTGGATATCCCTGTGTGGACCAGGAACCATCACTGGATGTTCACGTTAGATACCCCTGGATATCCCTGTGTGGCCCAGGCACGATCACTGGATATGCACAGTAGATATCCCTGGATATCCCTGTGTGGTCCAGGCACCGTCACTGGATGTGCACGCTAGATATCCCTGGATATCCCTGTGTGGACCAGGCACCATCACTGGGTGGGCACAGTAGATATCCCAGGATATCCCTGGTTGGCCCATGCGCCATCACTGGATGTGCACGGTAGATATCCCTGGATATCCGTGTGTGGCCCAGCCACCATCACTGGATGTGCACAGTAGATATCCCTGGATATCCCTGTGTGGCCCAGGCACCATCACTGGATGTGCATTGTAAATATCCCTGGATATCCCTGTGTGGCCCAGGCACCATCTCTGGATGTGCACGGTAGATATCCCTGGATATCCCTGCGTGGACCAGGCACCATCGCTGGATGTGCACGGTAGATATCCCTGGACACCCCTTTGTGGACCAGGCACCATCACTGGATGTGCACGGTAGATATCCCTGGATATCCCTGTGTGGCCCAGGCACCATCACTGGAAGTGCACGGTAGATATCTCTGCATCTCCCTGTGTGGCCCAGGCACCATCACTGGATGCACACGGTAGATATCCCTGCATATCCCTGTGTAGCCCAGGCACCATCACTGGATGCGCAGAGTAGATATCCCTGGATATCCCTGTGTGGCCCAGGCACCATCACTTGGTGTGCACGGTAGATATCCCTGGATATCCCTGTGTGGCCCAGGCACCAGCACTGGATGTGCACGGTAGATATCCCTGGATATCCCTGTGTGGCCCGGGCACCATCACTGGATGTGCACGGTAGATATCCCTGGATATCCCTGTGTGGCCCATGCACCATCACTGGATGTGCACGGTAGATATCCCTGGATATCCCTGTGTGGCCCAGGCACCAGCACTGGATGTGCATGGTAGATATCCCTGGATATTCCTGTGTGGCCCGGGCACCATCACTGGATGTGCACGGTAGATATCCCTGGTTATCCCAGTGTGGCCAGGGGACCATCACTGGATGTGCTGGGTAGATATGCCTGGATATCCCTGTGTGGCCCAGGCACCATCACTGGGTGTGCACAGTAGATATCCCTGGATATCCCTGTGTGGCCCATGCGCCATCACTGGATGTGCACTGTAGATATCCCTGGATATCCCTGTGTGGCCCAGGCGCCATCACTGGATGTGCACGGTAGATATCCCTGGACATCCCTGTGTGGCCCAGGCACCATCACTGGATGTGCACGGTAGATATCCCTGGACATCCCTGTGTGGCCCAGGCACCATCACTGGATGCGCACGGTAGATATCCCTGGACATCCCTGTGTGGCCCAGGCACCATCACTGGATGCTCACGGTAGATATCCCTGGATATCCCCGTGTGGACCAGGCACCATCACTGGATGCGCACGGTAGATATCCCTGGATATCCCCGTGTGGCCCAGGCACCATCACTGGATGCGCTCGGTAGTTATCCCTGGATATCCCCATGTGGACCAGGCTCCATCACTGATTGCGCTCGGTAGATATCCCTGGATATCCCCGTGTGGCCCAGGCACCATCACTAGATGCGCTCAGTAGATATCCCTGGATATCCCTGTGTGTCCCAAGAACCATTGCTGGATGTGCACAGTAGATATCCCTGGCTATCCCTTTGTGGCCCAGGCACCATCACTGAATGTGCACGGTAGATATCCCTGGGTATCCCTGTGTGGCCCAGGCACCATCAATGGATGTGCACGGTAGATGTCCCTGGATATCCCTTTGTGGCCCAGGCACCATCACTGGATGTGCACGGTAGATATACCTGGATATCCCTGTGTGGACCAGGAACCATCACTGGATGTTCATGTTAGATACCCCTGGATATCCCTGTGTGGACCAGGCACGATCACTGGATGTGCACAGTAGATATCCCTGGATATCCCTGTGTGGCCCAGGCACCGTCACTGGATGTGCACGTTAGATATCCCTGGATATCCCTGTGTGGACCAGGCACCATCACTGGGTGTGCACAGTAGATATCCCTGGATATCCCTGGTTGGCCCATGCGCCATCACTGGATGTGCACTGTAGATATCCCTGGATATCCCCGTGTGGCCCAGGCACCATCACTGGATGTGCACGGTAGATATCCCTGGACATCCCTGTGTGGACCAGGCACTATCACTGGATGTGCACATTCGATATCCCTGGATATCCCTGTGTGGCCCAGGCACCAGCACTGGATGTGCACAGTAGATATCCCTTGATATCCCTGTGTGGCCCAGGCACCAGCACTGGATGTGCACAGTAGATATCCCTGGATATCCCTGTGTGGCCCAAAAACCATTACTGGATGTGCACTGTAGATATCCCTGGATATCCCTGTGTGGACCAGGCACCATCACTGGATGTGAACTGTAGATATCCCTGGATATCCCTGTGTGGCCTGGGCACCATCACTGGATGTGCATGGTAGATATCCCTGGATATCCCTGTGTGGCCCATGCACCATTATTGGATGTGCACTGTAGATATCCCTGGATATCCCTGTGTGGACCAGGCACCATCACTGGATGTGCACGTTAGATATCCCTGGTTATCTCTGTGTGGCCCATGCACCATCACTGGATGTGCACGGTAGATATACCTGGATATCCCTGTGTGGACCAGGCACCATCACTGGGTGTGCACAGTAGATATCCCTGGATATCCCTGGTTGGCCCATGCGCCATCACTGGATGTGCACTGTAGATATCCCTGGATATCCCTGTGTGGCCCATGCACCATTATTGGATGTGCACTGTAGATATCCCTGGATATCCCTGTGTGGACCAGCCACCATCACTGGATGTGCACGTTAGATATCCCTGGTTATCTCTGTGTGGCCCATGCACCATCACTGGATGTGCACGGTAGATATACCTGGATATCCCTGTGTGGACCAGGCACCATCACTGGGTGTGCACAGTAGATATCCCTGGATATCCCTGTGTGGCCCAGGCGCCATCACTGGATGTGCACTGTAGATATCCCTGGATATCCCTGTGTAGCCCAGGCGCCATCACTGGATGTGCACGGTAGATATCCCTGGGTATCCCTGTGTGGCCCAGGCACCATCAATGGATGTGCACGGTAGATATCCCTGGATATCCCTGTGTGGCCCAGGCACCATCACTGGATGTGCACGGTAGATATCCCTGGATATCCCTGTGTGGACCAGGAATCATCACTGGATGTTCACGTTAGATACCCCTGGATATCCCTGTGTGGCCCAGGCACGATCACTGGATATGCACAGTAGATATCCCTGGATATCCCTGTGTGGTCCAGGCACCGTCACTGGATGTGCACGCTAGATATCCCTGGATATCCCTGTGTGGACCAGGCACCATCACTGGGTGGGCACAGTAGATATCCCAGTATATCCCTGGTTGGCCCATGCGCCATCACTGGATGTGCACGGTAGATATCCCTGGATATCCCTGTGTGGCCCAGCCACCATCACTGGATGTGCACAGTAGATATCCCTGGATATCCCTGTGTGGCCCAGGCACCATCACTGGATGTGCATTGTAAATATCCCTGGATATCCCTGTGTGGCCCAGGCACCATCTCGGGATGTGCACGGTAGATATCCCTGGATATCCCTGCGTGGACCAGGCACCATCACTGGATGTGCACGGTAGATATCCCTGGACACCCCTGTGTGGACCAGGCACCATCACTGGATGTGCACGGTAGATATCCCTGGATATCCCTGTGTGGCCCAGGCACCATCACTGGATGTGCACGGTAGATATCTCTGCATCTCCCTGTGTGGCCCAGGCACCATCACTGGATGCACACGGTAGATATCCCTGGATATCCCTGTGTAGCCCAGGCACCATCACTGGATGCGCAGAGTAGATATCCCTGGATATCCCTGTGTGGCCTATGCACCATCACTTGGTGTGCACGGTAGATATCCCTGGATATCCCTGTGTGGCCCAGGCACCAGCACTGGATGTGCACGGTAGATATCCCTGGATATCCCTGTGTGGCCCGGGCACCATCACTGGATGTGCACGGTAGATATCCCTGGATATCCCTGTGTGGCCCATGCACCATCACTGGATGTGCACGGTAGATATCCCTGGATATCCCTGTGTGGCCCAGACACCAGCACTGGATGTGCATGGTAGATATCCCTGGATATTCCTGTGTGGCCCGGGCACCATCACTGGATGTGCACGGTAGATATCCCTGGTTATCCCAGTGTGGCCAGGGGACCATCACTGGATGTGCTGGGTAGATATGCCTGGATATCCCTGTGTGGCCCAGGCGCCATCACTGGGTGTGCACAGTAGATATCCCTGGATATCCCTGTGTGGCCGATGCGCCATCACTGGATGTGCACTGTAGATATCCCTGGATATCCCTGTGTGGCCCAGGCGCCATCACTGGATGTGCACGGTAGATATCCCTGGACATCCCTGTGTGGCCCAGGCACCATCACTGGATGTGCACGGTAGATATCCCTGGACATCCCTGTGTGGCCCAGGCACCATCACTGGATGCGCACGGTAGATATCCCTGGATATCCCTGTGTGGCCCAGGCACCATCACTGGATGCGCACGGTAGATATCCCTGGATATCCCCGTGTGGACCAGGCACCATCACTGGATGCGCACGGTAGATATCCCTGGATATCCCCGTTAGGCCCAGGCACCATCACTGGATGCGCTCGGTAGTTATCCCTGGATATCCCCGTGTGGACCAGGCTCCATCACTGGATGCGCTCGGTAGATATCCCTGGATATCCCCGTGTGGCCCAGGCACCATCACTGGATGCGCACGGTAGATATCCCTGGATAACCCTGAGTGGCCCAGGCACCATCACTAGATGCGCTCAGTAGATATCCCTGGATATCCCTGTGTGTCCCAAGAACCATTGCTGGATGTGCACAGTAGATATCCCTGGCTATCCCATTGTGGCCCAGGCACCATCACTGAATGTGCACGGTAGATATCCCTGGTTATCCCAGTGTGGCCCAGGCACCATCACTGGATGTGCACAGTAGATATCCCTGGATATCCCTGTGCGGTCCAGGCACCATCACTGAATGTGCACGGTAGATATCCCTGGTTATCCCAGTGTGGCCCGGGTATCATCACTGGATGTGCACAGTAGATACCCCTGGATATCCCTGTGTAGCCCAGGCACCATCACTGGAAGTGCACGGTAGATACCCGTGGATATCCCTGTGTGGCCCATGCACCATCACTGGATGTGCACGGTAGATATGCCTGGATATCCCTGTGTTGCCCCAGCACCATCACTGGATGTGCACAGTAGATATCCCTGGATATCCCTGTGTGGCCCATGCGCCATCACTGGATGTATGTGCACTGTAGATATCCCTGGATATCCCTGTGTGGCCCAGGCGCCATCACTGGATGTGCACAGTAGATATCCCTGGATATCCCTCTGTGGCCCAGGCACCATCACTGGATGTGCACGGTAGATATCCCTGGATATCCCTGTGTGGCCCAGGCACCATCACTGGATGTGCACTGTAGATAATCCTGGATATCCCTGTGTGGCCCAGGAACCATCACTGGATGTTGACGGTATATACCCCTGGATATCCCTGTGTGGCCCAGGCACCATCACTGGATTTGCAAGGTAGATATCCCTGGATATCCCTGGGTGGCCCAGGCACCATCACTGGATGTGCACGGTAGATATCCCTGGATATCCCTGTGTGGACCAGGCACCATCACTGAGTATACACAGTAGATATCCCTGGATATCCCTGGTTGGCCCATGCGCCATCACTGGATGTGCACTGTAAATATCCCTGGATATCCCTGTGTGACCAAGGCGCCATCACTGGATGTGCACGGTAGATATCCCTGGATATCCCTGTGTGGCCCAGCCACCATCACTGGATGTGCACAGTAGATATCCCTGGATATCCCTGTGTGGCCCAGGCACCATCACTGGATGTGCATTGTAAATATCCCTGGATATCCCTGTGTGGCCCAGGCACCATCTCTGGATGTGCACGGTAGATATCCCTGGATATCCCTGCGTGGACCAGGCACCATCACTGGATGTGCACGGTAGATATCCCTGGACACCCCTGTGTGGACCAGGCACCATCACTGGATGTGCACGGTAGATATCCCTGGATATCCCTGTGTGGCCCAGGCACCATCACTGGATGTGCACGGTAGATATCTCTGCATCTCCCTGTGTGGCCCAGGCACCATCACTGGATGCACACGGTAGATATCCCTGGATATCCCTGTGTAGCCCAGGCACCATCACTGGATGCGCAGAGTAGATATCCCTGGATATCCCTGTGTGGCCTAGGCACCATCACTTGGTGTGCACGGTAGATATCCCTGGATATCCCTGTGTGGCCCAGGCACCAGCACTGGATGTGCACGGTAGATATCCCTGGATATCCCTGTGTGGCCTGGGCACCATCACTGGATGTGCACGGTAGATATCCCTGGATATCCCTGTGTGGCCCATGCACCATCACTGGATGTGCACGGTAGATATCCCTGGATATCCCTGTGTGGCCCAGGCACCAGCACTGGATGTGCATGGTAGATATCCCTGGATATTCCTGTGTGGCCCGGGCACCATCACTGGATGTGCACGGTAGATATCCCTGGTTATCCCAGTGTGGCCAGGGGACCATCACTGGATGTGCTGGGTAGATATGCCTGGATATCCCTGTGTGGCCCAGGCGCCATCACTGGGTGTGCACAGTAGATATCCCTGGATATCCCTGTGTGGCCCATGCGCCATCACTGGATGTGCACTGTAGATATCCCTGGATATCCCTGTGTGGCCCAGGCGCCATCACTGGATGTGCACGGTAGATATCCCTGGACATCCCTGTGTGGCCCAGGCACCATCACTGGATGTGCACGGTAGATATCCCTGGACATCCCTGTGTGGCCCAGGCACCATCACTGGATGCGCACGGTAGATATCCCTGGATATCCCTGTGTGGCCCAGGCACCATCACTGGATGCGCACGGTAGATATCCCTGGATATCCCCGTGTGGACCAGGCACCATCACTGGATGCGCACGGTAGATATCCCTGGATATCCCCGTGTGGCCCAGGCACCATCACTGGATGCGCTCGGTAGTTATCCCTGGATATCCCCGTGTGGACCAGGCTCCATCACTGGATGCGCTCGGTAGATATCCCTGGATATCCCCGTGTGGCCCAGGCACCATCACTGGATGCGCACGGTAGATATCCCTGGATAACCCTGAGTGGCCCAGGCACCATCACTAGATGCGCTCAGTAGATATCCCTGGATATCCCTGTGTGTCCCAAGAACCATTGCTGGATGTGCACAGTAGATATCCCTGGCTATCCCTTTGTGGCCCAGGCACCATCACTGAATGTGCACGGTAGATATCCCTGGTTATCCCAGTGTGGCCCAGGCACCATCACTGGATGTGCACAGTAGATATCCCTGGATATCCCTGTGCGGTCCAGGCACCATCACTGAATGTGCACGGTAGATATCCCTGGTTATCCCAGTGTGGCCCGGGTATCATCACTGGATGTGCACAGTAGATACCCCTGGATATCCCTGTGTAGCCCAGGCACCATCACTGGAAGTGCACGGTAGATACCCGTGGATATCCCTGTGTGGCCCATGCACCATCACTGGATGTGCACGGTAGATATGCCTGGATATCCCTGTGTGGCCCCAGCACCATCACTGGATGTGCACAGTAGATATCCCTGGATATCCCTGTGTGGCCCATGCGCCATCACTGGATGTATGTGCACTGTAGATATCCCTGGATATCCCTGTGTGGCCCAGGCGCCATCACTGGATGTGCACAGTAGATATCCCTGGATATCCCTCTGTGGCCCAGGCACCATCACTGGATGTGCACGGTAGATATCCCTGGATATCCCTGTGTGGCCCAGGCACCATCACTGGATGTGCACGGTAGATAATCCTGGATATCCCTGTGTGGCCCAGGAACCATCACTGGATGTTGACGGTATATACCCCTGGATATCCCTGTGTGGCCTAGGCACCATCACTGGATTTGCACGGTAGATATCCCTGGATATCCCTGGGTGGCCCAGGCACCATCACTGGATGTGCACGGTAGATATCCCTGGATATCCCTGTGTGGACCAGGCACCATCACTGAGTGTACACAGTAGATATCCCTGGATATCCCTGGTTGGCCCATGCGCCATCACTGGATGTGCACTGTAAATATCCCTGGATATCCCTGTGTGACCAAGGCGCCATCACTGGATGTGCACGGTAGATATCCCTGGATATCCCTGTGTGGCCCAGGCGCCATCACTGGATGTGCACGGTAGATATCCCTGGATATCCCTGTGTGGCCCAGGCACCATCACTGGATGTGCACAGTAGATATCCCTGGATATCCCTGTGTGGCCCAGGCACCATCACTGGATGCGCACGGTAGATATTCCTGGATATCTCTGTGTGGCCCAGGCACCATCACTGGATGCGCACGGTAGATATCCCTGGATATCCTGTGTGGCCCAGGCACCATCACTGGATGCGTTCGGTAGTTATCCCTGGATATCCCTGTGTGGACCAGGCTCCATCACTGGATGCGCTCGGTAGATATCCCTGGATATCCCTGTGTGGCCCAGGCACCATCACTGGATGTGCACAGTAGATATCCCTGGATATCCCTGTGTGGCCCAGGCACCATCACTAGATGCGCTCAGTAGATATCCCTGAATATCCCTGTGTTTCCCAAGAAACATCGCTGGATGTGCACAGTAGATATCCCTGGATATCCCTGTGTGGCCCAGGCAGCATTACTGGATGCGCACTGTAGATATCCCTGGATATCCCTGTGTGGCCCAGGCACCATCAGTGGATGTGCACAGTAGATATCCCTGGATATCCCTGTTTGGTCCAGGCACCATCACTGAATATGCACGGTAGATATCACTGGTTATCTCAGTGTCGCCCGGGTACCATCACTGGATGTGCACGGTAGATACCCCTGGATATCCCTGTGTGGCCCAGGCACCATCACTGGATGTGCACAGTAGATATCCCTGGATATCCCCGTGTGGCCCAGGCACCATCACTGGATGTGCACGGTAGATATCCCTGGATATCCCCGTGTGGCCCAGGCACCATCACTGGATGTGCACGGTAGATACCCCTGGATATCCCTGTGTGGCCCAGGCACCATCACTGGATGTGCACAGTAGATATCCCTGGATATCCCCGTGTGGCCCAGGCACCATCACTGGATGTGCACGGTAGATATCCCTGGACATCCCTGTGTGGACCAGGCACTATCACTGGATGTGCACATTCGATATCCCTGGATATCCCTGTGTGGCCCAGGCACCATCACTTAGTGTGCATGGTAGATATCCCTGGATATCCCTGTGTGGCCCAGGCACCAGCACTGGATGTGCACAGTAGATATCCCTTGATATCCCTGTGTGGCCCAGGCACCAGCACTGGATGTGCATGGTAGATATCCCTGGATATCCCTGTGTGGCCCAAAAACCATTACTGGATGTGCACTGTAGATATCCCTGGATATCCCTGTGTGGACCAGGCACCATCACTGGATGTGAACTGTAGATATCCCTGGATATCCCTGTGTGGCCTGGGCACCATCACTGGATGTGCATGGTAGATATCCCTGGATATCCCTGTGTGGCCCATGCACCATTATTGGATGTGCACTGTAGATATCCCTGGATATCCCTGTGTGGACCAGGCACCATCACTGGATGTGCACGTTAGATATCCCTGGTTATCTCTGTGTGGCCCATGCACCATCACTGGATGTGCACGGTAGATATACCTGGATATCCCTGTGTGGACCAGGCACCATCACTGGGTGTGCACAGTAGATATCCCTGGATATCCCTGTGTGGCCCAGGCGCCATCACTGGATGTGCACTGTAGATATCCCTGGATATCCCTGTGTAGCCCAGGCGCCATCACTGTATGTGCACGGTAGATATCCCTGGGTATCCCTGTGTGGCCCAGGCATCATCAATGGATGTGCACGGTAGATATCCCTGGATATCCCTGTGTGGCCCAGGCACCATCACTGGATGTGCACGGTAGATATCCCTGGATATCCCTGTGTGGACCAGGAATCATCACTGGATGTTCACGTTAGATATCCCTGGATATCCCTGTGTGGCCCAGCCACCATCACTGGATGTGCACAGTAGATATCCCTGGATATCCCTGTGTGGCCCAGGCACCATCACTGGATGTGCATTGTAAATATCCCTGGATATCCCTGTGTGGGTCAGGCACCATCTCTGGATGTGCACGGTAGATATCCCTGGATATCCCTGCGTGGAGCAGGCACCATCACTGGATGTGCATGGTAGATATCCCTGGACACCCCTGTGTGGACCAGGCACCATCACTGGATGTGCACGGTAGATATCCCTGGATATCCCTGTGTGGCCCAGGCACCATCACTGGATGTGCACGGTAGATATCTCTGCATCTCCCTGTGTGGCCCAGGCACCATCACTGGATGCACACGGTAGATATCCCTGGATATCCCTGTGTAGCCCAGGCACCATCACTGGATGCGCAGAGTAGATATCCCTGGATATCCCTGTGTGGCCAAGGCACCATCACTTGGTGTGCACGGTAGATATCCCTGGATATCCCTGTGTGGCCCAGGCACCAGCACTGGATGTGTACGGTAGATCTCCCTGGATATCCCTGTGTGGCCCGGGCACCATCACTGGATGTGCACGGTAGATATCCCTGGATATCCCTGTGTGGCCCATGCACCATCACTGGATGTGCACGGTAGATATCCCTGGATATCCCTGTGTGGCCCAGGCACCAGCACTGGATGTGCATGGTAGATATCCCTGGATATTCCTGTGTGGCCCGGGCACCATCACTGGATGTGCACGGTAGATATCCCTGGTTATCCCAGTGTGGCCAGGGGACCATCACTGGATGTGCTGGGTAGATATGCCTGGATATCCCTGTGTGGCCCAGGCGCCATCACTGGGTGTGCACAGTAGATATCCCTGGATATCCCTGTGTGGCCCATGCGCCATCACTGGATGTGCACTGTAGATATCCCTGGATATCCCTGTGTGGCCCAGGCGCCATCACTGGATGTGCACGGTAGATATCCCTGGACATCCCTGTGTGGCCCAGGCACCATCACTGGATGTGCACGGTAGATATCCCTGGACATCCCTGTGTGGCCCAGGCACCATCACTGGATGCGCACGGTAGATATCCCTGGATATCCCTGTGTGGCCCAGGCACCATCACTGGATGCGCACGGTAGATATCCCTGGATATCCCCGTGTGGACCAGGCACCATCACTGGATGCGCACGGTAGATATCCCTGGATATCCCCGTGTGGCCCAGGCACCATCACTGGATGCGCTCGGTAGTTATCCCTGGATATCCCCGTGTGGACCAGGCTCCATCAATGGATGCGCTCGGTAGATATCCCTGGATATCCCCGTGTGGCCCAGGCACCATCACTGGATGCGCACGGTAGATATCCCTGGATAACCCTGAGTGGCCCAGGCACCATCACTAGATGCGCTCAGTAGATATCCCTGGATATCCCTGTGTGTCCCAAGAACCATTGCTGGATGTGCACAGTAGATATCCCTGGCTATCCCTTTGTGGCCCAGGCACCATCACTGAATGTGCACGGTAGATATCCCTGGTTAGCCCAGTGTGGCCCAGGCACCATCACTGGATGTGCACAGTAGATATCCCTGGATATCCCTGTGCGGTCCAGGCACCATCACTGAATGTGCACGGTAGATATCCCTGGTTATCCCAGTGTGGCCCGGGTATCATCACTGGATGTGCACAGTAGATACCCCTGGATATCCCTGTGTAGCCCAGGCACCATCAATGGAAGTGTACGGTAGATACCCGTGGATATCCCTGTGTGGCCCATGCACCATCACTGGATGTGCACGGTAGATATGCCTGGATATCCCTGTGTTGCCCCAGCACCATCACTGGATGTGCACAGTAGATATCCCTGGATATCCCTGTGTGGCCCATGTGCCATCACTGGATGTATGTGCACTGTAGATATCCCTGGATATCCCTGTGTGGCCCAGGCGCCATCACTGGATGTGCACAGTAGATATCCCTGGATATCCCTCTGTGGCCCAGGCACCATCACTGGATGTGCACGGTAGATATCCCTGGATATCCCTGTGTGGCCCAGGCACCATCACTGGATGTGCACGGTAGATAATCCTGGATATCCCTGTGTGGCCCAGGAACCATCACTGGATGTTGACGGTATATACCCCTGGATATCCCTGTGTGGCCCAGGCACCATCACTGGATTTGCACGGTAGATATCCCTGGATATCCCTGGGTGGCCCAGGCACCATCACTGGATGTGCACGGTAGATATCCCTGGATATCCCTGTGTGGACCAGGCACCATCACTGAGTGTACACAGTAGATATCCCTGGATATCCCTGGTTGGCCCATGCGCCATCACTGGATGTGCACTGTAAATATCCCTGGATATCCCTGTGTGACCAAGGCGCCATCACTGGATGTGCACGGTAGATATCCCTGGATATCCCTGTGTGGCCCAGCCACCATCACTGGATGTGCACAGTAGATATCCCTTTATATCCCTGTGTGGCCCAGGAACCATCACTGGATGTGCATTGTAAATATCCCTGGATATCCCTATGTGGCCCAGGCACCATCTCTGGATGTGCACGGTAGATATCCCTGGATATCCCTGCGTGGACCAGGCACCATCACTGGATGCACACGGTAGATATCCCTGGATATCCCTGTGTAGCCCAGGCACCATCACTGGATGCGCAGAGTAGATATCCCTGGATATCCCTGTGTGGCCTAGGCACCATCACTTGGTGTGCACGGTAGATATCCCTGGATATCCCTGTGTTGCCCAGGCACCAGCACTGGATGTGCACGGTAGATATCCCTGGATATCCCTGTGTGGCCCGGGCACCATCACTGGATGTGCACGGTAGATATCCCTGGATATCCCTGTGTGGCCCATGCACCATCACTGGATGTGCACGGTAGATATCCCTGGATATCCCTGTGTGGCCCAGGCACCAGCACTGGATGTGCATGGTAGATATCCCTGGATATTCCTGTGTGGCCCGGGCACCATCACTGGATGTGCACGGTAGATATCCCTGGTTATCCCAGTGTGGCCAGGGGACCATCACTGGATGTGCACAGTAGATACCCCTGGATATCCCTGTGTAGCCCAGGCACCATCACTGGAAGTGCACGGTAGATACCCGTGGATATCCCTGTGTGGCCCATGCACCATCACTGGATGTGCACGGTAGATATGCCTGGATATCCCTGTGTTGCCCCAGCACCATCACTGGATGTGCACAGCAGATATCCCTGGATATCCCTGTGTGGCCCATGCGCCATCACTGGATGTATGTGCACTGTAGATATCCCTGGATATCCCTGTGTGGCCCAGGCACCATCACAGGATGTGCACGGTAGATATCCCTGGATATCCCTGTGTGGCCCAGGCACCATCACTGGATGTGCACGGTAGATAATCCTGGATATCCCTGTGTGGCCCAGGAACCATCACTGGATGTTGACGGTATATACCCCTGGATATCCCTGTGTGGCCCAGGCACCATCACTGGATTTTCACGGTAGATATCCCTGGATATCCCTGGGTGGCGCAGGCACCATCACTGGATGTGCACGGTAGATATCCCTGGATATCCCTGTGTGGACCAGGCACCATCACTGAGTGTACACAGTAGATATCCCTGGATATCCCTGGTTGGCCCATGCGCCATCACTGGATGTGCACTGTAAATATCCCTGGATATCCCTGTGTGACCAAGGCGCCATCACTGGATGTGCACGGTAGATATCCCTGGATATCCCTGTGTGGCCCAGCCACCATCACTGGATGTGCACAGTAGATATCCCTGGATATCCCTGTGTGGCCCAGGCACCATCACTGGATGTGCATTGTAAATATCCCTGGATATGCCTGTGTGGCCCAGGCACCATCTCTGGATGTGCACGGTAGATATCCCTGAATATCCCTGCGTGGACCAGGCACCATCACTGGATGCACACGGTAGATATCCCTGGATATCCCTGTGTAGCCCAGGCACCATCACTGGATGCGCAGAGTAGATATCCCTGGATATCCCTGTGTGGCCTAGGCACCATCACTTGGTGTGCACGGTAGATATCCCTGGATATCCCTGTGTGGCCCAGGCACCAGCACTGGATGTGCACGGTAGATATCCCTGGATATCCCTGTGTGGCCCGGGCACCATCACTGGATGTGCACGGTAGATATCCCTGGATATCCCTGTGTGGCCCATGCACCATCACTGGATGTGCACGGTAGATATCCCTGGATATCCCTGTGTGGCCCAGGCACCAGCACTGGATGTGCATGGTAGATATCCCTGGATATTCCTGTGTGGCCCGGGCACCATCACTGGATGTGCACAGTAGATATCCCTGGATATCCCTGTGTGGCCCAGGCACCATCACTGGATGTGCATTGTAAATATCCCTAGAAATGCCTGTGTGGCCCAGGCACCAGCACTGGATGTGCATGGTAGATATCCCTGGATATTCCTGTGTGGCCCAGCCACCATCACTGGATGTGCACAGTAGATATCCCTGGATATCCCTGTGTGGCCCAGGCACCATCACTGGATGTGCATTGTAAATATCCCTAGAAATGCCTGTGTGGCCCAGGCACCATCTCTGGATGTGCACGGTAGATATCCCTGAATATCCCTGCGTGGACCAGGCACCATCACTGGATGCACACGGTAGATATCCCTGGATATCCCTGTGTAGCCCAGGCACCATCACTGGATGCGCAGAGTAGATATCCCTGGATATCCCTGTGTGGCCTAGGCACCATCACTTGGTGTGCACGGTAGATATCCCTGGATATCCCTGTGTGGCCCAGGCACCAGCACTGGATGTGCACGGTAGATATCCCTGGATATCCCTGTGTGGCCCGGGCACCATCACTGGATGTGCACGGTAGATATCCCTGGATATCCCTGTGTGGCCCATGCACCATCACTGGATGTGCACGGTAGATATCCCTGGATATCCCTGTGTGGCCCAGGCACCAGCACTGGATGTGCATGGTAGATATCCCTGGATATTCCTGTGTGGCCCGGGCACCATCACTGGATGTGCACGGTAGATATCCCTGGTTATCCCAGTGTGGCCAGGGGACCATCACTGGATGTGCTGGGTAGATATGCCTGGATATCCCTGTGTGGCCCAGGCGCCATCACTGGGTGTGCACAGTAGATATCCCTGGATATCCCTGTGTGGCCCATGCGCCATCACTGGATGTGCACTGTAGATATCCCTGGATATCCCTGTGTGGCCCAGGCGCCATCACTGGATGTGCACGGTAGATATCCCTGGACATCCCTGTGTGGCCCAGGCACCATCACTGGATGTGCACGGTAGATATCCCTGGACATCCCTGTGTGGCCCAGGCACCATCACTGGATGCGCACGGTAGATATCCCTGGACATCCCTGTGTGGCCCAGGCACCATCACTGGATGCGCACGGTAGATATCCCTGGATATCCCCGTGTGGACCAGGCACGCTCACTGGATGCGCACGGTAGATATCCATGGATATCCCCGTGTGGCCCTGGCACCATCACTGGATGCGCTCGGTAGTTATCCCTGGATATCCCCGTGTGGACCAGGCTCCATCACTGGATGCGCTCGGTAGATATCCCTGGATATCCCCGTGTGGCCCAGGCACCATCACTGGATGTGCACGGTAGATATCCCTGGATAACCCTGAGTGGCCCAGGCACCATCACTGGATGCGCTCAGTAGATATCCCTGGATATCCCTGTGTGTCCCAAGAACCATTGCTGGATGTGCACAGTAGATATCCCTGGCTATCCCTTTGTGGCCCAGGCACCATCACTGAATGTGCACGGTAGATATCCCTGGTTATACCAGTGTGGCCCAAAAACCATTACTGGATGTGCACTGTAGATATCCCTGGATATCCCTGTGTGGACCAGGCACCATCACTGGATGTGAACTGTAGATATCCCTGGATATCCCTGTGTGGCCTGGGCACCATCACTGGATGTGCATGGTAGATATCCCTGGATATCCCTGTGTGGCCCATGCACCATTATTGGATGTACACTGTAGATATCCCTGGATATCCCTGTGTGGACCAGGCACCATCACTGGATGTGCACGTTAGATATCCCTGGTTATCTCTGTGTGGCCCATGCACCATCACTGGATGTGCACGGTAGATATACCTGGATATCCCTGTGTGGACCAGGCACCATCACTGGGTGTGCACAGTAGATATCCCTGGATATCCCTGTGTGGCCCAGGCGCCATCACTGGATGTGCACTGTAGATATCCCTGGATATCCCTGTGTAGCCCAGGCGCCATCACTGTATGTGCACGGTAGATATCCCTGGGTATCCCTGTGTGGCCCAGGCATCATCAATGGATGTGCACGGTAGATATCCCTGGATATCCCTGTGTGGCCCAGGCACCATCACTGGATGTGCACGGTAGATATCCCTGGATATCCCTGTGTGGACCAGGAATCATCACTGGATGTTCACGTTAGATATCCCTGGATATCCCTGTGTGGCCCAGCCACCATCACTGGATGTGCACAGTAGATATCCCTGGATATCCCTGTGTGGCCCAGGCACCATCACTGGATGTGCATTGTAAATATCCCTGGATATCCCTGTGTGGGTCAGGCACCATCTCTGGATGTGCACGGTAGATATCCCTGGATATCCCTGCGTGGAGCAGGCACCATCACTGGATGTGCATGGTAGATATCCCTGGACACCCCTGTGTGGACCAGGCACCATCACTGGATGTGCACGGTAGATATCCCTGGATATCCCTGTGTGGCCCAGGCACCATCACTGGATGTGCACGGTAGATATCTCTGCATCTCCCTGTGTGGCCCAGGCACCATCACTGGATGCACACGGTAGATATCCCTGGATATCCCTGTGTAGCCCAGGCACCATCACTGGATGCGCAGAGTAGATATCCCTGGATATCCCTGTGTGGCCTAGGCACCATCACTTGGTGTGCACGGTAGATATCCCTGGATATCCCTGTGTGGCCCAGGCACCAGCACTGGATGTGCACGGTAGATCTCCCTGGATATCCCTGTGTGGCCCGGGCACCATCACTGGATGTGCACGGTAGATATCCCTGGATATCCCTGTGTGGCCCATGCACCATCACTGGATGTGCACGGTAGATATCCCTGGATATCCCTGTGTGGCCCAGGCACCAGCACTGGATGTGCATGGTAGATATCCCTGGATATTCCTGTGTGGCCCGGGCACCATCACTGGATGTGCACGGTAGATATCCCTGGTTATCCCAGTGTGGCCAGGGGACCATCACTGGATGTGCTGGGTAGATATGCCTGGATATCCCTGTGTGGCCCAGGCGCCATCACTGGGTGTGCACAGTAGATATCCCTGGATATCCCTGTGTGGCCCATGCGCCATCACTGGATGTGCACTGTAGATATCCCTGGATATCCCTGTGTGGCCCAGGCGCCATCACTGGATGTGCACGGTAGATATCCCTGGACATCCCTGTGTGGCCCAGGCACCATCACTGGATGTGCACGGTAGATATCCCTGGACATCCCTGTGTGGCCCAGGCACCATCACTGGATGCGCACGGTAGATATCCCTGGATATCCCTGTGTGGCCCAGGCACCATCACTGGATGCGCACGGTAGATATCCCTCGATATCCCCGTGTGGACCAGGCACCATCACTGGATGCGCACGGTAGATATCCCTGGATATCCCCGTGTGGCCCAGGCACCATCACTGGATGCGCTCGGTAGTTATCCCTGGATATCCCCGTGTGGACCAGGCTCAATCAATGGATGCGCTCGGTAGATATCCCTGGATATCCCCGTGTGGCCCAGGCACCATCACTGGATGCGCACGGTAGATATCCCTGGATAACCCTGAGTGGCCCAGGCACCATCACTAGATGCGCTCAGTAGATATCCCTGGATATCCCTGTGTGTCCCAAGAACCATTGCTGGATGTGCACAGTAGATATCCCTGGCTATCCCTTTGTGGCCCAGGCACCATCACTGAATGTGCACGGTAGATATCCCTGGATAACCCTGAGTGGCCCAGGCACCATCACTGGATGCGCTCAGTAGATATCCCTGGATATCCCTGTGTGTCCCAAGAACCATTGCTGGATGTGCACAGTAGATATCCCTGGATATCCCTGTGCGGTCCAGGCACCATCACTGAATGTGCAGGGTAGATATCCCTGGTTATCGCAGTGTGGCCCGGGTATCATCACTGGATGTGCACAGTAGATACCCCTGGATATCCCTGTGTAGCTCAGGCACCATCACTGGAAGTGCACGGTAGATACCCGTGGATATCCCTGTGTGGCCCATGCACCATCACTGGATGTGCACGGTAGATATGCCTGGATATCCCTGTGTTGCCCCAGCACCATCACTGGATGTGCACAGTAGATATCCCTGGATATCCCTGTGTGGCCCATGCGCCATCACTGGATGTATGTGCACTGTAGATATCCCTGGATATCCCTGTGTGGCCCAGGCGCCATCACTGGATGTGCACAGTAGATATCCCTGGATATCCCTCTGTGGCCCAGGCACCATCACTGGATGTGCACGGTAGATATCCCTGGATATCCCTGTGTGGCCCAGGCACCATCACTGGATGTGCACGGTAGATAATCCTGGATATCCCTGTGTGGCCCAGGAACCATCACTGGATGTTGACGGTATATACCCCTGGATATCCCTGTGTGGCCCAGGCACCATCACTGGATTTGCACGGTAGATATCCCTGGATATCCCTGGGTGGCCCAGGCACCATCACTGGATGTGCACGGTAGATATCCCTGGATATCCCTGTGTGGACCAGGCACCATCACTGAGTGTACACAGTAGATATCCCTGGATATCCCTGGTTGGCCCATGCGCCATCACTGGATGTGCACTGTAAATATCCCTGGATATCCCTGTGTGACCAAGGCGCCATCACTGGATGTGCACAGTAGATATCCCTGGATATCCCTGTGTGGCCCAGGCGCCATCACTGGATGTGCACGGTAGATATCCCTGGATATCCCTGTGTGGCCCAGGCACCATCACTGGATGTGCACGGTAGATATCCCTGGATATCCCTGTGTGGCCCAGGCACCATCACTGGATGCGCACGGTAGATATTCCTGGATATCTCTGTGTGGCCCAGGCACCATCACTGGATGCGCACGGTAGATATCCCTGGATATCCCTGTGTGGCCCAGGCACCATCACTGGATGCGCTCGGTAGTTGTCCCTGGATATCCCTGTGTGGACCAGGCTCCATCACTGGATGCGCTCGGTAGATATCCCTGGATATCCCTGTGTGGCCCAGGCACCATCACTGGATGTGCACAGTAGATATCCCTGGATATCTCTGTGTGGCCCAGGCACCATCACTAGATGCGCTCAGTAGATATCCCTGAATATCCCTGTGTTTCCCAAGAAACATCGCTGGATGTGCACAGTAGATATCCCTGGATATCCCTGTGTGGCCCAGGCACCATCAGTGGATGTGCACAGTAGATATCCCTGGATATCCCTGTTTGGTCCAGGCACCATCACTGAGTGTACACAGTAGATATCCCTGGATATCCCTGGTTGGCCCATGCGCCATCACTGGATGTGCACTGTAAATATCCCTGGATATCCCTGTGTGACCAAGGCGCCATCACTGGATGTGCACGGTAGATATCCCTGGATATCCCTGTGTGGCCCAGCCACCATCACTGGATGTGCACAGTAGATATCCCTGGATATCCCTGTGTGGCCCAGGCACCATCACTGGATGTGCATTGTAAATATCCCTAGAAATGCCTGTGTGGCCCAGGCACCATCTCTGGATGTGCACGGTAGATATCCCTGAATATCCCTGCGTGGACCAGGCACCATCACTGGATGCACACGGTAGATATCCCTGGATATCCCTGTGTAGCCCAGGCACCATCACTGGATGCGCAGAGTAGATATCCCTGGATATCCCTGTGTGGCCTAGGCACCATCACTTGGTGTGCACGGTAGATATCCCTGGATATCCCTGTGTGGCCCAGGCACCAGCACTGGATGTGCACGGTAGATATCCCTGGATATCCCTGTGTGGCCCGGGCACCATCACTGGATGTGCACGGTAGATATCCCTGGATATCCCTGTGTGGCCCATGCACCATCACTGGATGTGCACGGTAGATATCCCTGGATATCCCTGTGTGGCCCAGGCACCAGCACTGGATGTGCATGGTAGATATCCCTGGATATTCCTGTGTGGCCCGGGCACCATCACTGGATGTGCACGGTAGATATCCCTGGTTATCCCAGTGTGGCCAGGGGACCATCACTGGATGTGCTGGGTAGATATGCCTGGATATCCCTGTGTGGCCCAGGCGCCATCACTGGGTGTGCACAGTAGATATCCCTGGATATCCCTGTGTGGCCCATGCGCCATCACTGGATGTGCACTGTAGATATCCCTGGATATCCCTGTGTGGCCCAGGCGCCATCACTGGATGTGCACGGTAGATATCCCTGGACATCCCTGTGTGGCCCAGGCACCATCACTGGATGTGCACGGTAGATATCCCTGGACATCCCTGTGTGGCCCAGGCACCATCACTGGATGCGCACGGTAGATATCCCTGGACATCCCTGTGTGGCCCAGGCACCATCACTGGATGCGCACGGTAGATATCCCTGGATATCCCCGTGTGGACCAGGCACGCTCACTGGATGCGCACGGTAGATATCCATGGATATCCCCGTGTGGCCCTGGCACCATCACTGGATGCGCTCGGTAGTTATCCCTGGATATCCCCGTGTGGACCAGGCTCCATCACTGGATGCGCTCGGTAGATATCCCTGGATATCCCCGTGTGGCCCAGGCACCATCACTGGATGTGCACGGTAGATATCCCTGGATAACCCTGAGTGGCCCAGGCACCATCACTGGATGCGCTCAGTAGATATCCCTGGATATCCCTGTGTGTCCCAAGAACCATTGCTGGATGTGCACAGTAGATATCCCTGGCTATCCCTTTGTGGCCCAGGCACCATCACTGAATGTGCACGGTAGATATCCCTGGTTATACCAGTGTGGCCCAAAAACCATTACTGGATGTGCACTGTAGATATCCCTGGATATCCCTGTGTGGACCAGGCACCATCACTGGATGTGAACTGTAGATATCCCTGGATATCCCTGTGTGGCCTGGGCACCATCACTGGATGTGCATGGTAGATATCCCTGGATATCCCTGTGTGGCCCATGCACCATTATTGGATGTGCACTGTAGATATCCCTGGATATCCCTGTGTGGACCAGGCACCATCACTGGATGTGCACGTTAGATATCCCTGGTTATCTCTGTGTGGCCCATGCACCATCACTGGATGTGCACGGTAGATATACCTGGATATCCCTGTGTGGACCAGGCACCATCACTGGGTGTGCACAGTAGATATCCCTGGATATCCCTGTGTGGCCCAGGCGCCATCACTGGATGTGCACTGTAGATATCCCTGGATATCCCTGTGTAGCCCAGGCGCCATCACTGTATGTGCACGGTAGATATCCCTGGGTATCCCTGTGTGGCCCAGGCATCATCAATGGATGTGCACGGTAGATATCCCTGGATATCCCTGTGTGGCCCAGGCACCATCACTGGATGTGCACGGTAGATATCCCTGGATATCCCTGTGTGGACCAGGAATCATCACTGGATGTTCACGTTAGATATCCCTGGATATCCCTGTGTGGCCCAGCCACCATCACTGGATGTGCACAGTAGATATCCCTGGATATCCCTGTGTGGCCCAGGCACCATCACTGGATGTGCATTGTAAATATCCCTGGATATCCCTGTGTGGGTCAGGCACCATCTCTGGATGTGCACGGTAGATATCCCTGGATATCCCTGCGTGGAGCAGGCACCATCACTGGATGTGCATGGTAGATATCCCTGGACACCCCTGTGTGGACCAGGCACCATCACTGGATGTGCACGGTAGATATCCCTGGATATCCCTGTGTGGCCCAGGCACCATCACTGGATGTGCACGGTAGATATCTCTGCATCTCCCTGTGTGGCCCAGGCACCATCACTGGATGCACACGGTAGATATCCCTGGATATCCCTGTGTAGCCCAGGCACCATCACTGGATGCGCAGAGTAGATATCCCTGGATATCCCTGTGTGGCCTAGGCACCATCACTTGGTGTGCACGGTAGATATCCCTGGATATCCCTGTGTGGCCCAGGCACCAGCACTGGATGTGCACGGTAGATCTCCCTGGATATCCCTGTGTGGCCCGGGCACCATCACTGGATGTGCACGGTAGATATCCCTGGATATCCCTGTGTGGCCCATGCACCATCACTGGATGTGCACGGTAGATATCCCTGGATATCCCTGTGTGGCCCAGGCACCAGCACTGGATGTGCATGGTAGATATCCCTGGATATTCCTGTGTGGCCCGGGCACCATCACTGGATGTGCACGGTAGATATCCCTGGTTATCCCAGTGTGGCCAGGGGACCATCACTGGATGTGCTGGGTAGATATGCCTGGATATCCCTGTGTGGCCCAGGCGCCATCACTGGGTGTGCACAGTAGATATCCCTGGATATCCCTGTGTGGCCCATGCGCCATCACTGGATGTGCACTGTAGATATCCCTGGATATCCCTGTGTGGCCCAGGCGCCATCACTGGATGTGCACGGTAGATATCCCTGGACATCCCTGTGTGGCCCAGGCACCATCACTGGATGTGCACGGTAGATATCCCTGGACATCCCTGTGTGGCCCAGGCACCATCACTGGATGCGCACGGTAGATATCCCTGGATATCCCTGTGTGGCCCAGGCACCATCACTGGATGCGCACGGTAGATATCCCTCGATATCCCCGTGTGGACCAGGCACCATCACTGGATGCGCACGGTAGATATCCCTGGATATCCCCGTGTGGCCCAGGCACCATCACTGGATGCGCTCGGTAGTTATCCCTGGATATCCCCGTGTGGACCAGGCTCCATCAATGGATGCGCTCGGTAGATATCCCTGGATATCCCCGTGTGGCCCAGGCACCATCACTGGATGCGCACGGTAGATATCCCTGGATAACCCTGAGTGGCCCAGGCACCATCACTAGATGCGCTCAGTAGATATCCCTGGATATCCCTGTGTGTCCCAAGAACCATTGCTGGATGTGCACAGTAGATATCCCTGGCTATCCCTTTGTGGCCCAGGCACCATCACTGAATGTGCACGGTAGATATCCCTGGTTATCCCAGTGTGGCCCAGGCACCATCACTGGATGTGCACAGTAGATATCCCTGGATATCCCTGTGCGGTCCAGGCACCATCACTGAATGTGCACGGTAGATATCCCTGGTTATCCCAGTGTGGCCCGGGTATCATCACTGGATGTGCACAGTAGATACCCCTGGATATCCCTGTGTAGCCCAGGCACCATCACTGGAAGTGCACGGTAGATACCCGTGGATATCCCTGTGTGGCCCATGCACCATCACTGGATGTGCACGGTAGATATGCCTGGATATCCCTGTGTTGCCCCAGCACCATCACTGGATGTGCACAGTAGATATCCCTGGATATCCCTGTGTGGCCCATGTGCCATCACTGGATGTATGTGCACTGTAGATATCCCTGGATATCCCTGTGTGGCCCAGGCGCCATCACTGGATGTGCACAGTAGATATCCCTGGATATCCCTCTGTGGCCCAGGCACCATCCCTGGATGTGCACGGTAGATATCCCTGGATATCCCTGTGTGGCCCAGGCACCATCACTGGATGTGCACGGTAGATAATCCTGGATATCCCTGTGTGGCCCAGGAACCATCACTGGATGTTGACGGTATATACCCCTGGATATCCCTGTGTGGCCCAGGCACCATCACTGGATTTGCACGGTAGATATCCCTGGATATCCCTGGGTGGCCCAGGCACCATCACTGGATGTGCACGGTAGATATCCCTGGATATCCCTGTGTGGACCAGGCACCATCACTGAGTGTACACAGTAGATATCCCTGGATATCCCTGGTTGGCCCATGCGCCATCACTGGATGTGCACTGTAAATATCCCTGGATATCCCTGTGTGACCAAGGCGCCATCACTGGATGTGCACGGTAGATATCCCTGGATATCCCTGTGTGGCCCAGCCACCATCACTGGATGTGCACAGTAGATATCCCTTTATATCCCTGTGTGGCCCAGGCACCATCACTGGATGTGCATTGTAAATATCCCTGGATATCCCTATGTGGCCCAGGCACCATCTCTGGATGTGCACGGTAGATATCCCTGGATATCCCTGCGTGGACCAGGCACCATCACTGGATGCACACGGTAGATATCCCTGGATATCCCTGTGTAGCCCAGGCACCATCACTGGATGCGCAGAGTAGATATCCCTGGATATCCCTGTGTGGCCTAGGCACCATCACTTGGTGTGCACGGTAGATATCCCTGGATATCCCTGTGTTGCCCAGGCACCAGCACTGGATGTGCACGGTAGATATCCCTGGATATCCCTGTGTGGCCCGGGCACCATCACTGGATGTGCACGGTAGATATCCCTGGATATCCCTGTGTGGCCCATGCACCATCACTGGATGTGCACGGTAGATATCCCTGGATATCCCTGTGTGGCCCATGCACCATCACTGGATGTGCACGGTAGATATGCCTGGATATCCCTGTGTTGCCCCAGCACCATCACTGGATGTGCACAGCAGATATCCCTGGATATCCCTGTGTGGCCCATGCGCCATCACTGGATGTATGTGCACTGTAGATATCCCTGGATATCCCTGTGTGGCCCAGGCACCATCACAGGATGTGCACGGTAGATATCCCTGGATATCCCTGTGTGGCCCAGGCACCATCACTGGATGTGCACGGTAGATAATCCTGGATATCCCTGTGTGGCCCAGGAACCATCACTGGATGTTGACGGTATATACCCCTGGATATCCCTGTGTGGCCCAGGCACCATCACTGGATTTTCACGGTAGATATCCCTGGATATCCCTGGGTGGCGCAGGCACCATCACTGGATGTGCACGGTAGATATCCCTGGATATCCCTGTGTGGACCAGGCACCATCACTGAGTGTACACAGTAGATATCCCTGGATATCCCTGGTTGGCCCATGCGCCATCACTGGATGTGCACTGTAAATATCCCTGGATATCCCTGTGTGACCAAGGCGCCATCACTGGATGTGCACGGTAGATATCCCTGGATATCCCTGTGTGGCCCAGCCACCATCACTGGATGTGCACAGTAGATATCCCTGGATATCCCTGTGTGGCCCAGGCACCATCACTGGATGTGCATTGTAAATATCCCTGGATATGCCTGTGTGGCCCAGGCACCATCTCTGGATGTGCACTGTAGATATCCCTGAATATCCCTGCGTGGACCAGGCACCATCACTGGATGCACACGGTAGATATCCCTGGATATCCCTGTGTAGCCCAGGCACCATCACTGGATGCGCAGAGTAGATATCCCTGGATATCCCTGTGTGGCCTAGGCACCATCACTTGGTGTGCACGGTAGATATCCCTGGATATCCCTGTGTGGCCCAGGCACCAGCACTTGATGTGCACGGTAGATATCCCTGGATATCCCTGTGTGGCCCGGGCACCATCACTGGATGTGCACGGTAGATATCCCTGGATATCCCTGTGTGGCCCATGCACCATCACTGGATGTGCACGGTAGATATCCCTGGATATCCCTGTGTGGCCCAGGCACCAGCACTGGATGTGCATGGTAGATATCCCTGGATATTCCTGTGTGGCCCGGGCACCATCACTGGATGTGCACGGTAGATATCCCTGGTTATCCCAGTGTGGCCAGGGGACCATCACTGGATGTGCTGGGTAGATATGCCTGGATATCCCTGTGTGGCCCAGGCGCCATCACTGGGTGTGCACAGTAGATATCCCTGGATATCCCTGTGTGGCCCATGCGCCATCACTGGATGTGCACTGTAGATATCCCTGGATATCCCTGTGTGGCCCAGGCGCCATCACTGGATGTGCACGGTAGATATCCCTGGACATCCATGTGTGGCCCAGGCGCCATCACTGGATGTGCACGGTAGATATCCCTGGACATCCCTGTGTGGCCCAGGCACCATCACTGGATGCGCACGGTAGATATCCCTGGACATCCCTGTGTGGCCCAGGCACCATCACTGGATGCGCACGGTAGATATCCCTGGATATCCCCGTGTGGACCAGGCACCATCACTGGATGCGCACGGTAGATATCCCTGGATATCCCCGTGTGGCCCTGGCACCATCACTGGATGCGCTCGGTAGTTATCCCTGGATATCCCCGTGTGGACCAGGCTCCATCACTGGATGCGCTCGGTAGATATCCCTGGATATCCCCGTGTGGCCCAGGCACCATCACTGGATGTGCACGGTAGATATCCCTGGATAACCCTGAGTGGCCCAGGCACCATCACTGGATGCGCTCAGTAGATATCCCTGGATATCCCTGTGTGTCCCAAGAACCATTGCTGGATGTGCACAGTAGATATCCCTGGCTATCCCTTTGTGGCCCAGGCACCATCACTGAATGTGCACGGTAGATATCCCTGGTTATCCCAGTGTGGCCCAGGCACCATCACTGGATGTGCACAGTAGATATCCCTGGATATCCCTGTGCGGTCCAGGCACCATCACTGAATGTGCAGGGTAGATATCCCTGGTTATCCCAGTGTGGCCCGGGTATCATCACTGGATGTGCACAGTAGATACCCCTGGATATCCCTGTGTAGCCCAGGCACCATCACTGGAAGTGCACGGTAGATACCCGTGGATATCCCTGTGTGGCCCATGCACCATCACTGGATGTGCACGGTAGATATGCCTGGATATCCCTGTGTTGCCCCAGCACCATCACTGGATGTGCACAGTAGATATCCCTGGATATCCCTGTGTGGCCCATGCGCCATCACTGGATGTATGTGCACTGTAGATATCCCTGGATATCCCTGTGTGGCCCAGGCGCCATCACTGGATGTGCACAGTAGATATCCCTGGATATCCCTGTGTGGCCCAGGAACCATCACTGGATGTTGACGGTATATACCCCTGGATATCCCTGTGTGGCCCAGGCACCATCACTGGATTTGCACGGTAGATATCCCTGGATATCCCTGGGTGGCCCAGGCACCATCACTGGATGTGCACGGTAGATATCCCTGGATATCCCTGTGTGGACCAGGCACCATCACTGAGTGTACACAGTAGATATCCCTGGATATCCCTGGTTGGCCCATGCGCCATCACTGGATGTGCACTGTAAATATCCCTGGATATCCCTGTGTGACCAAGGCGCCATCACTGGATGTGCACGGTAGATATCCCTGGATATCCCTGTGTGGCCCAGGCGCCATCACTGGATGTGCACGGTAGATATCCCTGGATATCCCTGTGTGGCCCAGGCACCATCACTGGATGTGCACGGTAGATATCCCTGGATATCCCTGTGTGGCCCAGGCACCATCACTGGATGCGCACGGTAGATATTCCTGGATATCTCTGTGTGGCCCAGGCACCATCACTGGATGCGCACGGTAGATATCCCTGGATATCCCTGTGTGGCCCAGGCACCATCACTGGATGCGCTCGGTAGTTGTCCCTGGATATCCCTGTGTGGACCAGGCTCCATCACTGGATGCGCTCGGTAGATATCCCTGGATATCCCTGTGTGGCCCAGGCACCATCACTGGATGTGCACAGTAGATATCCCTGGATATCTCTGTGTGGCCCAGGCACCATCACTAGATGCGCTCAGTAGATATCCCTGAATATCCCTGTGTTTCCCAAGAAACATCGCTGGATGTGCACAGTAGATATCCCTGGATATCCCTGTGTGGCCCAGGCACCATCAGTGGATGTGCACAGTAGATATCCCTGGATATCCCTGTTTGGTCCAGGCACCATCACTGAGTGTACACAGTAGATATCCCTGGATATCCCTGGTTGGCCCATGCGCCATCACTGGATGTGCACTGTAAATATCCCTGGATATCCCTGTGTGACCAAGGCGCCATCACTGGATGTGCACGGTAGATATCCCTGGATATCCCTGTGTGGCCCAGCCACCATCACTGGATGTGCACAGTAGATATCCCTGGATATCCCTGTGTGGCCCAGGCACCATCACTGGATGTGCATTGTAAATATCCCTGGATATGCCTGTGTGGCCCAGGCACCATCTCTGGATGTGCACGGTAGATATCCCTGAATATCCCTGCGTGGACCAGGCACCATCACTGGATGCACACGGTAGATATCCCTGGATATCCCTGTGTAGCCCAGGCACCATCACTGGATGCGCAGAGTAGATATCCCTGGATATCCCTGTGTGGCCTAGGCACCATCACTTGGTGTGCACGGTAGATATCCCTGGATATCCCTGTGTGGCCCAGGCACCAGCACTGGATGTGCACGGTAGATATCCCTGGATATCCCTGTGTGGCCCGGGCACCATCACTGGATGTGCACGGTAGATATCCCTGGATATCCCTGTGTGGCCCATGCACCATCACTGGATGTGCACGGTAGATATCCCTGGATATCCCTGTGTGGCCCAGGCACCAGCACTGGATGTGCATGGTAGATATCCCTGGATATTCCTGTGTGGCCCGGGCACCATCACTGGATGTGCACGGTAGATATCCCTGGTTATCCCAGTGTGGCCAGGGGACCATCACTGGATGTGCTGGGTAGATATGCCTGGATATCCCTGTGTGGCCCAGGCGCCATCACTGGGTGTGCACAGTAGATATCCCTGGATATCCCTGTGTGGCCCATGCGCCATCACTGGATGTGCACTGTAGATATCCCTGGATATCCCTGTGTGGCCCAGGCGCCATCACTGGATGTGCACGGTAGATATCCCTGGACATCCCTGTGTGGCCCAGGCACCATCACTGGATGTGCACGGTAGATATCCCTGGACATCCCTGTGTGGCCCAGGCACCATCACTGGATGCGCACGGTAGATATCCCTGGACATCCCTGTGTGGCCCAGGCACCATCACTGGATGCGCACGGTAGATATCCCTGGATATCCCCGTGTGGACCAGGCACGCTCACTGGATGCGCACGGTAGATATCCATGGATATCCCCGTGTGGCCCTGGCACCATCACTGGATGCGCTCGGTAGTTATCCCTGGATATCCCCGTGTGGACCAGGCTCCATCACTGGATGCGCTCGGTAGATATCCCTGGATATCCCCGTGTGGCCCAGGCACCATCACTGGATGCGCTCAGTAGATATCCCTGGATATCCCTGTGTGTCCCAAGAACCATTGCTGGATGTGCACAGTAGATATCCCTGGCTATCCCTTTGTGGCCCAGGCACCATCACTGAATGTGCACGGTAGATATCCCTGGTTATACCAGTGTGGCCCAGGCACCATCACTGGATGTGCACAGTAGATATCCCTGGATATCCCTGTGCGGTCCAGGCACCATCACTGAATGTGCAGGGTAGATATCCCTGGTTATCCCAGTGTGGCCCGGGTATCATCACTGGATGTGCACAGTAGATACCCCTGGATATCCCTGTGTAGCCCAGGCACCATCACTGGAAGTGCACGGTAGATACCCGTGGATATCCCTGTGTGGCCCATGCACCATCACTGGATGTGCACGGTAGATATGCCTGGATATCCCTGTGTTGCCCCAGCACCATCACTGGATGTGCACAGTAGATATCCCTGGATATCCCTGTGTGGCCCATGCGCCATCACTGGATGTATGTGCACTGTAGATATCCCTGGATATCCCTGTGTGGCCCAGGCGCCATCACTGGATGTGCACAGTAGATATCCCTGGATATCCCTCTGTGGCCCAGGCACCATCACTGGATGTGCACGGTAGATATCCCTGGATATCCCTGTGTGGCCCAGGCACCATCACTGGATGTGCACGGTAGATAATCCTGGATATCCCTGTGTGGCCCAGGAACCATCACTGGATGTTGACGGTATATACCCCTGGATATCCCTGTGTGGCCCAGGCACCATCACTGGATTTGCACGGTAGATATCCCTGGATATCCCTGGGTGGCCCAGGCACCATCACTGGATGTGCACGGTAGATATCCCTGGATATCCCTGTGTGGACCAGGCACCATCACTGAGTGTACACAGTAGATATCCCTGGATATCCCTGGTTGGCCCATGCGCCATCACTGGATGTGCACTGTAAATATCCCTGGATATCCCTGTGTGACCAAGGCGCCATCACTGGATGTGCACGGTAGATATCCCTGGATATCCCTGTGTGGCCCAGGCGCCATCACTGGATGTGCACGGTAGATATCCCTGGATATCCCTGTGTGGCCCAGGCACCATCACTGGATGTGGACGGTAGATATCCCTGGATATCCCTGTGTGGCCCAGGCACCATCACTGGATGCGCACGGTAGATATTCCTGGATATCTCTGTGTGGCCCAGGCACCATCACTGGATGCGCACGGTAGATATCCCTGGATATCCCTGTGTGGCCCAGGCACCATCACTGGATGCGCTCGGTAGTTATCCCTGGATATCCCTGTGTGGACCAGGCTCCATCACTGGATGCGCTCGGTAGATATCCCTGGATATCCCTGTGTGGCCCAGGCACCATCACTGGATGTGCACAGTAGATATCCCTGGATATCTCTGTGTGGCCCAGGCACCATCACTAGATGCGCTCAGTAGATATCCCTGAATATCCCTGTGTTTCCCAAGAAACATCGCTGGATGTGCACAGTAGATATCCCTGGATATCCCTGTGTGGCCCAGGCACCATCAGTGGATGTGCACAGTAGATATCCCTGGATATCCCTGTTTGGTCCAGGCACCATCACTGAATGTGCACGGTAGATATCACTGGTTATCTCAGTGTCGCCCGGGTACCATCACTGGATGTGCACGGTAGATACCCCTGGATATCCCTGTGTGGCCCAGGCACCATCACTGGATGTGCACAGTAGATATCCCTGGATATCCCTGTGTGGTCCAGGCACCATCACTGAATGTGCACAGTAGATATCCCTGGTTATCCCAGTGTGGCACAGGCACCATCACTGGATGTGCTCGGTAGATATCCCTAGATATCCCTGTGTGGCCCAGGCACCATCACTGGATGTGCACAGTAGATATCCCTGGCTATCCCTGTGGGCCCAGGCACCATCACTGGATGTGCACAGTAGATATCCCTGGATATCCCTGTGTGGTCCAGGCACCATCACAGAATGTGCACAGTAGATATCCCTGGTTATCCCTGTGTGGCACAGGCACCATCACTGGATGTGCACGGTAGATACCCCTGGATATCCCTGTGTAGCCCAGGCACCATCACTGGAAGTGCTTGGTAGATACCCCTGGATATCCCCATGTGGCCCAGGCACAATCACTGAATGTGCACAGTAGATATCCCTGGATATCCCTGTGTAGCCTAGGCACCATCAATGGAAGTTCTTGGTAGATATCCCTGAATATCCCTGTGTGGCCCAGGCACCATCACTGGATTTGCTCGGTAGATATCCCTGGATATCCCTGTGTGGCCCAGGCACCATCACTGGATGTGCACAGTAGATATCCCTGGCTATCCCTATGTGGCCCAGGCACCATCACTGGATGTGCACGGTAGATATCCCTGGATATCCCTGTGTGGCCCAGGCAGCATCACTGGATGTGCACGGTAGATATCCCTGGATATCCCAGTGTGGCCCAGGCACTATCACTGGAAGTGCATGCTAGATATCCCTGGATATTCTTGTGTGGACCAGGCACCATCACTGGATGTGCACGGTAGATATCCCTGGATATCCCTGTGTGGACCAGGCACCATCACTGGATGTTCACGGTAGATATCCCGGGATATTCCTGTGTGTCCCAGGCACCATCACTGGAAGTGCTTGGTAGATTTCCCTTGATATCCCTGTGTGGCACAGGCACTATCACTGGATGTGCACAGTACATATCCCTGGATATCCCTGTGTGGACCAGGCACCATTACTGGATGTGCACAGTAGATATTGCACAGTAGATATCCCTGAATATCCCAGTGTGGCCCAGGCACTATCACTGGATGTGCATGGTAGATATCCCTGGATATCCCTGTGTGGCACAGGCACCATCACTGGATATGCACGGTAGATATCCCTGGATATCCCTGTGAGGCCCAGGCACCATCACTGGATGTGCTCGATAGATATCCCTGGATATCCCTGTGTGGCTCAGGCACCATCACTGGATGTGCACGGTAGATATCCCTGGATATCCCTGTGTGGACCAGGCACCATCACTGGATGTTCACAGTAGATATCCCGGGATATTCCTGTGTGTCCCAGGCACCATCACTGGATGTGCACGGTAGATATCCCTGGATATCCCAGTGTGGCCCAGGCACTATCACTGGAAGTGCATGCTAGATATCCCTGGATATCCTTGTGTGGACCAGGCACCATCACTGGATGTGCATGGTAGATATCCCTGGATATCCCTGTGTGTACCAGGCACCATCACTGGATGTTCACGGTAGATATCCCGGGATATTCCTGTGTGTCCCAGGCACCATCACTGGAAGTGCTTGGTAGATATCCCTGGATATCCCTGTGTGGCACAGGCACTATCACTGGATTTGCACAGTACATATCCCTGTATATCCCTGTGTGGACCAGGCACCATTACTGGATGTGCACAGTAGATATCGCACAGTAGATATCCCTGAATATCCCAGTGTGGCCCAGGCACTATCACTGGATGTGCATGGTAGATATCCCTGGATATCCCAGTGTGGCACAGGCACCATCACTGGATGTGCACGGTAGATATCCCTGGATATTCCTGTGTGGCCCGGGCACCATCACTGGATGTGCACGGTAGATATCCCTGGTTATCCCAGTGTGGCCAGGGGACCATCACTGGATGTGTTGGGTAGATATGCCTGGATATCCCTGTGTGGCCCAGGCCCCATCACTGGGTGTGCACAGTAGATATCCCTGGATATCCCTGTGTGGCCCATGCGCCATCACTGGATGTGCACTGTAGATATCCCTGGATATCCCTGTGTGGCCCAGGCGCCATCACTGGATGTGCACGGTAGATATCCCTGGACATCCCTATGTGGCCCAGGCACCATCACTGGATGTGCACGGTAGATATCCCTGGACATCCCTGTGTGGCCCAGGCACCATCACTGGATGCGCACGGTAGATATCCCTGGACATCCCTGTGTGGCCCAGGCACCATCACTGGATGCGCACGGTAGATATCCCTGGATATCCCCGTGTGGACCAGGCACCATCACTGGATGCGCACGGTAGATATCCCTGGATATCCCCGTGTGGCCCAGGCACCATCACTGGATGCGCTCGGTAGTTATCCCTGGATATCCCCGTGTGGACCAGGCTCCATCACTGGATGCGCTCGGTAGATATCCCTGGATATCCCCGTGTGGCCCAGGCACCATCACTGGATGCGCACGGTAGACATCCCTGGATAACCCTGAGTGGCCCAGGCACCATCACTAGATGCGCTCAGTAGATATCCCTGGATATCCCTGTGTGTCCCAAGAACCATTGCTGGATGTGCACAGTAGATATCCCTGGCTATCCCTTTGTGGCCCAGGCACCATCACTGAATGTGCACGGTAGATATCCCTGGTTATCCCAGTGTGGCCCAGGCACCATCACTGGATGTGCACAGTAGATATCCCTGGATATCCCTGTGCGGTCCAGGCACCATCACTGAATGTGCACGGTAGATATCCCTGGTTATCCCAGTGTGGCCCGGGTATCATCACTGGATGTGCACAGTAGATACCCCTGGATATCCCTGTGTAGCCCAGGCACCATCACTGGAAGTGCACGGTAGATACCCGTGGATATCCCTGTGTGGCCCATGCACCATCACTGGATGTGCACGGTAGATATGCCTGGATATCCCTGTGTTGCCCCAGCACCATCACTGGATGTGCACAGTAGATATCCCTGGTTATCCCAGTGTGGCCCGGGGACCATCACTGGGTGTGCACAGTAGATATCCCTGGATATCCCTGTGTCGCCCATTCGCCATCACTGGATGTATGTGCACTGTAGATATCCCTGGATATCCCTGTGTGGCCGAGGCGCCATCACTGGATGTGCACAGTAGATATCCCTGGATATCCCTCTGTGGCCCAGGCACCATCACTGGATGTGCACGGTAGATATCCCTGGATATCCCTGTGTGGCCCAGGCACCATCACTGGATGTGCACGGTAGATAATCCTGGATATCCTTGTGTGGCCCAGGAACCATCACTGGATGTTGACGGTATATACCCCTGGATATCCCTGTGTGGCCCAGGCACCATCACTGGATTTGCACGGTAGATATCCCTGGATATCCCTGTGTGGCCCAGGCACCATCACTGGATGTGCACGGTAGATATCCCTGGATATCCCTGTGTGGACCAGGCACCATCACTGAGTGTACACAGTAGATATCCCTGGATATCCCTGGTTGGCCCATGCGCCATCACTGGATGTGCACTGTAAATATCCCTGGATATCCCTGTGTGGCCCAGGCACCATCACTGGATGTGCACGGTAGATATCCCTGGATATCCCTGTGTGGACCAGGCACCATCACTGAGTGTACACAGTAGATATCCCTGGATATCCCTGTGTGGCCCAGGCGCCATCACTGGATGTGCACGGTAGATATCCCTGGATATCCCTGTGTGGCCCAGGCACCATCACTGGATGTGCACGGTAGATATCCCTGGATATCCCTGTGTGGCCCAGGCACCATCACTGGATGCGCACGGTAGATATTCCTGGATATCTCTGTGTGGCCCAGGCACCATCAATGGATGCGCACGGTAGATATCCCTGGATATCCCTGTGTGGCCCAGGCACCATCACTGGATGCGCTCGGTAGTTATCCCTGGATATCCCTGTGTGGACCAGGCTCCATCACTGGATGCGCTCGGTAGATATCCCTGGATATCCCTGTGTGGCCCAGGCACCATCACTGGATGTGCACAGTAGATATCCCTGGATATCCCTGTGTGGCCCAGGCACCATCACTAGATGCGCTCAGTAGATATCCCTGAATATTCCTGTATTTCCCAAGAAACATCGCTGGATGTGCACAGTAGATATCCCTGGATATCCCTGTGTGGTCCAGGCAGCATTACTGGATGCACACTGTAGATATCCCTGGATATCCCTGTGTGGCCCAGGCACCATCAGTGGATGTGCACAGTAGATATCCCTGGATATCCCTGTTTGGTCCAGGCACCATCACTGAATGTGCACGGTAGATATCACTGGTTATCTCAGTGTCGCCCGGGTACCATCACTGGATGTGCACGGTAGATACCCCTGGATATCCCTGTGTGGCCCAGGCACCATCACTGGATTTGCACGGTAGATATCCCTGGATATCCCTGTGTGGCCCAGGCACCATCACTGGATGTGCATGGTAGATATCCCTGGATATCCCTGTGTGGACCAGGCACCATCACTGAGTGTACACAGTAGATATCCCTGGATATCCCTGGTTGGCCCATGCGCCATCACTGGATGTGCACTGTAAATATCCCTGGATATCCCTGTGTGGCCCAGGCACCATCACTGGATGTGCACGGTAGATATCCCTGGATATCCCTGTGTGGACCAGGCACCATCACTGAGTGTACACAGTAGATATCCCTGGATATCCCTGTGTGGCCCAGGCGCCATCACTGGATGTGCACGGTAGATATCCCTGGATATCCCTGTGTGGCCCAGGCACCATCACTGGATGTGCACGGTAGATATCCCTGGATATCCCTGTGTGGCCCAGGCACCATCACTGGATGCGCACGGTAGATATTCCTGGATATCTCTGTGTGGCCCAGGCACCATCAATGGATGCGCACGGTAGATATCCCTGGATATCCCTGTGTGGCCCAGGCACCATCACTGGATGCGCTCGGTAGTTATCCCTGGATATCCCAGTGTGGACCAGGCTCCATCACTGGATGCGCTCGGTAGATATCCCTGGATATCCCTGTGTGGCCCAGGCACCATCACTGGATGTGCACAGTAGATATCCCTGGATATCCCTGTGTGGCCCAGGCACCATCACTAGATGCGCTCAGTAGATATCCCTGAATATCCCTGTATTTCCCAAGAAACATCGCTGGATGTGCACAGTAGATATCCCTGGATATCCCTGTGTGGTCCAGGCAGCATTACTGGATGCACACTGTAGATATCCCTGGATATCCCTGTGTGGCCCAGGCACCATCAGTGGATGTGCACAGTAGATATCCCTGGATATCCCTGTTTGGTCCAGGCACCATCACTGAATGTGCACGGTAGATATCACTGGTTATCTCAGTGTCGCCCGGGTACCATCACTGGATGTGCACGGTAGATACCCCTGGATATCCCTGTGTGGTCCAGGCACCATCACTGGATGTGCACAGTAGATATCCCTGGATATCCCTGTGTGGTCCAGGCACCATCACTGAATGTGCACAGTAGATATCCCTGGTTATCCCAGTGTGGCACAGGCACCATCACTGGATGTGCTCGATAGATATCCCTAGATATCCCTGTGTGGCCCAGGCACCATCACTGGATGTGCACAGTAGATATCCCTGGCTATCCCTGTGGGCCCAGGCACCATCACTGGATGTGCACAGTAGATATCCCTGGATATCCCTGTGTGGTCCAGGCACCATCACAGAATGTGCACAGTAGATATCCCTGGTTATCCCTGTGTGGCACAGGCACCATCACTGGATGTGCACGGTAGATACTCCTGGATATCCCTGTGTAGCCCAGGCACCATCACTGGAAGTGCTTGGTAGATACCCCTGGATATCCCCATGTGGCCCAGGCACAATCACTGAATGTGCACAGTAGATATCCCTGGATATCCCTGTGTAGCCTAGGCACCATCAATGGAAGTTCTTGGTAGATATCCCTGAATATCCCTGTGTGACCCAGGCACCATCACTGGATTTGCTCGGTAGATATCCCTGGATATCCCTGTGTGGCCCAGGCACCATCACTGGATGTGCACAGTAGATATCCCTGGCTATCCCTATGTGGCCCAGGCACCATCACTGGATGTGCACGGTAGATATCCCTGGATATCCCTGTGTGGCCCAGGCACCATCACTGGATGCGCACGGTAGATATCCCTGGATAACCCTGAGTGGCCCAGGCACCATCACTAGATGCGCTCAGTAGATATCCCTGGATATCCCTGTGTGTCCCAAGAACCATTGCTGGATGTGCACAGTAGATATCCCTGGCTATCCCTTTGTGGCCCAGGCACCATCACTGAATGTGCACGGTAGATATCCCTGGTTATCCCAGTGTGGCCCAGGCACCATCACTGGATGTGCACAGTAGATATCCCTGGATATCCCTGTGCGGTCCAGGCACCATCACTGAATGTGCACGGTAGATATCCCTGGTTATCCCAGTGTGGCCCGGGTATCATCACTGGATGTGCACAGTAGATACCCCTGGATATCCCTGTGTAGCCCAGGCACCATCACTGGAAGTGCACGGTAGATACCCGTGGATATCCCTGTGTGGCCCATGCACCATCACTGGATGTGCACGGTAGATATGCCTGGATATCCCTGTGTTGCCCCAGCACCATCACTGGATGTGCACAGTAGATATCCCTGGTTATCCCAGTGTGGCCCGGGGACCATCACTGGGTGTGCACAGTAGATATCCCTGGATATCCCTGTGTCGCCCATGCGCCATCACTGGATGTATGTGCACTGTAGATATCCCTGGATATCCCTGTGTGGCCCAGGCGCCATCACTGGATGTGCAGAGTAGATATCCCTGGATATCCCTCTGTGGCCCAGGCACCATCACTGGATGTGCACGGTAGATATCCCTGGATATCCCTGTGTGGCCCAGGCACCATCACTGGATGTGCACGGTAGATAATCCTGGATATCCTTGTGTGGCCCAGGAACCATCACTGGATGTTGACGGTATATACCCCTGGATATCCCTGTGTGGCCCAGGCACCATCACTGGATTTGCACGGTAGATATCCCTGGATATCCCTGTGTGGCCCAGGCACCATCACTGGATGTGCACGGTAGATATCCCTGGATATCCCTGTGTGGACCAGGCACCATCACTGAGTGTACACAGTAGATATCCCTGGATATCCCTGGTTGGCCCATGCGCCATCACTGGATGTGCACTGTAAATATCCCTGGATGTCCCTGTGTGGCCCAGGCACCATCACTGGATGTGCACGGTAGATATCCCTGGATATCCCTGTGTGGACCAGGCACCATCACTGAGTGTACACAGTAGATATCCCTGGATATCCCTGTGTGGCCCAGGCGCCATCACTGGATGTGCACGGTAGATATCCCTGGATATCCCTGTGTGGCCCAGGCACCATCACTGGATGTGCACGGTAGATATCCCTGGATATCCCTGTGTGGCCCAGGCACCATCACTGGATGCGCACGGTAGATATTCCTGGATATCTCTGTGTGGCCCAGGCACCATCAATGGATGCGCACGGTAGATATCCCTGGATATCCCTGTGTGGCCCAGGCACCATCACTGGATGCGCTCGGTAGTTATCCCTGGATATCCCTGTGTGGACCAGGCTCCATCACTGGATGCGCTCGGTAGATATCCCTGGATATCCCTGTGTGGCCCAGGCACCATCACTGGATCTGCACAGTAGATATCCCTGGATATCCCTGTGTGGCCCAGGCACCATCACTAGATGCGCTCAGTAGATATCCCTGAATATCCCTGTATTTCCCAAGAAACATCGCTGGATGTGCACAGTAGATATCCCTGGATATCCCTGTGTGGTCCAGGCAGCATTACTGGATGCACACTGTAGATATCCCTGGATATCCCTGTGTGGCCCAGGCACCATCAGTGGATGTGCACAGTAGATATCCCTGAATATCCCTGTTTGGTCCAGGCACCATCACTGAATGTGCACGGTAGATATCACTGGTTATCTCAGTGTCGCCCGGGTACCATCACTGGATGTGCACGGTAGATACCCCTGGATATCCCTGTGTGGCCCAGGCACCATCACTGGATGTGCACAGTAGATATCCCTGGATATCCCTGTGTGGTCCAGGCACCATCACTGAATGTGCACAGTAGATATCCCTGGTTATCCCAGTGTGGCACAGGCACCATCACTGGATGTGCTCGATAGATATCCCTAGATATCCCTGTGTGGCCCAGGCACCATCACTGGATGTGCACAGTAGATATCCCTGGCTATCCCTGTGGGCCCAGGCACCATCACTGGATGTGCACAGTAGATATCCCTGGATATCCCTGTGTGGTCCAGGCACCATCACAGAATGTGCACAGTAGATATCCCTGGTTATCCCTGTGTGGCACAGGCACCATCACTGGATGTGCACGGTAGATACTCCTGGATATCCCTGTGTAGCCCAGGCACCATCACTGGAAGTGCTTGGTAGATACCCCTGGATATCCCCATGTGGCCCAGGCACAATCACTGAATGTGCACAGTAGATATCCCTGGATATCCCTGTGTAGCCTAGGCACCATCAATGGAAGTTCTTGGTAGATATCCCTGAATATCCCTGTGTGACCCAGGCACCATCACTGGATTTGCTCGGTAGATATCCCTGGATATCCCTGTGTGGCCCAGGCACCATCACTGGATGTGCACAGTAGATATCCCTGGCTATCCCTATGTGGCCCAGGCACCATCACTGGATGTGCACGGTAGATATCCCTGGATATCCCTGTGTGGCCCAGGCACCATCACTGGATGTGCACGGTAGATATCCCTGGATATCCCAGTGTGGCCCAGGCACTATCACTGGAAGTGAATGCTAGATATCCCTGGATATTCTTGTGTGGACCAGGCACCATCACTGGATGTGCACGGTAGATATCCCTGGATATCCCTGTGTGGACCAGGCACCATCACTGGATGTTCACGGTAGATATCCCGGGATATTCCTGTGTGTCCCAGGCACCATCACTGGAAGTGCTTGGTAGATATCCCTTGATATCCCTGTGTGGCACAGGCACTATCACTTGATGTGCACAGTACATATCCCTGGATATCCCTGTGTGGACCAGGCACCATTACTGGATGTGCACAGTAGATATTGCACAGTAGATATCCCTGAATATCCCAGTGTGGCCCAGGCACTATCACTGGATGTGCATGGTAGATATCCCTGGATATCCCAGTGTGGCACAGGCACCATCACTGGATGTGCACGGTAGATATCCCTGGATATCCCTGTGAGACCCAGGCACCATCACTGGATATGCTCGATAGATATCCCTGGATATCCCTGTGTGGCTCAGGCACCATCACTGGATGTGCACGGTAGATATCCCTGGATAACCCTGTGTGGACCAGGCACCATCACTGGATGTTCACAGTAGATATCCCGGGATATTCCTGTGTGTCCCAGGCACCATCAATGGATGTGCACGGTAGATATCCCTGGATATCCCAGTGTGGCCCAGGCACTATCACTGGAAGTGCATGCTAGATATCCCTGGATATCCTTGTGTGGACCAGGCACCATCACTGGATGTGCACGGTAGATATCCCTGGATATCCCTGTGTGGACCAGGCACCATCACTGGATGTTCACGGTAGATATCCCGGGATATTCCTGTGTGTCCCAGGCACCATCACTGGAAGTGCTTGGTAGATATCCCTGGATATCCCTGTATGGCACAGGCACTATCACTGGATGTGCACAGTACATATCCCTGGATATCCCTGTGTGGACCAGGCACCATTACTGGATGTGCACAGTAGATATCGCACAGTAGATATCCCTGAATATCCCAGTGTGGCCCAGGCACTATCACTGGATGTGCATGGTAGATATCCCTGGATATCCCAGTGTGGCACAGGCACCATCACTGGATGTGCACGGTAGATATCCCTGGATATCCCTGTGAGGCCCAGGCACCATCACTGGATGTGCTCGGTAGATATCCCTGGATATCCCTGTGTGGCCCAGGCACCATCACTGGATGTGCACGGTAGATATCCCTGGATATCCCTGTGAGGCCCAGGCACCATCACTGGATGTGCACAGTAGATATCCCTGGATATCCCTGTGAGGCCCAGGCACCATCACTGGATGTGCTCGGTAGATATCCCTGGATATCCTTGTGTGGACCAGGCACCATCACTGGATGTGCACGTTAGATATCCCTGGATATCCCTGTGTGGACCAGGCACCATCACTGGATGTTCACGGTAGATATCCCGGGATATCCCTGTGTGGCCCAGGCACCATCACTGGATGTGCACTGTAGATATCCCTGGATATCCCTATGTGGACCAGGCACCAATCCTTCCCACGGTTGCTGGAGGGTTATCACACATAGCCCCGAGGTCTTCACCACAATGAACTGTATGCAGAGAATATGCTCCATCTGTGTCGCTCCACATGCTGAAGGCCAGAGCCTTTCCCCTGAAGGGACACCTCATGGCTCTCAGGAAGACTTTCTCCCACTTTGTGGGGAGGATATAACTGTAGCCCTATAGCCATTAATGGGTGCGGGTCTGAGGATCCTCAGTCACGACAGGTTTCTGTAATTAATCATGTGCTACAGAAGATCTGGTGGGGCACAGTGGAATCCCACCTGATGGTTGGGGTTCTATGTCCCCCTCCTGAGCCTAAGACCTCTATCGGCACACATGTGTCTGGGTTCACTTGGGGTGGGCCACTGGTCTTTCAAATCTCTGTGCACCAGATCAAGGTGCTCTTTGTGGCGTTAGAGGTGTTCCCTTCATCCTTCTTGGGCAAGAGAGTGTTGGTCTAAACGGACAGCATGACAGTGAATTGTATGGGATCGACCAGTGTGAGCTACTTTTCTTCAAATGTGTCCTTCCTCTGGAGTACTGGCTTTGGACTGTGCCTTGCCACATTTCACTCGGTGACACTCATCTACTGGGGCATGACAATTTCAGGTCACACTTGTGGAGGTGATTTGCCCTATCACCACACGAATAGGAGTTGCAAGTAAATGTCGCAAATTACATCTTTCGAGATGTGGTCTACCTCCAATCAACATCTTATAATCGTGGATAGCTCTAAACGCAGTCGATCTGTGTCCTAAATGGCCCAGTGCCATCTTTCATTGGGAGATGCCTTTCTGTTTAGTTGGTTGGGGATATTTGCCCTTGTGTCTCCTTCCCACTTTCATTCACAGTGACCTCTTTTCACCTCGATCTTCAACTACTGAGACTGCCATTGTGTCCACCTCGGTCCTCATTGTGTCCACCTCGGTCCTCAACCATTGAAACTGCCATTGTGTACACCTCGGTCCTTAACCATTGAGATTGCCATTGTGTCCACCTTGGTCCTCAATCATTGAGATCGCCACTGTGTCCACCTCAGTCCACAACCATTCAGATTTCCATTGTATCAACCACGGTCCTCACCTACTGAGACTGCCATTGTGTCCACCTCAGTCCTCAACCATTGAGACTGCCATTGTGTCCACCTCAGTCCTCAACCATTGAGACTGCCATTGTGTCCACCTTGGTCGTCAACCATTGAGACTGCCATTGTGTCCACCTCGGTCGTCAACTATTGAGACTGACATTGTGTCCACCTTAGTCGTCAATCATTGAGACTGCCATTGTGTCCACCTCAGTCCTCAACCATTAAGACTGCCATTGTGTCCACCTCGGTTGTCAACCATTGAGACTGCCATTGTGTCGACCTCGGTCCTCAACCATTGAGACTGCCATTGTGTTCACTCGGTCCTCAACCATTGAGACTGCCATTGTGTCCACCTCAGTCCTCAACCATTGAGACAGTCACTGGGCCTCATTACGAGTCCGACGATAGCCGTGCCGGGAAAACTGCCGCCGGACCTGTAATACCATTCCGGAGGCGAAATTCTGTAAATCCCCATTCCCATGGAGTCCCATAGGACTCCATGGGTATGGGGACCATGGAAACACCGGTTCCGTCTATGACAGAGCCGGTGTTTCCATGTCCACCTGCAGGCGGGTGGTGTCACTCCCGCCTGCAGGACTCGGGATCAGCCGGTCCGGAAACAATGGTGGTAGTGGATTTACCGCCACCATTGTTTAAGGACCGGCTGACTTTTAATGAGGCCCACTGTGTCCACCTCGGTCCTCAACCATTGAGACTGCCATTGTGGTGCATGAAATAGTATTTTGGTATATGGTTCTGTAATGAGATAGACAGACCTCTGAAAGTCAACCATAAAGAAGACCTGGGATTCCGCCCCAGTCTCTGGAGAAACAGTGCAGTCAGAACAATGATTGGCCTTCACATCTGATCTGGCAGATACAGGCTTGTTGAGTCCCGTGGGTCCAACTTCACAGCTGTTGATGCTCAGAGAAACTTTGAGACTGAGGCTATCTCTTTGCAAAGTCTGAGCATCCAGCGACATTTTGAGGGTGGCTGAGGCTGCACACTATGGTGAGGAGCCTTCATCCAGCCAGGACTCAGGCTTTCTAGTATGTGGCCAAACGTGACCTGAAGCTAATCACCTGAAGTGTTTATTGTTGCCATGGTGGCCGTGAGTCATGTGAAACAGCTCTAAGTATTGTTGCCAAGGGAGGTTTACACAGTGCCACACAAGGACAATGGGCCTCATTACAAGTAGGGTGGTCCGGATATAAGGGTGGCGGTAGCAACGTATTGGCACCCATTCCGGACCGCCATACTACAACAATGCCGATAGGGGCACGGAACACCCATGAGGCCTCACCTGCTAGGTTTTCAGGCCCTTACTGGCATGGTTGTCACTGGAGCACCGGCGCTGTTAGCTATTGGACTCTACGGGAATGGGGATTTACTGTTCTGCCAACTCTTATGATATCCCGGTAGCACCAGTATAAAAGGTGGCAGTAACAGTGTGACAGGGTTGCCACCACCTTGTAATGAGGCCCAATGTCTTTATGTGTACCCATTCTTCCTTTTGGGTGGCACATCATAAATGGCGAGTCTCACTGGCTTGTTTGTTAAAATGCCACTTTATTTAAACCAGGTTTGTTTCTTTACACATCTTTCTCCCTTTGTTCTAAACCTGGTCTCAGAGATGCCCAAATGATGCCTTGTCCTCCACTTCCCCTCCTCCCTTTCTTTCACATTTCACTTTCATGTCCTCTTTCTCTTGCCTGTTAACCTGCACGTTGTCCCCTTTTGTTCCCCACTGCCATTTTTCTTTCTTTTCGAAAGGGGTCTTTTCTGCATCCTTTCTCTCTGTCCCCGTCTTGTCTTGTGGCCCAGTCTAGAGGCAGGTACACCATTCCCCTAACCCTATGTTCTAACAGCACTATATAACCTTTAGAGCATAACTTGTTATCTTACCGCTGTCATTCCTCAGCACTCAGACAAACCCTCCCCAGATGGTGTACCCCAGCCCCCCAACTCCTCACACTTTTCAGGGGTCTTTTCCAACCCCTCCATCTCATCCATCATCTTCAATAGGAACATTTCTGCTACAAGGAATAAGAGATGAACACATTCTGCCTAAAATACCCCCGCCCCCAGAAAAATATCACCAGTTTAACCACACTGATATTCAGCCTTTTACAAAATCTAGACCCCACTCTGCTCAACACCTTCCTTGCTCTGAGTACCCCCCCTGGCATCTTTGCCCCTTGCAGACTCTGGTAGGCAATGCATGCACAGCTTTCCTGTAGGAGGATGAAGGGACACAGCAGGGAAAGGCTTTGCATTTCGGGGGATTGCAGCTTTTAAAATCCTTGCTCTCCATGTCTTTGAGGATTCCCCTGAATCTAAGGTTGCTTCTGCAGGACCTGCTTTCCCCATCTTCCAGTTCATCATCCAGGGAACAGTGCTGCTTCTGCGGTTCCTGCACTGCTCCATTCCTTTCCCCATCTTCCAGTTTATCATCCAGGGAAGATTGCTGCTTCTGCGGTTCCTGCACTGCTCCATTCCTTTCCCCATCTTCCAATTCATCATCCAGGGAACATTGCGGCTCTTGCGGTTCCTGCACTGCTCCATTCCTTTCCCCATCTTCCAGTTCATCATCGAGGGAACATTGCGGCTCCTGCGGTTCCTGCACTGCTCCATTCCTTTCCCCATCTTCCAATTCATCATCCAGGGAATATTGCGGCTCCTGCGGTTCCTGCACGGCTCCATTCCTTTCCCCATCTTCCACTTCATCATCCTTGTAATATTGCTGCTCCTGCGGTTCCTGCACTGCTCCATTCCTTTCCCTATCTTCCAATTCATCATCCAGGGAACATTGCGGCTCCTGCGGCTCCTGCACGGCTCCATTCCTTTCCCTGTCTTCCAATTCATCATCCAGGGAACATTGCGGCTCCTGCGGTTCCTGCACTGCTCCTTTCCTTTCCCCGTCTTCCAACTCATCATCCAGGGAACATTGCTGCTCCTGCAGTTCCTGCACTGCTCCATTCCTTTCCCCATCTTCCAACTCATCATCCAGGGAACATTGCGGCTCCTGCAGTTTCTGCACTGCTCCATTCCTTTCCCCGTCTTCCAATTCATCATCCAGGGAACATTGCTGCTCCTGCGGTTCCTGCACTGCCCCATTCCTTTCCCTATCTTCCAATTCATCATCCTTGTAACATTGCTGCTCCTGCAGTTCCTGCACTGCTCCATTCCTTTCCCCATCTTCCAATTCATCATCCAGGGAATATTGCGGTTCCTGCACTGCTCCATTCCTTTCCCCATCTTCCAATTCACTGAAGGCAGGATGCGTTCCCTTCCAGATCACTTTAGCTACTGAAGACGGGCTGAGTTCACTTCCAGATCACTTTGGCTATTGAAGGCGGGCTGAGTTCACTTCCAGATTATTTTAAACACTGAAGGCAGGCTGAGTTCCCTTCCAGATCACTTTAGCCACTAAGGGCAGGCTGAGTTCACTTCCAGATCACTTTATCCACTGAAGGCAGGCTGAGTTCACTTCCAGATCACCTTAGGCACTGAAGGCAGGATGCGTTCCCTTCCAGATCACTTTAGCTACTGAAGGCAGGCTGAGTTCACTTCCAGATCACTTTAGCCACTGAAGACGGGCTGAGTTCACTTCCAGATCACTTTGGCTATTGAAGGCGGGCTGAGTTCACTTCCAGATTATTTTAAACACTGAAGGCAGGCTGAGTTCCCTTCCAGATCACTTTAGCCACTAAGGGCAGGCTGAGTTCACTTCCAGATCACTTTATCCACTGAAGGCAGGCTGAGTTCACTTCCAGATCACCTTAGGCACTGAAGGCAGGATGCGTTCCCTTCCAGATCACTTTAGCTACTGAAGACGGGCTGAGTTCACTTCCAGATCACTTTGGCTATTGAAGGCGGGCTGAGTTCACTTCCAGATTATTTTAAACACTGAAGGCAGGCTGAGTTCCCTTCCAGATCACTTTAGCCACTAAGGGCAGGCTGAGTTCACTTCCAGATCACTTTATCCACTGAAGGCAGGCTGAGTTCACTTCCAGATCACCTTAGGCACTGAAGGCAGGATGCGTTCCCTTCCAGATCACTTTAGCTACTGAAGGCAGGCTGAGTTCACTTCCAGATCACTTCTGAGTTCCCTTCTAGATCACTTTAGCCACTGAAGGTGGGCTGAGTTCCCTTCCAGATCACTTTGAGTTCCCTTCCAGATCACTGAAGGTGGGCTGAGTTCCCTTCAGATCACTTTAGCCACTGAATCCAGGCTGAGTTCCCTTCCAGATCACTTTAGCTACTGAAGACAGGCTGAGTTCACTTCCAGTTCACTTTAGCCACTGAAGACAGGCTGAGTTCACTACCAGATCACTTTAGCCACTGAGGCAGTCTGAGTTCCCTTCCAGATCACTGTGGCCAATGAAGGCAGGCTGAGTTCACTTGCAGATCACTTTAGCCACTGAAGGCAGGCTGAGTTCACTTCCAGATCACCTTAGCCACTGAAGGCAGGATGAGTTCCCTTCCAAATCACTTTAGCCACTGAGCCAGGCTGAGTTCCCTTCCAGTTTCCTTTAGCCACTGAAGGCAGGCTGTGTTCACTTCCAGATCCCTTTAGCCACTGAAGGCAGGTTGAATTCACTTCCAGATTACTTTAGCCACTGATGGCAGGCTGAGTTCACTTCCAGATCACTTTAGCTACTGAAGGCAGGCTGAGTTCACTTCCAGATCACTTATGAGTTCCCTTACAGGTAACTTTAGCCACTGATGGCGGGCTGAGTTCCCTTCCAGATCACTTTAGCCACTGAAGGCGGGCTGAGTTGACTTTCAGATCACTTTATCCACTGAAGGGCAGGCTGAGTTCACTTCCAGATCACTTTAGCCACTGAGGCCAGGCTGAGTTCACTTCTAGATCAATTTAGCCACTGAAGGCAGGCTGAATTCACTTCCAAATCACTTTAGCCATTGAAGGCAGGCTGAGTTCACCTCCAGATCCCTTTAGCCACTGAAGGCAGGCTGAGTTCACTTCCAGATCACTTTAGCTACTGAAGGCAGGCTGCGTTCCCTTCCAGATCACTTTAGCCACTGAAGACAGGCTGAGTTCCCTTCCAGATCTCTTTAGCCAATGAAGGCGGGCTGAGTTCACTTCCAGATCACTTTAGCAACTGAAGGCAAGCTGGGCTCACTTCCAGATCACTTTAGCCATTGAGGGCGGGCTGAGTTCCCTTCCAGATCACTTTAGCCACTGAAGGCAGGCTGAGTTCCCTTCCAGATCACTTCAGGCACTGAGGGCAGGCTGAGTTCCCTTCCAGATCACCTTAGCCACTGAAGGTAGGCTGAGTTTCCTTCCAGATCACTTTAGCCACTGAAGGCGAGTTGAGTTCACTTCCAGATCACTTTAGCCACTGAGGGCAGACTGAGTTCAATTCCAGATCACTTTAGCCACTGATGGCAGGCTCAGTTCACTTCCAGATCACTTTAGCTATTGAAGGCGGGCTGAGTTCACTTCCAGATTATTGTATCCACTGAAGGCAGGCTTAGTTCCCTTCCAGATCACTTTAGCCACTGAGGGCAGGCTGAGTTCACTTCCAGATCACTTTAGCCACTGAAGGCAGGCTGAGTTCACTTCCAGATCACCTTAGCCACTGAAGGCAGGATGAGTTCCCTTCCAGATCACTTTAGCCACTGATCCAGGCTGAGTTCCCTTCCAGATCCCTTTAGCCACTGAAGGCAGGCTGAGTTCACTTCCAGATCACTTTAGCCACTGAAGGCAGGTTGAGTTCACTTCCAGATTACTTTAGCCACCGATGGCAGGCTGAGTTCAATGCCAGATCACTTTGAGATACCTTCCAGATCACTTTAGCCACTGAAGGCAGGCTGAGTTCACTTCCAGATCACTTTAGCCACTGAGGCCAAGCTGAGTTCACATCTAGATCAATTTAGCCACAGAAGGCAAGCTGAATTTCCTCCCATATCACTTTAGCCACTGAAGGCAGACTGAGTTCCCTTCCAGATCACTTTAGCCACTGAGGCAGGCTGAGTTCCCTTCCAGATCACTTTAGCCACTGAGTTCACTTCCAGTTCACCTTAGCCACTAAAGGCAAACTGAGTTCCTTTCCAGATCACTTTAGCCACTGAAGGCAGGCTGAGTTCCAGGCTGAGTTCCCTTCCAGACTGAAGGCAGGTTGAGTTCCCTTCCAGATTACTTTAGCCACCGATGGCAGGCTGAGTTCACTTCCAGATCACTTTAGCTACTGAAGGCAGGCTGAGTTCACTTTCAGATCACTTCTTAGTTCCCTTCCAGATCACTTTAGCCACTGAAGGCAGGCTGAGTTCCCTTCCAGATCACTTTGAGTTCCCTTCCAGATCACTTTAGCCACTGAAGGCAGGCTGAGTTCACTTCCAGATCACTTTAGCCACTGAGGCCAGGCTGAGTTCACATCTAGATCAATTGAGCCACAGAATGCAGGCTGAATTCCCTTCCAAATCACTTTAGCCACTGAAGGCAGATTGAGTTCCCTTCCAGATCACTTTAGCCACTGAGTTCACTTCCAGATCACCTTAGCCACTAAAGGCAGGCTGAGTTCCTTTCCAGATCACTTTAGCCACTGAAGGCAGGCTGAGTTCCAGGCTGAGTTCCCTTCCAGACTGAAGGCAGGTTGAGTTCCCTTCCAGATCACTTTAGCCACTGAAGGCACCCCGAGTTCACTTGCAGACCACTTTAGCCACTGAAGGCGGGCATAGTTCACTTCCAGATCACTTTATCGACAGATGGCAGGCTGAATTCTCTTCCAGATCACTTTATGCACTGAGGGCCGGCTGAGTTCTCTTCCAGATAACTTTAGCCACGGAAGGCAGGCTGAGTTCACTTCCAGATCACGTTAGCCCCTGAAGGCGGGCTGAGTTACCTTCCAGATCACTTTAGCCACTGAAGGCAGGCTGAGTTCACTTCCAGATCACTTTAGCCACTGAGGCCAGGCTGAGTTCACTTTCAGATCACCTTAGCCACTAAAGGCAGGCTGAGTTCCATTCCAGATCACTTTAGCGACTGAAGGCAGGCTGAGTTCCAGGCTGAGTTCCCTTCCAGACTGAAGGCAGGTTGAGTTCCCTTCCAGATCAACTTAGCCACTGAAGGCAAGATGTGTTCACTTCCAGATCACTTTAGCCACTGAAGGCAGGCTGAGTTCACTTCCAGATCACCTTAGCCACTGAAAGCAGGATGAGTTCCCTTCCAGATCACTTTAGCCACTGAGCAAGGCTGAGTTCCCTTCCAGATCACTTTAGCCACTGAAGGCAGGCTGGGTTCACTTCCAGATCACCTTAGCCACTGAAAGCAGGATGAGTTCCCTTCCAGATCACTTTAGCCACTGAGCAAGTCTGAGTTCCCTTCCAGATCACATTAGCCACTGAAGGCAGGCTGAGTTCCCTTTCAGATCACTTTAGCCACTGAGGGTGGGCTGAGTTCTCTTCCAGACCACTTTAGCCACTGAAGGGGGGCTGAGTTCACTTCCAGATCACTTTAACCACTGAAGGCAGGCTGAGTTCACTTTCAGATCACTTTATCCACTGAAGGTGTGCTGAGTTCCCTTCCAGATCACTTTAGCCACTGAAGGGCAGGCTGAGTTCACTTCCAGATCACTTTAGCCACTGAAGGCAGGCTGGGTTCACCTACAGATCACCTTAGCCACTGAAGGCAGGATGAGTTCCATTCCAGATCACTTTAGCTACTGAAGGCAGGCTGAGTTCACTTCCAGATCACTTCTGAGTTCCCTTCCAGATCACTTTAGCCACTGAAGGCAGGCTGAGTTCCCTTCCAGATCACTTTGAGTTCCCTTCCAGATCACTGAAGGTGGGCTGAGTTCCCTTCAGATCACTTTAGCCACTGAAGGCGGGCTGAGTTCACTTTCAGATCACTTTATCCACTGAAGGCGTGCTGAGTTCCCTTCCAGATCACTTTAGCCACTGAAGGCAGGTTGAGTTCCCTTCCAGATCACTTTAGCCACTGAAGACGGGCTGAGTTCACTTCCAGATCACTTTAGCCACTGAAGGCGGGCTGAGTTCCCTTCCAGATCACTTTGGCCACTGAAGCCAGTCTGAGATCCCTTCCAGATCACTTTAGCTACTGAAGGCAGGCTGAGTTCACTTCCAGATCACGTTAGCCCCTGAAGGCGGGCTGAGTTACCTTCCAGATCACTTTAGCCACAGAGGCCGGGCTGAGTTCACTTCTAGATCAATTTAGCCACTGAAGGCAGGCTGAATTCCCTTCCAAATCACTTTAGCCAATCAAGGCAGACTGAGTTCCCTTCCAGATCACTTTAGCCACTGAAGGCAGGCTGAGTTCACTTCCAGATCACTTTAGCCACTGAGGCCAGGCTGAGTTCACTTCCAGATCACCTTAGCCACTAAAGGCAGGCTGAGTTCCATTCCAGATCACTTTAGCGACTGAAGGCAGGCTGAGTTCCAGGCTGAGTTCCCTTCCAGACTGAAGGCAGGTTGAGTTCCCTTCCAGATCAACTTAGCCACTGAAGGCAAGATGTGTTCACTTCCAGATCACTTTAGCCACTGAAGGCAGGCTGAGTTCACTTCCAGATCACCTTAGCCACTGAAAGCAGGATGAGTTCCCTTCCAGATCACTTTAGCCACAGAGCAAGGCTGAGTTCCCTTCCAGATCACTTTAGCCACTGAAGGCAGGCTGGGTTCACTTCCAGATCACTTTAGCCACTGAAGGCAGGTTGAGTTCACTTCCAAATCACTTTATCCACAGATGGCAGGCTGAGTTCCCTTTCAGATCACTTTAGCCACTGAGGGTGGGCTGAGTTCTCTTCCAGACCACTTTAGCCACTGAAGGGGGGCTGAGTTCACTTCCAGATCACTTTAACCACTGAAGGCAGGCTGAGTTCACTTTCAGATCACTTTATCCACTGAAGGTGTGCTGAGTTCCCTTCCAGATCACTTTAGCCACTGAAGGGCAGGCTGAGTTCACTTCCAGATCACTTTAGCCACTGAAGGCAGGCTGGGTTCACCTACAGATCACCTTAGCCACTGAAGGCAGGATGAGTTCCATTCCAGATCACTTTAGCTACTGAAGGCAGGCTGAGTTCACTTCCAGATCACTTCTGAGTTCCCTTCCAGATCACTTTAGCCACTGAAGGCAGGCTGAGTTCCCTTCCAGATCACTTTGAGTTCCCTTCCAGATCACTGAAGGTGGGCTGAGTTCCCTTCAGATCACTTTAGCCACTGAAGGCGGGCTGAGTTCACTTTCAGATCACTTTATCCACTGAAGGCGTGCTGAGTTCCCTTCCAGATCACTTTAGCCACTGAAGGCAGGTTGAGTTCCCTTCCAGATCACTTTAGCCACTGAAGACGGGCTGAGTTCACTTCCAGATCACTTTAGCCACTGAAGGCGGGCTGAGTTCCCTTCCAGATCACTTTGGCCACTGAAGCCAGTCTGAGATCCCTTCCAGATCACTTTAGCCACTGAAGGCAGGCTGTGGTCACTACCAGATCACTTAAGCCACTGAGGCAGGCTGAGTTCCCTCCCAGATCACTGTGGCCAATTAAGGCAGGCTGAGTTCCCTTCCAGATCTTTTTAGCCACTGAAGGCAGGCTGAGTTCACTTCCAGATACTTTAGCCACTGAGGGCAGGCTGAGTTCACTTCCAGATCTATTTAGCTGCCAAAGGCAGGCTGAGTTCACTTCCAGGTCACGTTAGCCACTGAAGGCAGGGTGCGTTCGCTTCCAGATCACTTTAGACACTGAAGACAGGCTAAGTTCCCTTCCAGATCTCTTTAGCCACTGAAGGTGGGCTGAGTTCACTTCCAGATCACTTTAGCAACTGAAAGCAAGCTGAGTTCACTTTCAGATCACTTTAGCCACTGAGGGCAGGCTGAGTTCCCTTCCAGATCACTTTAGCCACTGAAGGCAGGCTGAGTTCCCTTCCAGATCACTTCAGGCACTGAAGGCAGGCTGAGTTCCCTTCCAGATCACTTTAGAAACTGAAGGCAGGCTGAGTTACCTTCCAGATCGCTTTAGCCACTGAAGGCGAGTTGAGTTCACTACCAGATCACTTTAGCCACTGAGAGCAGACTGAGTTCAATTCCAGATCACTTTAGCCACTGACGGCGGGCTCAGTTCACTTCCAGATCACTTTAGCTATTGAAGGCGGGCTGAGTTCACTTCCAGATTATTTTATCCACCCAAGGCAGGCTTAGTTCCCTTCCAGATCACTTTAGGCACTGAGGGCAGGCTGAGTTCACTTCCAGATCACTTTAGCCACTGAAGGCAGGCTGAGTTCACTTCCAGATCACCTTAGCCACTGAAGGCAGGATGAGTTCCCTTCCAGATCACTTTAGCCACTGAAGGCATGCTGAGTTCACTTCCAGATCACTTTAGCCACTGAAGGCAAGCTGAGTTCACTTTCAGATCACTTTAGCCACTGAGGGCGGGCTGAGTTCCCTTCCAGATCACTTTAGCCACTGAAGGCAGGCTGAGTTCCCTTACAGATCACTTCAGCCACTGAAGGCAGGCTGAGTTCCCTTCCAGATCACTTTAGCCACTGAAGACGGGCTGAGTTCCCTTCCAGATCACTTTAGCCACTGAAGGTGAGCTGAGTTCACTTCCAGATCACTTTTGCCACGGAGGGCAGGCTGAGTTCACTTCTAGATCACTTTAGTCACTGAGGGCAGGCTGAGTTCTCTTCCAGATCGCTTTAGCCACTGAAGGCGTGCTGAGTTCCCTTCCAGATCACTTTAGCCACTGAAGGTGAGCTGAGTTCACTTCCAGATCACTTTTGCCGCAGAGGGCAGGCTGAGTTTACTTCCAGATCACTTCTGAGTTCCCTTCCAGATCACTTTAGCCACTGAAGGCGGGCTGAGTTCCCTTCCACTTTGAGTTCCCTTCCAGATTACTGAAGGCGGGCTGAGTTCCCTTCCAGATCCCTTTAGACACTGAAAGCAGGCTGAGTTCACTTCAAGATCATTTTAGCCACTGAGGCCAGGCTGAGTTCACTTCTAGATCACTTTAGCCACTGAAGGCAGGCTGAGTTCCCTTCCAAATCACTTTAGCCACTGAAGGCAGACTGAGTTCCCATCCAGATCGCTTTAGCCACTGAAGGCAGGCTGAGGTCACTTCCAGATCACCTTAGCCACTGAAGGCAGGATGAGTTCCCTTCCAGATCACTTTAGCCACTCAGCCAGGCTGAGTTCCCTTCCAGATCACATTAGCCACTGAAGGAAGGCTGGGTGCACTTCCAGATCACTTTAACCACTGAAGGCAGGTTGAGTTCACTTCCAAATCACTTTATCTACAGATGGCAGGCTGAGTTCCCTTCCAGATCACTTTGAGTTCCCTTCGAGATTACTGAAGGCGGGCTGAGTTCCCTTCCAGATCACTTTAGCCACTGAAGGCGGGCAGAGTTCACTTCCAGATCACTTTATCCACAGATGGCAGGCTGGGTTCCCTTCCAGATCACTTTAGCCACTCAGGGCGGGCTGTGTTCACTTCAAGATCATTTTAGCCACTGAGGCCAGGCTGAGTTCACTTCTAGATCACTTTAGCCACTGAAGGCAGGCTGAGTTCCCTTTCAAATCACTTTAGCCACTGAAGGCAGACTGAGTTCCCATCCAGATCGCTTTAGCCACTGAAGGCAGGCTGAGTTCACTTCTAGATCACTTTAGCCACTGAAGGCGGGCTGAGTTCCCTTCCAGATCACTTTAGCCACTGAAGGTGAGCTGAGTTCACTTCCAGATCACTTTAGCCATGGAGGGCAGGCTGAGTTCACTTCCGGATCACTTTAGTCACTGAGGGCAGGCTGAGTTCTCTTCCAGATCACTTTAGCCACTGAAGGCATGCTGAGTTCACTTCCAGATCACTTTAGCTATTGAAGGCGGGCTGAGTTCACTTCCAGATCATTTCACCCACTGAAGGCAGGCTGAGATCCAGGCTGTGTTTGTTCCCTTCCAGACTGAAGTCAGGTTGAGTTCCCTTCCAGATCAACTTAGCCACTGAAGGCAAGATTTGTTCACTTCCAGATCGCCTTAGCCACTGAAGGTGGGCTGAGTTCCCTTCCAGATCACTTTAGCCACTGAAGGTGAGCTGAGTTCACTTCCAGATCACTTTAGCCATGGAGGGCAGGCTGAGTTCACTTCCGGATCACTTTAGTCACTGAGGGCGGGCTGAGTTCTCTTCCAGATCACTTTAGCCACTGAAGGTGTGCTGAGTTCACTTCCAGATCACTTTAGCTATTGAAGGCAGCTGAGTTAACTTCCAGATCATTTCACCCACTGAAGGCAGGCTGAGTTCCCTCCAGATCACTTTATCCACTGAGGGCAGGCTGAGTTCACTTCCAGATCACTTTAGACAATGAAGGCAGGCTGAGTTCCCTTCCAGATCACTTTAGGCACTGAGGGCAGGCTGAGTTCACTTCCAGATCACTTTAGCCACTGAAGGCAGGCTGAGTTCACTTCCAGATCACCTTAGCCACTGAAGGCAGGATGAGTTCCCTTCCAGATCACTTTAGCCACTGAAGGCATGCTGAGTTCACTTCCAGATCACTTTAGCCACTGAAGGCAAGCTGAGTTCACTTTCAGATCACTTTAGCCACTGAGGGCGGGCTGAGTTCCCTTCCAGATCACTTTAGCCACTGAAGGCAGGCTGAGTTCCCTTACAGATCACTTCAGCCACTGAAGGCAGGCTGAGTTCCCTTCCAGATCACTTTAGCCACTGAAGACGGGCTGAGTTCCCTTCCAGATCACTTTAGCCACTGAAGGTGAGCTGAGTTCACTTCCAGATCACTTTTGCCACAGAGGGCAGGCTGAGTTCACTTCCAGATCACTTTAGTCACTGAGGGCGGGCTGAGTTCTCTTCCAGATCGCTTTAGCCACTGAAGGCATGCTGAGTTCCCTTCCAGATCACTTTAGCCACTGAAGGTGAGCTGAGTTCACTTCCAGATCACTTTTGCCACAGAGGGCAGGCTGAGTTTACTTCCAGATCACTTCTGAGTTCCCTTCCAGATCACTTTAGCCACTGAAGGCGGGCTGAGTTCCCTTCCCGATCACTTTGAGTTCCCTTCCAGATTACTGAAGGCGGGCTGAGTTCCCTTCCAGATCCCTTTAGACACTGAAAGCAGGCTGAGTTCACTTCAAGATCATTTTAGCCACTGAGGCCAGGCTGAGTTCACTTCTAGATCACTTTAGCCACTGAAGGCATGCTGAGTTCCCTTCCAAATCACTTTAGCCACTGAAGGCAGACTGAGTTCCCATCCAGATCGCTTTAGCCACTGAAGGCAGGCTGAGGTCACTTCCAGATCACCTTAGCCACTGAAGGCAGGATGAGTTCCCTTCCAGATCACTTTAGCCACTCAGCCAGGCTGAGTTCCCTTCCAGATCACATTAGCCACTGAAGGAAGGCTGGGTGCACTTCCAGATCACTTTAACCACTGAAGGCAGGTTGAGTTCACTTCCAAATCACTTTATCTACAGATGGCAGGCTGAGTTCCCTTCCAGATCACTTTGAGTTCCCTTCGAGATTACTGAAGGCGGGCTGAGTTCCCTTCCAGATCACTTTAGCCACTGAAGGCGGGCAGAGTTCACTTCCAGATCACTTTATCCACAGATGGCAGGCTGGGTTCCCTTCCAGATCACTTTAGCCACTCAGGGCGGGCTGTGTTCACTTCAAGATCATTTTAGCCACTGAGGCCAGGCTGAGTTCACTTCTAGATCACTTTAGCCACTGAAGGCAGGCTGAGTTCCCTTTCAAATCACTTTAGCCACTGAAGGCAGACTGAGTTCCCATCCAGATCGCTTTAGCCACTGAAGGCAGGCTGAGTTCACTTCTAGATCACTTTAGCCACTGAAGGCGGGCTGAGTTCCCTTCCAGATCACTTTAGCCACTGAAGGTGAGCTGAGTTCACTTTCAGATCACTTTAGCCATGGAGGGCAGGCTGAGTTCACTTCCAGATCACTTTAGCCACTGAAGGCATGCTGAGTTCACTTCCAGATCACTTTAGCTATTGAAGGCGGGCTGAGTTCACTTCCAGATCCTTTCACCCACTGAAGGCAGGCTGAGATCCAGGCTGTGTTTGTTCCCTTCCAGACTGAAGTCAGGTTGAGTTCCCTTCCAGATCAACTTAGCCACCGAAGGCAAGATTTGTTCACTTCCAGATCGCCTTAGCCACTGAAGGTGGGCTGAGTTCCCTTCCAGATCACTTTAGCCACTGAAGGTGAGCTGAGTTCACTTCCAGATCACTTTAGCCATGGAGGGCAGGCTGAGTTCACTTCCGGATCACTTTAGTCACTGAGGGCGGGCTGAGTTCTCTTCCAGATCACTTTAGCCACTGAAGGTGTGCTGAGTTCACTTCCAGATCACTTTAGCTATTGAAGGCAGCTGAGTTAACTTCCAGATCATTTCACCCACTGAAGGCAGGCTGAGTTCCCTCCAGATCACTTTAGCCACTGAGGGCAGGCTGAGTTCACTTCCAGATCACTTTAGCCAATGAAGGCAGGCTGAGTTCACTTCCAGATCACTTTAGCCACTGAAGGCAGGCTGGGTTCACTTCCAGATCACCTTAGCCACTAAAGGCAGGCTGAGTTCCTTTCCGGATCACTTTAGCCACTGAAGGCAGGCTAAGTTCCAGGCTGAGTTCCCTTCCAGACTGAAGGCAGGTTGAGTTCCCTTCCAGATCAACTTAGCCACTGAAGGCAAGATGTGTTCACTTCCAGATCACTTTAGCCACTGAGGGCAGGCCGAGTTCACTTGCAGACCACTTTAGCCACTGAAGGCGGGCAGAGTTCACTTCCAGATCACTTTATCCACAGATGGCAGGCTGAGTTCCCTTCCAGATCAATTTAGCCACTGAGGGCGGGCTGAGTTCTCTTCCAGATCACTTTAGCCACTGAGGCCAGGCTGAGTTCACTTCTAGATCAATTTAGCCACTGAAGGCAGGCTGAATTCCCTTCCAAATCACTTTAGCCACTGAAGGCAGACTGAGTTCCCTTCCAGATCACTTTAGCCACTGAAGGCAGGCTGAGTTCACTTCCAGATCACTTTAGTCACTGAAGGCAGGCTGAGTTCACTTCCAGATCACTTTAGCCACTGAAGGCAGGCTGAGTTCAATTCCAGATCACCTTAGCCACTAAAGGCAGGCTGAGTTCCTTTAAAGATCACTTTAGCCACTGAAGGCAGGCTGAGTTCCAGGCTGAGTTCCCTTCCAGACCGAAGGCAGGTTGAGTTCCCTTCAAGATCAACTTAGCCACTGAAGGCAAGATGTGTTCACTTCCAGATGACCTTGGCCACTAAACACAGGCTGAGTTCACTTCCAGATCACTTTAGCCACTGAAGGCAGGCTGAGGTCACTTCCAGATCACCTTAGCCACTGAAGGCAGGATGAGTTCCCTTCCAGATCACTTTAGCCACTCAGCCAGGCTGAGTTCCCTTCCAGATCACATTAGCCACTGAAGGAAGGCTGGGTGCACTTCCAGATCACTTTAACCACTGAAGGCAGGTTGTGTTCACTTCCAAATCACTTTATCTACAGATGGCAGGCTGAGTTCCCTTACAGATCACTTTAGCCACTGAGGGCGGACTGAGTTCTCTTCCAGATCACTTTAGCCACTGAAGGCAGGCTGAGTTCACTTCCAGATCTCTTTAGCCACTGAGGGCGGGCTGAGTTCACTTCCAGATCACTTTAGCTACTGAAGGCAGGCTGAGTTCACTTCCAGATCACTTTAGCCACTGAAGGCGGGCTGAGTTCACTTCCAGATCACATTAGCCACTGAAGGCAGGCAGAGTTCCCTTCCAGATCACTTTAGCCACTGAAGCAAGGCTGAGTTCCCTTCCAGATCACTTTAGTCACTGAAGGCAGGCTGAGTTCACTTCCAGATCACTTTAGCCACTGAGGGCAGGCTGAGTTCACTTCCAGAACTCTTTTGCCAATGAAGACAGGCTGAGTTCACTCCCAGATCACTTTAGCCACTGAAGGCGGGATGAGTTCACTTCCAGATCACTTTAGCCACTGAAGACGGGCTGAGTTCCCGTCCTGATCCCTTTAACCACTGAAGGCAGGCTGAGTTCACTTCCAGATCACTTTAGCCACTGAAGGCAAGCTGAGTTCACTTTCAGATCACTTTAGCCACTGAGGGTGGGCTGAGGTCCCTTCCAGATCACTTTAGCCACTGAAGGCAGGTTGAGTTCACTTCCAGTTTACTTTAGCCACTGATGGCAGGCTGAGTTCACTTCCAGATCACTTTAGCTACTGAAGACAGGCTGAGTTTACTTCCAGATCACTTCTGAGTTCCCTTCCAGATCACTTTAGCAACTGAAGGCTGGCTGAGTTCCCTTCCAGATCACTTTGAGTTCCCTTCCAGATCACTGAATGCGGGCTGAGTTCCCTTCCAGATCATTTTAGCCACTGAAGGCAGGCTGAATTCCCTTCCAAATCACTTTAGCCACTGAAGGCATACTGAGTTCCCTTCCAGATCACTTTAGCCACTGAAGGCAGGCTGAGTTCCCTTCCAGATCACTTTAGCCACTGAAGGCAGGCTGAGTTCACTTCCAGATCACCTTAGCCACTAAAGGCGGGCTGAGTTCCTTTCCAGATCACTTTAGCCACTGAAGGCAGGCTACGTTCCAGGCTGAGTTCCCTTCCAGACTGAAAGCAGGTTGAGTTCCCTTCCAGATCAACTTAGCCACTGAAGGCAAGATGTGTTCACTTCCAGATCACTTTAGCCACTGAAGGCAGGCCGAGTTCACTTGCAGACCACTTTAGCCACTTAAGGTGGGCAGAGTTCACTTCCAGATCACTTTATCCACAGATGGCAGGCTGAGTTCCCTTCCAGATCACTTTAGCCACTGAGGGCGGGCTGAGTTCTCTTCCAGATCACTTTAGCCACTGAAGGCAGGCCGAGTTCACTTCCAGGTTACTTTAGCCACTGAGGGCGGGCTGAGTTCACTTCCAGATCACTTTAGGCACTGAAGGCAGGCTGAGTTCACTTCCAGATCACTTTAGCCACTGAAGGCGGGCTGAGTACGCTTCCAGATCACGTTAGCTACTGAAGGCGGGCTGAGTTCCCTTCCAGATCACTTTAGCCACTGAAGCAAGGCTGAGTTCCCTTCCAGATCACTTTAGCCACTGAAGGCAGGCTGAGTTCACTTCCAGATCACTTTAGCCACTGAGGGCAGGCTGAGTTCACTTCCAGATCACTTTAGCCACTGAGGGCAGGCTGAGTTCACTTCCATATCACTTTAGCCACTGAAGGCAGGCTGGGTTCACTTCCAGATAACTTTAGTCACTGAAGGCGGGCTGAGTTTACTTCCAGATCACTTTAGCCACTGAAGGCGGGCTGAGTTCCCTTCCAGATCACTTTAGCCACTGAAGGCATGCTGAGTTCACTTCCAGATCACTTTAGCCACTGAAGGCAAGCTGAGTTCACTTTCAGATCACTTTAGCCACTGAGGGCGGGCTGAGATCCCTTCCAGATCACTTTAGCCACTGAAGGCAGGCTGAGTTCCCTTACAGATCACTTTAGCCACTGAAGCAAGGCTGAGTTCCCTTCCAGATCACTTTAGTCACTGAAGGCAGGCTGAGTTCACTTCCAGATCACTTTAGCCACTGAGGGCAGGCTGAGTTCACTTCCAGAACTCTTTTGCCAATGAAGACAGGCTGAGTTCACTCCCAGATCACTTTAGCCACTGAAGGCGGGATGAGTTCACTTCCAGATCACTTTAGCCACTGAAGACGGGCTGAGTTCCCGTCCTGATCCCTTTAACCACTGAAGGCAGGCTGAGTTCACTTCCAGATCACTTTAGCCACTGAAGGCAAGCTGAGTTCACTTTCAGATCACTTTAGCCACTGAGGGTGGGCTGAGGTCCCTTCCAGATCACTTTAGCCACTGAAGGCAGGTTGAGTTCACTTCCAGTTTACTTTAGCCACTGATGGCAGGCTGAGTTCACTTCCAGATCACTTTAGCTACTGAAGACAGGCTGAGTTTACTTCCAGATCACTTCTGAGTTCCCTTCCAGATCACTTTAGCAACTGAAGGCTGGCTGAGTTCCCTTCCAGATCACTTTGAGTTCCCTTCCAGATCACTGAATGCGGGCTGAGTTCCCTTCCAGATCATTTTAGCCACTGAAGGCAGGCTGAATTCCCTTCCAAATCACTTTAGCCACTGAAGGCATACTGAGTTCCCTTCCAGATCACTTTAGCCACTGAAGGCAGGCTGAGTTCCCTTCCAGATCACTTTAGCCACTGAAGGCAGGCTGAGTTCACTTCCAGATCACCTTAGCCACTAAAGGCGGGCTGAGTTCCTTTCCAGATCACTTTAGCCACTGAAGGCAGGCTACGTTCCAGGCTGAGTTCCCTTCCAGACTGAAAGCAGGTTGAGTTCCCTTCCAGATCAACTTAGCCACTGAAGGCAAGATGTGTTCACTTCCAGATCACTTTAGCCACTGAAGGCAGGCCGAGTTCACTTGCAGACCACTTTAGCCACTTAAGGTGGGCAGAGTTCACTTCCAGATCACTTTATCCACAGATGGCAGGCTGAGTTCCCTTCCAGATCACTTTAGCCACTGAGGGCGGGCTGAGTTCTCTTCCAGATCACTTTAGCCACTGAAGGCAGGCCGAGTTCACTTCCAGGTTACTTTAGCCACTGAGGGCGGGCTGAGTTCACTTCCAGATCACTTTAGGCACTGAAGGCAGGCTGAGTTCACTTCCAGATCACTTTAGCCACTGAAGGCGGGCTGAGTACGCTTCCAGATCACGTTAGCTACTGAAGGCGGGCTGAGTTCCCTTCCAGATCACTTTAGCCACTGAAGCAAGGCTGAGTTCCCTTCCAGATCACTTTAGCCACTGAAGGCAGGCTGAGTTCACTTCCAGATCACTTTAGCCACTGAGGGCAGGCTGAGTTCACTTCCAGATCACTTTAGCCACTGAGGGCAGGCTGAGTTCACTTCCATATCACTTTAGCCACTGAAGGCAGGCTGGGTTCACTTCCAGATAACTTTAGTCACTGAAGGCGGGCTGAGTTTACTTCCAGATCACTTTAGCCACTGAAGGCGGGCTGAGTTCCCTTCCAGATCACTTTAGCCACTGAAGGCATGCTGAGTTCACTTCCAGATCACTTTAGCCACTGAAGGCAAGCTGAGTTCACTTTCAGATCACTTTAGCCACTGAGGGCGGGCTGAGATCCCTTCCAGATCACTTTAGCCACTGAAGGCAGGCTGAGTTCCCTTACAGATCACTACAGCCACTGAAGGCAGGCTGAGTTCCCTTCCAGATCACTTTAGCCATTGAAGACGGGCTGAGTTCCCTTCCAGATCACTTTAGCCACTGAAGGTGAGCTGAGTTCACTTCCAGATCAATTTTGCCACGGAGGGCAGGCTGAGTTCACTTCCAGATCACTTTAGTCCCTGAGGGCGGGCTGAGTTCTCTTCCAGATCGCTTTAGCCACTGAAGACGTGCTGAGTTCCCTTCCAGATCACTTTAGCCACTGAAGGTGAGCTGAGTTCACTTCCAGATCACTTTTGCCACAGAGGGCAGGCTGAGTTCACTTCCAGATCACTTTAGCTACTGGAGGCAGGCTGAGTTCACTTCCAGATCACTTCTGAGTTCCCTTCCAGATCACTTTAGCCACTGAAGGCGGGCTGAGTTCCCTTCCCGATCACTTTGAGTTCCCTTCCAGATTACTGAAGGCGGGCTGAGTTCCCTTCCAGATCCCTTTAGACACTGAAAGCAGGCTGAGTTCACTTCAAGATCATTTTAGCCACTGAGGCCAGGCTGAGTTCACTTCTAGATCACTTTAGCCACTGAAGGCAGGCTGAGTTCCCTTCCAAATCACTTTAGCCACTGAAGGCAGACTGAGTTCCCATCCAGATCGCTTTAGCCACTGAAGGCAGGCTGAGGTCACTTCCAGATCAACTTAGCCACTGAAGGCAGGCTGAGGTCACTTCCAGATCAACTTAGCCACTGAAGGCAGGATGAGTTCCCTTCCAGATCACTTTAGCCACTCAGCCAGGCTGAGTTCCCTTCCAGATCACATTAGCCACTGAAGGAAGGCTGGGTGCACTTCCAGATCACTTTAACCACTGAAGGCAGGTTGAGTTCACTTCCAAATCACTTTATCTACAGATGGCAGGCTGAGTTCCCTTCCAGATCACTTTAGCCACTGAAGGCACCCCGAGTTCACTTGCAGACCACTTTAGCCACTGAAGGCGGGCATAGTTCACTTCCAGATCACTTTAGCCATGGAGGGCAGGCTGAGTTCACTTCCGGATCACTTTAGTCACTGAGGGCGGGCTGAGTTCTCTTCCAGATCACTTTAGCCACTGAAGGTGTGCTGAGTTCACTTCCAGATCACTTTAGATATTGAAGGCAGCTGAGTTAACTTCCAGATCATTTCACCCACTGAAGGCAGGCTGAGTTCCCTCCAGATCACTTTAGCCACTGAGGGCAGGCTGAGTTCACTTCCAGATCACTTTAGCCAATGAAGGCAGGCTGAGTTCACTTCCAGATCACTTTAGCCACTGAAGGCAGGCTGGGTTCACTTCCAGATCACCTTAGCCACTAAAGGCAGGCTGAGTTCCTTTCCGGATCACTTTAGCCACTGAAGGCAGGCTAAGTTCCAGGCTGAGTTCCCTTCCAGACTGAAGGCAGGTTGAGTTCCCTTCCAGATCAACTTAGCCACTGAAGGCAAGATGTGTTCACTTCCAGATCACTTTAGCCACTGAGGGCATGCCGAGTTCACTTGCAGACCACTTTAGCCACTGAAGGCGGGCAGAGTTCACTTCCAGATCACTTTATCCACAGATGGCAGGCTGAGTTCCCTTCCAGATCAATTTAGCCACTGAGGGCGGGCTGAGTTCTCTTCCAGATCAATTTAGCCACTGAAGGCAGGCTGAATTCCCTTCCAAATCACTTTAGCCACTGAAGGCAGACTGAGTTCCCTTCCAGATCACTTTAGCCACTGAAGGCAGGCTGAGTTCACTTCCAGATCACTTTAGTCACTGAAGGCAGGCTGAGTTCACTTCCAGATCACTTTAGCCACTGAAGGCAGGCTGAGTTCAATTCCAGATCACCTTAGCCACTAAAGGCAGGCTGAGTTCCTTTAAAGATCACTTTAGCCACTGAAGGCAGGCTGAGTTCCAGGCTGAGTTCCCTTCCAGACCGAAGGCAGGTTGAGTTCCCTTCAAGATCAACTTAGCCACTGAAGGCAAGATGTGTTCACTTCCAGATGACCTTAGCCACTAAACACAGGCTGAGTTCACTTCCAGATCACTTTAGCCACTGAAGGCAGGCTGAGGTCACTTCCAGATCACCTTAGCCACTGAAGGCAGGATGAGTTCCCTTCCAGATCACTTTAGCCACTCAGCCAGGCTGAGTTCCCTTCCAGATCACATTAGCCACTGAAGGAAGGCTGGGTGCACTTCCAGATCACTTTAACCACTGAAGGCAGGTTGTGTTCACTTCCAAATCACTTTATCTACAGATGGCAGGCTGAGTTCCCTTACAGATCACTTTAGCCACTGAGGGCGGACTGAGTTCTCTTCCAGATCACTTTAGCCACTGAAGGCAGTCTGAGTTCACTTCCAGATCTCTTTAGCCACTGAGGGCGGGCTGAGTTCCCTTCCAGATCACTTTAGCTACTGAAGGCAGGCTGAGTTCACTTCCAGATCACTTTAGCCACTGAAGGCGGGCTGAGTTCACTTCCAGATCACATTAGCCACTGAAGGCGGGCAGAGTTCCCTTCCAGATCACTTTAGCCACTGAAGCAAGGCTGAGTTCCCTTCCAGATCACTTTAGTCACTGAAGGCAGGCTGAGTTCACTTCCAGATCACTTTAGCCACTGAGGGCAGGCTGAGTTCACTTCCAGAACTCTTTTGCCAATGAAGACAGGCTGAGTTCACTTCCAGATCACTTTAGCCACTGAAGGCGGGATGAGTTCACTTCCAGATCACTTTAGCCACTGAAGACGGGCTGAGTTCCCGTCCAGATCCCTTTAACCACTGAAGGCAGGCTGAGTTCACTTCCAGATCACTTTAGCCACTGAAGGCAAGCTGAGTTCACTTTCAGATCACTTTAGCCACTGAGGGTGGGCTGAGGTCCCTTCCAGATCACTTTAGCCACTGAAGGCAGGTTGAGTTCACTTCCAGTTTACTTTAGCCACTGATGGCAGGCTGAGTTCACTTCCAGATCACTTTAGCTACTGAAGACAGGCTGAGTTTACTTCCAGATCACTTCTGAGTTCCCTTCCAGATCACTTTAGCAACTGAAGGCTGGCTGAGTTCCCTTCCAGATCACTTTGAGTTCCCTTCCAGATCACTGAATGCGGGCTGAGTTCCCTTCCAGATCATTTTAGCCACTGAAGGCAGGCTGAATTCCCTTCCAAATCACTTTAGCCACTGAAGGCATACTGAGTTCCCTTCCAGATCACTTTAGCCAATGAAGGCAGGCTGAGTTCACTTCCAGATCACTTTAGCCACTGAAGGCAGGCTGGGTTCACTTCCAGATCACCTTAGCCACTAAAGGCAGGCTGAGTTCCTTTCCGGATCACTTTAGCCACTGAAGGCAGGCTAAGTTCCAGGCTGAGTTCCCTTCCAGACTGAAGGCAGGTTGAGTTCCCTTCCAGATCAACTTAGCCACTGAAGGCAAGATGTGTTCACTTCCAGATCACTTTAGCCACTGAGGGCATGCCGAGTTCACTTGCAGACCACTTTAGCCACTGAAGGCGGGCAGAGTTCACTTCCAGATCACTTTATCCACAGATGGCAGGCTGAGTTCCCTTCCAGATCAATTTAGCCACTGAGGGCGGGCTGAGTTCTCTTCCAGATCAATTTAGCCACTGAAGGCAGGCTGAATTCCCTTCCAAATCACTTTAGCCACTGAAGGCAGACTGAGTTCCCTTCCAGATCACTTTAGCCACTGAAGGCAGGCTGAGTTCACTTCCAGATCACTTTAGTCACTGAAGGCAGGCTGAGTTCACTTCCAGATCACTTTAGCCACTGAAGGCAGGCTGAGTTCAATTCCAGATCACCTTAGCCACTAAAGGCAGGCTGAGTTCCTTTAAAGATCACTTTAGCCACTGAAGGCAGGCTGAGTTCCAGGCTGAGTTCCCTTCCAGACCGAAGGCAGGTTGAGTTCCCTTCAAGATCAACTTAGCCACTGAAGGCAAGATGTGTTCACTTCCAGATGACCTTAGCCACTAAACACAGGCTGAGTTCACTTCCAGATCACTTTAGCCACTGAAGGCAGGCTGAGGTCACTTCCAGATCACCTTAGCCACTGAAGGCAGGATGAGTTCCCTTCCAGATCACTTTAGCCACTCAGCCAGGCTGAGTTCCCTTCCAGATCACATTAGCCACTGAAGGAAGGCTGGGTGCACTTCCAGATCACTTTAACCACTGAAGGCAGGTTGTGTTCACTTCCAAATCACTTTATCTACAGATGGCAGGCTGAGTTCCCTTACAGATCACTTTAGCCACTGAGGGCGGACTGAGTTCTCTTCCAGATCACTTTAGCCACTGAAGGCAGTCTGAGTTCACTTCCAGATCTCTTTAGCCACTGAGGGCGGGCTGAGTTCCCTTCCAGATCACTTTAGCTACTGAAGGCAGGCTGAGTTCACTTCCAGATCACTTTAGCCACTGAAGGCGGGCTGAGTTCACTTCCAGATCACATTAGCCACTGAAGGCGGGCAGAGTTCCCTTCCAGATCACTTTAGCCACTGAAGCAAGGCTGAGTTCCCTTCCAGATCACTTTAGTCACTGAAGGCAGGCTGAGTTCACTTCCAGATCACTTTAGCCACTGAGGGCAGGCTGAGTTCACTTCCAGAACTCTTTTGCCAATGAAGACAGGCTGAGTTCACTTCCAGATCACTTTAGCCACTGAAGGCGGGATGAGTTCACTTCCAGATCACTTTAGCCACTGAAGACGGGCTGAGTTCCCGTCCAGATCCCTTTAACCACTGAAGGCAGGCTGAGTTCACTTCCAGATCACTTTAGCCACTGAAGGCAAGCTGAGTTCACTTTCAGATCACTTTAGCCACTGAGGGTGGGCTGAGGTCCCTTCCAGATCACTTTAGCCACTGAAGGCAGGTTGAGTTCACTTCCAGTTTACTTTAGCCACTGATGGCAGGCTGAGTTCACTTCCAGATCACTTTAGCTACTGAAGACAGGCTGAGTTTACTTCCAGATCACTTCTGAGTTCCCTTCCAGATCACTTTAGCAACTGAAGGCTGGCTGAGTTCCCTTCCAGATCACTTTGAGTTCCCTTCCAGATCACTGAATGCGGGCTGAGTTCCCTTCCAGATCATTTTAGCCACTGAAGGCAGGCTGAATTCCCTTCCAAATCACTTTAGCCACTGAAGGCATACTGAGTTCCCTTCCAGATCACTTTAGCCACTGAAGGCAGGCTGAGTTCCCTTCCAGATCACTTTAGCCACTGAAGGCAGGCTGAGTTCACTTCCAGATCACCTTAGCCACTAAAGGCGGGCTGAGTTCCTTTCCAGATCACTTTAGCCACTGAAGGCAGGCTACGTTCCAGGCTGAGTTCCCTTCCAGACTGAAAGCAGGTTGAGTTCCCTTCCAGATCAACTTAGCCACTGAAGGCAAGATGTGTTCACTTCCAGATCACTTTAGCCACTGAAGGCAGGCCGAGTTCACTTGCAGACCACTTTAGCCACTTAAGGTGGGCAGAGTTCACTTCCAGATCACTTTATCCACAGATGGCAGGCTGAGTTCCCTTCCAGATCACTTTAGCCACTGAGGGCGGGCTGAGTTCTCTTCCAGATCACTTTAGCCACTGAAGGCAGGCCGAGTTCACTTCCAGGTTACTTTAGCCACTGAGGGCGGGCTGAGTTCACTTCCAGATCACTTTAGCTACTGAAGGCAGGCTGAGTTCACTTCCAGATCACTTTAGCCACTGAAGGCGGGCTGAGTACGCTTCCAGATCACGTTAGCTACTGAAGGCGGGCTGAGTTCCCTTCCAGATCACTTTAGCCACTGAAGCAAGGCTGAGTTCCCTTCCAGATCACTTTAGCCACTGAAGGCAGGCTGAGTTCACTTCCAGATCACTTTAGCCACTGAGGGCAGGCTGAGTTCACTTCCAGATCACTTTAGCCACTGAGGGCAGGCTGAGTTCACTTCCATATCACTTTAGCCACTGAAGGCAGGCTGGGTTCACTTCCAGATCACTTTAGTCACTGAAGGCGGGCTGAGTTTACTTCCAGATCACTTTAGCCACTGAAGGCGGGCTGAGTTCCCTTCCAGATCACTTTAGCCACTGAAGGCATGCTGAGTTCACTTCCAGATCACTTTAGCCACTGAAGGCAAGCTGAGTTCACTTTCAGATCACTTTAGCCACTGAGGGCGGGCTGATATCCCTTCCAGATCACTTTAGCCACTGAAGGCAGGCTGAGTTCCCTTACAGATCACTACAGCCACTGAAGGCAGGCTGAGTTCCCTTCCAGATCACTTTAGCCATTGAAGACGGGCTGAGTTCCCTTCCAGATCACTTTCGCCACTGAAGGTGAGCTGAGTTCACTTCCAGATCAATTTTGCCACGGAGGGCAGGCTGAGTTCACTTCCAGATCACTTTAGTCCCTGAGGGCGGGCTGAGTTCTCTTCCAGATCGCTTTAGCCACTGAAGACGTGCTGAGTTCCCTTCCAGATCACTTTAGCCACTGAAGGTGAGCTGAGTTCACTTCCAGATCACTTTTGCCACAGAGGGCAGGCTGAGTTCACTTCCAGATCACTTTAGCTACTGGAGGCAGGCTGAGTTCACTTCCAGATCACTTCTGAGTTCCCTTCCAGATCACTTTAGCCACTGAAGGCGGGCTGAGTTCCCTTCCCGATCACTTTGAGTTCCCTTCCAGATTACTGAAGGCGGGCTGAGTTCCCTTCCAGATCCCTTTAGACACTGAAAGCAGGCTGAGTTCACTTCAAGATCATTTTAGCCACTGAGGCCAGGCTGAGTTCACTTCTAGATCACTTTAGCCACTGAAGGCAGGCTGAGTTCCCTTCCAAATCACTTTAGCCACTGAAGGCAGACTGAGTTCCCATCCAGATCGCTTTAGCCACCGAAGGCAGGCTGAGGTCACTTCCAGATCACCTTAGCCACTGAAGGCAGGATGAGTTCCCTTCCAGATCACTTTAGCCGCTCAGCCAGGCTGAGTTCCCTTCCAGATCACATTAGCCACTGAAGGAAGGCTGGGTGCACTTCCAGATCACTTTAACCACTGAAGGCAGGTTGAGTTCACTTCCAAATCACTTTATCTACAGATGGCAGGCTGAGTTCCCTTCCAGATCACTTTAGTCACTGAAGGCACCCCGAGTTCACTTGCAGACCACTTTAGCCACTGAAGGCGGGCATAGTTCACTTCCAGATCACTTTATCGACAGATGGCAGGCTGAATTCTCTTCCAGATCACTTTATGCACTGAGGGCCGGCTGAGTTCTCTTCCAGATAACTTTAGCCACTGAAGGCAGGCTGAGTTCACTTCCAGATCACGTTAGCCCCTGAAGGCGGGCTGAGTTCACTTCTAGATCAATTTAGCCACTGAAGGCAGGCTGAATTCCCTTCCAAATCACTTTAGCCAATCAAGGCAGACTGAGTTCCCTTCCAGATCACTTTAGCCACTGAAGGCAGGCTGAGTTCACTTCCAGATCACTTTAGCCACTGAGGCCAGGCTGAGTTCACTTCCAGATCACCTTAGCCACTAAAGGCAGGCTGAGTTCCATTCCAGATCACTTTAGCGACTGAAGGCAGGCTGAGTTCCAGGCTGAGTTCCCTTCCAGACTGAAGGCAGGTTGAGTTCCCTTCCAGATCAACTTAGCCACTGAAGGCAAGATGTGTTCACTTCCAGATCGCTTTAGCCACTGAAGGCAGGCTGAGTTCACTTCCAGATCACCTTAGCCACTGAAAGCAGGATGAGTTCCCTTCCAGATCACTTTAGCCACTGAGCAAGGCTGAGTTCTCTTCCAGATCACTTTAGCCACTGAAGGCAGGCTGGGTTCACTTCCAGATCACTTTAGCCACTGAAGGCAGGTTGAGTTCACTTCCAAATCACTTTATCCACAGATGGCAGGCTGAGTTCCCTTTCAGATCACTTTAGCCACTGAGGGTGGGCTGAGTTCTCTTCCAGACCACTTTAGCCACTGAAGGGGGGCTGAGTTCACTTCCAGATCACTTTAACCACTGAAGGCAGGCTGAGTTCACTTTCAGATCACTTTATCCACTGAAGGTGTGCTGAGTTCCCTTCCAGATCACTTTAGCCACTGAAGGGCAGGCTGAGTTCACTTCCAGATCACTTTAGCCACTGAAGGCAGGCTGGGTTCACCTACAGATCACCTTAGCCACTGAAGGCAGGATGAGTTCCATTCCAGATCACTTTAGCTACTGAAGGCAGGCTGAGTTCACTTCCAGATCACTTCTGAGTTCCCTTCCAGATCACTTTAGCCACTGAAGGCAGGCTGAGTTCCCTTCCAGATCAAATTGAGTTCCCTTCCAGATCACTGAAGGTGGGCTGAGTTCCCTTCAGATCACTTTAGCCACTGAAGGCGGGCTGAGTTCACTTTCAGATCACTTTATCCACTGAAGGCATGCTGAGTTCCCTTCCAGATCACTTTGGCCACTGAAGCCAGTCTGAGATCCCTTCCAGATCACTTTAGCTACTGAAGGCAGGCTGAGTTCACTTCCAGATCACGTTAGCCCCTGAAGGCGGACTGAGTTACCTTCCAGATCACTTTAGCCACAGAGGCCGGGCTGAGTTCACTTCTAGATCAATTTAGCCACTGAAGGCAGGCTGAATTCCCTTCCAAATCACTTTAGCCAATCAAGGCAGACTGAGTTCCCTTCCAGATCACTTTAGCCACTGAAGGCAGGCTGAGTTCACTTCCAGATCACTTTAGCCACTGAGGCCAGGCTGAGTTCACTTCCAGATCACCTTAGCCACTAAAGGCAGGCTGAGTTCCATTCCAGATCACTTTAGCGACTGAAGGCAGGCTGAGTTCCAGGCTGAGTTCCCTTCCAGACTGAAGGCAGGTTGAGTTCCCTTCCAGATCAACTTAGCCACTGAAGGCAAGATGTGTTCCCTTCCAGATCACTTTAGCCACTGAGCAAGGCTGAGTTCCCTTCCAGATCACTTTAGCCACTGAAGGCAGGCTGGGTTCACTTCCAGATCACTTTAGCCACTGAAGGCAGGTTGAGTTCACTTCCAAATCACTTTATCCACAGATGGCAGGCTGAGTTCCCTTTCAGATCACTTTAGCCACTGAGGGTGGGCTGAGTTCTCTTCCAGACAACTTTAGCCACTGAAGGGGGGCTGAGTTCACTTCCAGATCACTTTAACCACTGAAGGCAGGCTGAGTTCACTTTCAGATCACTTTATCCACTGAAGGTGTGCCGAGTTCCCTTCCAGATCACTTTAGCCACTGAAGGGCAGGCTGAGTTCACTTCCAGATCACTTTAGCCACTGAAGGCAGGCTGGGTTCACCTACAGATCACCTTAGCCACTGAAGGCAGGATGAGTTCCATTCCAGATCACTTTAGCTACTGAAGGCAGGCTGAGTTCACTTCCAGATCACTTCTGAGTTCCCTTCCAGATCACTTTAGCCACTGAAGGCAGGCTGAGTTCCCTTCCAGATCAAATTGAGTTCCCTTCCAGATCACTGAAGGTGGGCTGAGTTCCCTTCAGATCACTTTAGCCACTGAAGGCGGGCTGAGTTCACTTTCAGATCACTTTATCCACTGAAGGCGTGCTGAGTTCCCTTCCAGATCACTTTAGCCACTGAAGGCAGGTTGAGTTCCCTTCCAGATCACTTTAGCCACTGAAGACGGGCTGAGTTCACTTCCAGATCACTTTAGCCAATGAAGGCGGGCTGAGTTCCCTTCCAGATCACTTTGGCCACTGAAGCCAGTCTGAGATCCCTTCCAGATCACTTTAGCCACTGAAGGCAGGCTGAGTTCACTTCCAGTTCACTTTAGCCACTGAGGGCAGGCTGAGTTCACTTCCAGATCACTTTAGCCAATGAAGGCAGGCTGAGTTCACTTCCAGATCACTTTAGCCACTGAAGGCAGGCTGGGTTCACTTCCAGATCACCTTAGCCACTAAAGGCAGGCTGAGTTCCTTTCCGGATCACTTTAGCCACTGAAGGCAGGCTAAGTTCCAGGCTGAGTTCCCTTCCAGACTGAAGGCAGGTTGAGTTCCCTTCCAGATCAACTTAGCCACTGAAGGCAAGATGTGTTCACTTCCAGATCACTTTAGCCACTGAGGGCATGCCGAGTTCACTTGCAGACCACTTTAGCCACTGAAGGCGGGCAGAGTTCACTTCCAGATCACTTTATCCACAGATGGCAGGCTGAGTTCCCTTCCAGATCAATTTAGCCACTGAGGGCGGGCTGAGTTCTCTTCCAGATCAATTTAGCCACTGAAGGCAGGCTGAATTCCCTTCCAAATCACTTTAGCCACTGAAGGCAGACTGAGTTCCCTTCCAGATCACTTTAGCCACTGAAGGCAGGCTGAGTTCACTTCCAGATCACTTTAGTCACTGAAGGCAGGCTGAGTTCACTTCCAGATCACTTTAGCCACTGAAGGCAGGCTGAGTTCAATTCCAGATCACCTTAGCCACTAAAGGCAGGCTGAGTTCCTTTAAAGATCACTTTAGCCACTGAAGGCAGGCTGAGTTCCAGGCTGAGTTCCCTTCCAGACCGAAGGCAGGTTGAGTTCCCTTCAAGATCAACTTAGCCACTGAAGGCAAGATGTGTTCACTTCCAGATGACCTTAGCCACTAAACACAGGCTGAGTTCACTTCCAGATCACTTTAGCCACTGAAGGCAGGCTGAGGTCACTTCCAGATCACCTTAGCCACTGAAGGCAGGATGAGTTCCCTTCCAGATCACTTTAGCCACTCAGCCAGGCTGAGTTCCCTTCCAGATCACATTAGCCACTGAAGGAAGGCTGGGTGCACTTCCAGATCACTTTAACCACTGAAGGCAGGTTGTGTTCACTTCCAAATCACTTTATCTACAGATGGCAGGCTGAGTTCCCTTACAGATCACTTTAGCCACTGAGGGCGGACTGAGTTCTCTTCCAGATCACTTTAGCCACTGAAGGCAGTCTGAGTTCACTTCCAGATCTCTTTAGCCACTGAGGGCGGGCTGAGTTCCCTTCCAGATCACTTTAGCTACTGAAGGCAGGCTGAGTTCACTTCCAGATCACTTTAGCCACTGAAGGCGGGCTGAGTTCACTTCCAGATCACATTAGCCACTGAAGGCGGGCAGAGTTCCCTTCCAGATCACTTTAGCCACTGAAGCAAGGCTGAGTTCCCTTCCAGATCACTTTAGTCACTGAAGGCAGGCTGAGTTCACTTCCAGATCACTTTAGCCACTGAGGGCAGGCTGAGTTCACTTCCAGAACTCTTTTGCCAATGAAGACAGGCTGAGTTCACTTCCAGATCACTTTAGCCACTGAAGGCGGGATGAGTTCACTTCCAGATCACTTTAGCCACTGAAGACGGGCTGAGTTCCCGTCCAGATCCCTTTAACCACTGAAGGCAGGCTGAGTTCACTTCCAGATCACTTTAGCCACTGAAGGCAAGCTGAGTTCACTTTCAGATCACTTTAGCCACTGAGGGTGGGCTGAGGTCCCTTCCAGATCACTTTAGCCACTGAAGGCAGGTTGAGTTCACTTCCAGTTTACTTTAGCCACTGATGGCAGGCTGAGTTCACTTCCAGATCACTTTAGCTACTGAAGACAGGCTGAGTTTACTTCCAGATCACTTCTGAGTTCCCTTCCAGATCACTTTAGCAACTGAAGGCTGGCTGAGTTCCCTTCCAGATCACTTTGAGTTCCCTTCCAGATCACTGAATGCGGGCTGAGTTCCCTTCCAGATCATTTTAGCCACTGAAGGCAGGCTGAATTCCCTTCCAAATCACTTTAGCCACTGAAGGCATACTGAGTTCCCTTCCAGATCACTTTAGCCACTGAAGGCAGGCTGAGTTCCCTTCCAGATCACTTTAGCCACTGAAGGCAGGCTGAGTTCACTTCCAGATCACCTTAGCCACTAAAGGCGGGCTGAGTTCCTTTCCAGATCACTTTAGCCACTGAAGGCAGGCTACGTTCCAGGCTGAGTTCCCTTCCAGACTGAAAGCAGGTTGAGTTCCCTTCCAGATCAACTTAGCCACTGAAGGCAAGATGTGTTCACTTCCAGATCACTTTAGCCACTGAAGGCAGGCCGAGTTCACTTGCAGACCACTTTAGCCACTTAAGGTGGGCAGAGTTCACTTCCAGATCACTTTATCCACAGATGGCAGGCTGAGTTCCCTTCCAGATCACTTTAGCCACTGAGGGCGGGCTGAGTTCTCTTCCAGATCACTTTAGCCACTGAAGGCAGGCCGAGTTCACTTCCAGGTTACTTTAGCCACTGAGGGCGGGCTGAGTTCACTTCCAGATCACTTTAGCTACTGAAGGCAGGCTGAGTTCACTTCCAGATCACTTTAGCCACTGAAGGCGGGCTGAGTACGCTTCCAGATCACGTTAGCTACTGAAGGCGGGCTGAGTTCCCTTCCAGATCACTTTAGCCACTGAAGCAAGGCTGAGTTCCCTTCCAGATCACTTTAGCCACTGAAGGCAGGCTGAGTTCACTTCCAGATCACTTTAGCCACTGAGGGCAGGCTGAGTTCACTTCCAGATCACTTTAGCCACTGAGGGCAGGCTGAGTTCACTTCCATATCACTTTAGCCACTGAAGGCAGGCTGGGTTCACTTCCAGATCACTTTAGTCACTGAAGGCGGGCTGAGTTTACTTCCAGATCACTTTAGCCACTGAAGGCGGGCTGAGTTCCCTTCCAGATCACTTTAGCCACTGAAGGCATGCTGAGTTCACTTCCAGATCACTTTAGCCACTGAAGGCAAGCTGAGTTCACTTTCAGATCACTTTAGCCACTGAGGGCGGGCTGATATCCCTTCCAGATCACTTTAGCCACTGAAGGCAGGCTGAGTTCCCTTACAGATCACTACAGCCACTGAAGGCAGGCTGAGTTCCCTTCCAGATCACTTTAGCCATTGAAGACGGGCTGAGTTCCCTTCCAGATCACTTTCGCCACTGAAGGTGAGCTGAGTTCACTTCCAGATCAATTTTGCCACGGAGGGCAGGCTGAGTTCACTTCCAGATCACTTTAGTCCCTGAGGGCGGGCTGAGTTCTCTTCCAGATCGCTTTAGCCACTGAAGACGTGCTGAGTTCCCTTCCAGATCACTTTAGCCACTGAAGGTGAGCTGAGTTCACTTCCAGATCACTTTTGCCACAGAGGGCAGGCTGAGTTCACTTCCAGATCACTTTAGCTACTGGAGGCAGGCTGAGTTCACTTCCAGATCACTTCTGAGTTCCCTTCCAGATCACTTTAGCCACTGAAGGCGGGCTGAGTTCCCTTCCCGATCACTTTGAGTTCCCTTCCAGATTACTGAAGGCGGGCTGAGTTCCCTTCCAGATCCCTTTAGACACTGAAAGCAGGCTGAGTTCACTTCAAGATCATTTTAGCCACTGAGGCCAGGCTGAGTTCACTTCTAGATCACTTTAGCCACTGAAGGCAGGCTGAGTTCCCTTCCAAATCACTTTAGCCACTGAAGGCAGACTGAGTTCCCATCCAGATCGCTTTAGCCACCGAAGGCAGGCTGAGGTCACTTCCAGATCACCTTAGCCACTGAAGGCAGGATGAGTTCCCTTCCAGATCACTTTAGCCGCTCAGCCAGGCTGAGTTCCCTTCCAGATCACATTAGCCACTGAAGGAAGGCTGGGTGCACTTCCAGATCACTTTAACCACTGAAGGCAGGTTGAGTTCACTTCCAAATCACTTTATCTACAGATGGCAGGCTGAGTTCCCTTCCAGATCACTTTAGTCACTGAAGGCACCCCGAGTTCACTTGCAGACCACTTTAGCCACTGAAGGCGGGCATAGTTCACTTCCAGATCACTTTATCGACAGATGGCAGGCTGAATTCTCTTCCAGATCACTTTATGCACTGAGGGCCGGCTGAGTTCTCTTCCAGATAACTTTAGCCACTGAAGGCAGGCTGAGTTCACTTCCAGATCACGTTAGCCCCTGAAGGCGGGCTGAGTTCACTTCTAGATCAATTTAGCCACTGAAGGCAGGCTGAATTCCCTTCCAAATCACTTTAGCCAATCAAGGCAGACTGAGTTCCCTTCCAGATCACTTTAGCCACTGAAGGCAGGCTGAGTTCACTTCCAGATCACTTTAGCCACTGAGGCCAGGCTGAGTTCACTTCCAGATCACCTTAGCCACTAAAGGCAGGCTGAGTTCCATTCCAGATCACTTTAGCGACTGAAGGCAGGCTGAGTTCCAGGCTGAGTTCCCTTCCAGACTGAAGGCAGGTTGAGTTCCCTTCCAGATCAACTTAGCCACTGAAGGCAAGATGTGTTCACTTCCAGATCGCTTTAGCCACTGAAGGCAGGCTGAGTTCACTTCCAGATCACCTTAGCCACTGAAAGCAGGATGAGTTCCCTTCCAGATCACTTTAGCCACTGAGCAAGGCTGAGTTCTCTTCCAGATCACTTTAGCCACTGAAGGCAGGCTGGGTTCACTTCCAGATCACTTTAGCCACTGAAGGCAGGTTGAGTTCACTTCCAAATCACTTTATCCACAGATGGCAGGCTGAGTTCCCTTTCAGATCACTTTAGCCACTGAGGGTGGGCTGAGTTCTCTTCCAGACCACTTTAGCCACTGAAGGGGGGCTGAGTTCACTTCCAGATCACTTTAACCACTGAAGGCAGGCTGAGTTCACTTTCAGATCACTTTATCCACTGAAGGTGTGCTGAGTTCCCTTCCAGATCACTTTAGCCACTGAAGGGCAGGCTGAGTTCACTTCCAGATCACTTTAGCCACTGAAGGCAGGCTGGGTTCACCTACAGATCACCTTAGCCACTGAAGGCAGGATGAGTTCCATTCCAGATCACTTTAGCTACTGAAGGCAGGCTGAGTTCACTTCCAGATCACTTCTGAGTTCCCTTCCAGATCACTTTAGCCACTGAAGGCAGGCTGAGTTCCCTTCCAGATCAAATTGAGTTCCCTTCCAGATCACTGAAGGTGGGCTGAGTTCCCTTCAGATCACTTTAGCCACTGAAGGCGGGCTGAGTTCACTTTCAGATCACTTTATCCACTGAAGGCATGCTGAGTTCCCTTCCAGATCACTTTGGCCACTGAAGCCAGTCTGAGATCCCTTCCAGATCACTTTAGCTACTGAAGGCAGGCTGAGTTCACTTCCAGATCACGTTAGCCCCTGAAGGCGGACTGAGTTACCTTCCAGATCACTTTAGCCACAGAGGCCGGGCTGAGTTCACTTCTAGATCAATTTAGCCACTGAAGGCAGGCTGAATTCCCTTCCAAATCACTTTAGCCAATCAAGGCAGACTGAGTTCCCTTCCAGATCACTTTAGCCACTGAAGGCAGGCTGAGTTCACTTCCAGATCACTTTAGCCACTGAGGCCAGGCTGAGTTCACTTCCAGATCACCTTAGCCACTAAAGGCAGGCTGAGTTCCATTCCAGATCACTTTAGCGACTGAAGGCAGGCTGAGTTCCAGGCTGAGTTCCCTTCCAGACTGAAGGCAGGTTGAGTTCCCTTCCAGATCAACTTAGCCACTGAAGGCAAGATGTGTTCCCTTCCAGATCACTTTAGCCACTGAAGGCAGGCTGAGTTCACTTCCAGATCACCTTAGCCACTGAAAGCAGGATGAGTTCCCTTCCAGATCACTTTAGCCACTGAGCAAGGCTGAGTTCCCTTCCAGATCACTTTAGCCACTGAAGGCAGGCTGGGTTCACTTCCAGATCACTTTAGCCACTGAAGGCAGGTTGAGTTCACTTCCAAATCACTTTATCCACAGATGGCAGGCTGAGTTCCCTTTCAGATCACTTTAGCCACTGAGGGTGGGCTGAGTTCTCTTCCAGACAACTTTAGCCACTGAAGGGGGGCTGAGTTCACTTCCAGATCACTTTAACCACTGAAGGCAGGCTGAGTTCACTTTCAGATCACTTTATCCACTGAAGGTGTGCCGAGTTCCCTTCCAGATCACTTTAGCCACTGAAGGGCAGGCTGAGTTCACTTCCAGATCACTTTAGCCACTGAAGGCAGGCTGGGTTCACCTACAGATCACCTTAGCCACTGAAGGCAGGATGAGTTCCATTCCAGATCACTTTAGCTACTGAAGGCAGGCTGAGTTCACTTCCAGATCACTTCTGAGTTCCCTTCCAGATCACTTTAGCCACTGAAGGCAGGCTGAGTTCCCTTCCAGATCAAATTGAGTTCCCTTCCAGATCACTGAAGGTGGGCTGAGTTCCCTTCAGATCACTTTAGCCACTGAAGGCGGGCTGAGTTCACTTTCAGATCACTTTATCCACTGAAGGCGTGCTGAGTTCCCTTCCAGATCACTTTAGCCACTGAAGGCAGGTTGAGTTCCCTTCCAGATCACTTTAGCCACTGAAGACGGGCTGAGTTCACTTCCAGATCACTTTAGCCAATGAAGGCGGGCTGAGTTCCCTTCCAGATCACTTTGGCCACTGAAGCCAGTCTGAGATCCCTTCCAGATCACTTTAGCCACTGAAGGCAGGCTGAGTTCACTTCCAGTTCACTTTAGCCACTGAAGGCAGGCTGAGTTCACTACCAGATCACTTAAGCCACTGAGGCAGGCTGAGTTCCCTCCCAGATCACTGTGGCCAATTAAGGCAGGCTGAGTTCCCTTCCAGATCTTTTTAGCCACTGAAGGCAGGCTGAGTTCACTTCCAGATACTTTAGCCACTGAGGGCAGGCTGAGTTCACTTCCAGATCTATTTAGCTGCCAAAGGCAGGCTGAGTTCACTTCCAGGTCACGTTAGCCACTTAAGGCAGGGTGTGTTCGCTTCCAGATCACTTTAGACACTGAAGACAGGCTAAGTTCCCTTCCAGTTCTCTTTAGCCACTGAAGGAGGGCTGAGTTCACTTCCAGATCACTTTAGCAACTGAAAGCAAGCTGAGTTCACTTTCAGATCACTTTAGCCACTGAGGGCGGGCTGAGTTCCCTTCCAGATCACTTTAGCCACTGAAGGCAGGCTGAGTTCCCTTCCAGATCACTTCAGGCACTGAAGGCAGGCTGAGTTCCCTTCCAGATCACTTTAGAAACTGAAGGCAGGCTGAGTTACCTTCCAGATCACTTTAGCCACTGAAGGCGAGTTGAGTTCACTACCAGATCACTTTAGCCACTGAGAGCAGACTGAGTTCAATTCCAGATCACTTTAGCCACTGACGGCGGGCTCAGTTCACTTCCAGATCACTTTAGCTATTGAAGGCGGGCTGAGTTCACTTCCAGATTATTTTATCCACCCAAGGAAGGCTTAGTTCCCTTCCAGATCACTTTAGGCACTGAGGGCAGGCTGAGTTCACTTCCAGATCACTTTAGCCACTGAAGGCGGGCTGAGTTCACTTTCAGATCACTTTATCCACTGAAGGCATGCTGAGTTCCCTTCCAGATCACTTTGGCCACTGAAGCCAGTCTGAGATCCCTTCCAGATCACTTTAGCTACTGAAGGCAGGCTGAGTTCACTTCCAGATCACGTTAGCCCCTGAAGGCGGACTGAGTTACCTTCCAGATCACTTTAGCCACAGAGGCCGGGCTGAGTTCACTTCTAGATCAATTTAGCCACTGAAGGCAGGCTGAATTCCCTTCCAAATCACTTTAGCCAATCAAGGCAGACTGAGTTCCCTTCCAGATCACTTTAGCCACTGAAGGCAGGCTGAGTTCACTTCCAGATCACTTTAGCCACTGAGGCCAGGCTGAGTTCACTTCCAGATCACCTTAGCCACTAAAGGCAGGCTGAGTTCCATTCCAGATCACTTTAGCGACTGAAGGCAGGCTGAGTTCCAGGCTGAGTTCCCTTCCAGACTGAAGGCAGGTTGAGTTCCCTTCCAGATCAACTTAGCCACTGAAGGCAAGATGTGTTCACTTCCAGATCACTTTAGCCACTGAAGGCAGGCTGAGTTCACTTCCAGATCACCTTAGCCACTGAAAGCAGGATGAGTTCCCTTCCAGATCACTTTAGCCACTGAGCAAGGCTGAGTTCCCTTCCAGATCACTTTAGCCACTGAAGGCAGGCTGGGTTCACTTCCAGATCACTTTAGCCACTGAAGGCAGGTTGAGTTCACTTCCAAATCACTTTATCCACAGATGGCAGGCTGAGTTCCCTTTCAGATCACTTTAGCCACTGAGGGTGGGCTGAGTTCTCTTCCAGACAACTTTAGCCACTGAAGGGGGGCTGAGTTCACTTCCAGATCACTTTAACCACTGAAGGCAGGCTGAGTTCACTTTCAGATCACTTTATCCACTGAAGGTGTGCCGACTTCCCTTCCAGATCACTTTAGCCACTGAAGGGCAGGCTGAGTTCACTTCCAGATCACTTTAGCCACTGAAGGCAGGCTGGGTTCACCTACAGATCACCTTAGCCACTGAAGGCAGGATGAGTTCCATTCCAGATCACTTTAGCTACTGAAGGCAGGCTGAGTTCACTTCCAGATCACTTCTGAGTTCCCTTCCAGATCACTTTAGCCACTGAAGGCAGGCTGAGTTCCCTTCCAGATCAAATTGAGTTCCCTTCCAGATCACTGAAGGTGGGCTGAGTTCCCTTCAGATCACTTTAGCCACTGAAGGCGGGCTGAGTTCACTTTCAGATCACTTTATCCACTGAAGGCGTGCTGAGTTCCCTTCCAGATCACTTTAGCCACTGAAGGCAGGTTGAGTTCCCTTCCAGATCACTTTAGCCACTGAAGACGGGCTGAGTTCACTTCCAGATCACTTTAGCCAATGAAGGCGGGCTGAGTTCCCTTCCAGATCACTTTGGCCACTGAAGCCAGTCTGAGATCCCTTCCAGATCACTTTAGCCACTGAAGGCAGGCTGAGTTCACTTCCAGTTCACTTTAGCCACTGAAGGCAGGCTGAGTTCACTACCAGATCACTTAAGCCACTGAGCCAGGCTGAGTTCCCTCCCAGATCACTGTGGCCAATTAAGGCAGGCTGAGTTCCCTTCCAGATCTTTTTAGCCACTGAAGGCAGGCTGAGTTCACTTCCAGATACTTTAGCCACTGAGGGCAGGCTGAGTTCACTTCCAGATCTATTTAGCTGCCAAAGGCAGGCTGAGTTCACTTCCAGGTCACGTTAGCCACTGAAGGCAGGGTGCGTTCGCTTCCAGATCACTTTAGACACTGAAGACAGGCTAAGTTCCCTTCCAGATCTCTTTAGCCACTGAAGGAGGGCTGAGTTCACTTCCAGATCACTTTAGCAACTGAAAGCAAGCTGAGTTCACTTTCAGATCACTTTAGCCACTGAGGGCGGGCTGAGTTCCCTTCCAGATCACTTTAGCCACTGAAGGCAGGCTGAGTTCCCTTCCAGATCACTTCAGGCACTGAAGGCAGGCTGAGTTCCCTTCCAGATCACTTTAGAAACTGAAGGCAGGCTGAGTTACCTTCCAGATCACTTTAGCCACTGAAGGCGAGTTGAGTTCACTACCAGATCACTTTAGCCACTGAGAGCAGACTGAGTTCAATTCCAGATCACTTTAGCCACTGACGGCGGGCTCAGTTCACTTCCAGATCACTTTAGCTATTGAAGGCGGGCTGAGTTCACTTCCAGATTATTTTATCCACCCAAGGCAGGCTTAGTTCCCTTCCAGATCACTTTAGGCACTGAGGGCAGGCTGAGTTCACTTCCAGATCACTTTAGCCACTGAAGGCAGGCTGAGTTCACTTCCAGATCACCTTAGCCACTGAAGGCAGGATGAGTTCCCTTCCAGATCACTTTAGCCACTGAAGGCATGCTGAGTTCACTTCCAGATCACTTTAGCCACTGAAGGCAAGCTGAGTTCACTTTCAAATCACTTTAGCCACTGAGGGCGGGCTGAGTTCCCTTCCAGATCACTTTAGCCACTGAAGGCAGGCTGAGTTCCCTTACAGATCACTTCAGCCACTGAAGGCAGGCTGAGTTCCCTTCCAGATCACTTTAGCCACTGAAGACGGGCTGAGTTCCCTTCCAGATCACTTTAGCCACTGAAGGTGAGCTGAGTTCACTTCCAGATCACTTTTGCCACGGAGGGCAGGCTGAGTTCACTTCCAGATCACTTTAGTCACTGAGGGCGGGCTGAGTTCTCTTCCAGATCGCTTTAGCCACTGAAGGCGTGCTGAGTTCCCTTCCAGATCACTTTAGCCACTGAAGGTGAGCTGAGTTCACTTCCAGATCACTTTTGCCACAGAGGGCAGGCTGAGTTTACTTCCAGATCACTTCTGAGTTCCCTTCCAGTTCACTTTAGCCACTGAAGGTGGGCTGAGTTCCCTTCCCGATCACTTTGAGTTCCCTTGCCGATTACTGAAGGCGGGCTGAGTTCCCTTCCAGATCCCTTTAGACACTGAAAGCAGGCTGAGTTCACTTCAAGATCATTTTAGCCACTGAGGCCAGGCTGAGTTCACTTCTAGATCACTTTAGCCACTGAAGGAAGGCTGAGTTCCCTTCCAAATCACTTTAGCCACTGAAGGCAGACTGAGTTCCCATCCAGATCGCTTTAGCCACTGAAGGCAGGCTGAGGTCACTTCCAGATCACCTTAGCCACTGAAGGCAGGATGAGTTCCCTTCCAGATCACTTTAGCCACTCAGCCAGGCTGAGTTCCCTTCCAGATCACATTAGCCACTGAAGGAAGGCTGGGTGCACTTCCAGATCATTTTAACCACTGAAGGCAGGTTGAGTTCACTTCCAAATCACTTTATCTACAGATGGCAGGCTGAGTTCCCTTCCAGATCACTTTGAGTTCCCTTCGAGATTACTGAAGGCGGGCTGAGTTCCCTTCCAGATCACTTTAGCCACTGAAGGCGGGCATAGTTCACTTCCAGATCACTTTATCCACAGATGGCAGGCTGGGTTCCCTTCCAGATCACTTTAGCCACTCAGGGCGGGCTGTGTTCACTTCAAGATCATTTTAGCCACTGAGGCCAGGCTGAGTTCACTTCTAGATCACTTTAGCCACTGAAGGCAGGCTGAGTTCCCTTTCAAATCACTTTAGCCACTGAAGGCAGACTGAGTTCCCATCCAGATCGCTTTAGCCACTGAAGGCAGGCTGAGTTCACTTCTAGATCACTTTAGCCACTGAAGGCGGGCTGAGTTCCCTTCCAGATCACTTTAGCCACTGAAGGTGAGCTGAGTTCTCTTCCAGATCACTTTAGCCACTGAAGGCATGCTAGGTTCACTTCCAGATCACTTTAGCTATTGAAGGCGGGCTGAGTTCACTTCCAGATCATTTCACCCACTGAAGGCAGGCTGAGATCCAGGCTGTGTTTGTTCCCTTCCAGACTGAAGTCAGGTTGAGTTCCCTTCCAGATCAACTTAGCCACTGAAGGCAAGATTTGTTCACTTCCAGATCGCCTTAGCCACTGAAGGTGAGCTGAGTTCACTTCCAGATCACTTTAGCCATGGAGGGCAGGCTGTGTTCACTTCCGGATCACTTTAGTCACTGAGGGCGGGCTGAGTTCTCTTCCAGATCACTTTAGCCACTGAAGGTGTGCTGAGTTCACTTCCAGATCACTTTAGCTATTGAAGGCAGCTGAGTTCCCTTCCAGATCACTTTAGCCACTGAAGGTGAGCTGAGTTCACTTCCAGATCACTTTAGCCATGGAGGGCAGGCTGTGTTCACTTCCGGATCACTTTAGTCACTGAGGGCGGGCTGAGTTCTCTTCCAGATCACTTTAGCCACTGAAGGTGTGCTGAGTTCACTTCCAGATCACTTTAGCTATTGAAGGCAGCTGAGTTAACTTCCAGATCATTTCACCCACTGAAGGCAGGCTGAGTTCCCTCCAGATCACTTTAGCCACTGAGGGCAGGCTGAGTTCACTTCCAGATCACTTTAGCCAATGAAGGCAGGCTGAGTTCCCTTCCAGATCACTTTAGGCACTGAGGGCAGGCTGAGTTCACTTCCAGATCACTTTAGCCACTGAAGGCAGGCTGAGTTCACTTCCAGATCACCTTAGCCACTGAAGGCAGGATGAGTTCCCTTCCAGATCACTTTAGCCACTGAAGGCATGCTGAGTTCACTTCCAGATCACTTTAGCCACTGAAGGCAAGCTGAGTTCACTTTCAGATCACTTTAGCCACTGAGGGCGGGCTGAGTTCCCTTCCAGATCACTTTAGCCACTGAAGGCAGGCTGAGTTCCCTTACAGATCACTTCAGCCACTGAAGGCAGGCTGAGTTCCCTTCCAGATCACTTTAGCCACTGAAGACGGGCTGAGTTCCCTTCCAGATCACTTTAGCCACTGAAGGTGAGCTGAGTTCACTTCCAGATCACTTTTGCCATGGAGGGCAGGCTGAGTTCACTTCCAGATCACTTTAGTCACTGAGGGCGGGCTGAGTTCTCTTCCAGATCGCTTTAGCCACTGAAGGCGTGCTGAGTTCCCTTCCAGATCACTTTAGCCACTGAAGGTGAGCTGAGTTCACTTCCAGATCACTTTTGCCACAGAGGGCAGGCTGAGTTTACTTCCAGATCACTTCTGAGTTCCCTTCCAGATCACTTTAGCCACTGAAGGCGGGCTGAGTTCCCTTCCCGATCACTTTGAGTTCCCTTCCAGATTACTGAAGGCGGGCTGAGTTCCCTTCCAGATCCCTTTAGACACTGAAAGCAGGCTGAGTTCACTTCAAGATCATTTTAGCCACTGAGGCCAGGCTGAGTTCACTTCTAGATCACTTTAGCCACTGAAGGCAGGCTGAGTTCCCTTCCAAATCACTTTAGCCACTGAAGGCAGACTGAGTTCCCATCCAGATCGCTTTAGCCACTGAAGGCAGGCTGAGGTCACTTCCAGATCACCTTAGCCACTGAAGGCAGGATGAGTTCCCTTCCAGATCACTTTAGCCACTCAGCCAGGCTGAGTTCCCTTCCAGATCACATTAGCCACTGAAGGAAGGCTGGGTGCACTTCCAGATAACTTTAACCACTGAAGGCAGGTTGAGTTCACTTCCAAATCACTTTATCTACAGATGGCAGGCTGAGTTCCCTTCCAGATCACTTTGAGTTCCCTTCGAGATTACTGAAGGTGGGCTGAGTTCCCTTCCAGATCACTTTAGCCACTGAAGGCGGGCAGAGTTCACTTCCAGATCACTTTATCCACAGATGGCAGGCTGGGTTCCCTTCCAGATCACTTTAGCCACTCAGGGCGGGCTGTGTTCACTTCAAGATCATTTTAGCCACTGAGGCCAGGCTGAGTTCACTTCTAGATCACTTTAGCCACTGAAGGCAGGCTGAGTTCCCTTTCAAATCACTTTAGCCACTGAAGGCAGACTGAGTTCCCATCCAGATCGCTTTAGCCACTGACGGCAGGCTGAGTTCACTTCTAGATCACTTTAGCCACTGAAGGCGGGCTGAGTTCCCTTCCAGATCACTTTAGCCACTGAAGGTGAGCTGAGTTCACTTCCAGATCACTTTAGCCATGGAGGGCAGGCTGAGTTCACTTCCGGATCACTTTAGTCACTGAGGGCAGGCTGAGTTCTCTTCCAGATCACTTTAGCCACTGAAGGCATGCTGAGTTCACTTCCAGATCACTTTAGCTATTGAAGGCGGGCTGAGTTCACTTCCAGATCATTTCACCCACTGAAGGCAGGCTGAGATCCAGGCTGTGTTTGTTCCCTTCCAGACTGAAGTCAGGTTGAGTTCCCTTCCAGATCACTTTAGCCACTGAAGCAAGGCTGAGTTCCCTTCCAGATCACTTTAGCCACTGAAGGCAGGCTGAGTTCACTTCCAGATCACTTTAGCCACTGAGGGCAGGCTGAGTTCACTTCCAGATCACTTTAGCCACTGAGGGCAGGCTGAGTTCACTTCCATATCACTTTAGCCACTGAAGGCAGGCTGGGTTCACTTCCAGATCACTTTAGTCACTGAAGGCGGGCTGAGTTTACTTCCAGATCACTTTAGCCACTGAAGGCGGGCTGAGTTCCCTTCCAGATCACTTTAGCCACTGAAGGCATGCTGAGTTCACTTCCAGATCACTTTAGCCACTGAAGGCAAGCTGAGTTCACTTTCAGATCACTTTAGCCACTGAGGGCGGGCTGATATCCCTTCCAGATCACTTTAGCCACTGAAGGCAGGCTGAGTTCCCTTACAGATCACTACAGCCACTGAAGGCAGGCTGAGTTCCCTTCCAGATCACTTTAGCCATTGAAGACGGGCTGAGTTCCCTTCCAGATCACTTTAGCCACTGAAGGTGAGCTGAGTTCACTTCCAGATCAATTTTGCCACGGAGGGCAGGCTGAGTTCACTTCCAGATCACTTTAGTCCCTGAGGGCGGGCTGAGTTCTCTTCCAGATCGCTTTAGCCACTGAAGACGTGCTGAGTTCCCTTCCAGATCACTTTAGCCACTGAAGGTGAGCTGAGTTCACTTCCAGATCACTTTTGCCACAGAGGGCAGGCTGAGTTCACTTCCAGATCACTTTAGCTACTGGAGGCAGGCTGAGTTCACTTCCAGATCACTTCTGAGTTCCCTTCCAGATCACTTTAGCCACTGAAGGCGGGCTGAGTTCCCTTCCCGATCACTTTGAGTTCCCTTCCAGATTACTGAAGGCGGGCTGAGTTCCCTTCCAGATCCCTTTAGACACTGAAAGCAGGCTGAGTTCACTTCAAGATCATTTTAGCCACTGAGGCCAGGCTGAGTTCACTTCTAGATCACTTTAGCCACTGAAGGCAGGCTGAGTTCCCTTCCAAATCACTTTAGCCACTGAAGGCAGACTGAGTTCCCATCCAGATCGCTTTAGCCACCGAAGGCAGGCTGAGGTCACTTCCAGATCACCTTAGCCACTGAAGGCAGGATGAGTTCCCTTCCAGATCACTTTAGCCGCTCAGCCAGGCTGAATTCCCTTCCAGATCACATTAGCCACTGAAGGAAGGCTGGGTGCACTTCCAGATCACTTTAACCACTGAAGGCAGGTTGAGTTCACTTCCAAATCACTTTATCTACAGATGGCAGGCTGAGTTCCCTTCCAGATCACTTTAGTCACTGAAGGCACCCCGAGTTCACTTGCAGACCACTTTAGCCACTGAAGGCGGGCATAGTTCACTTCCAGATCACTTTATCGACAGATGGCAGGCTGAATTCTCTTCCAGATCACTTTATGCACTGAGGGCCGGCTGAGTTCTCTTCCAGATCACTTTAGCCACTGAAGGCAGGCTGAGTTCACTTCCAGATCACGTTAGCCCCTGAAGGCGGGCTGAGTTCACTTCTAGATCAATTTAGCCACTGAAGGCAGGCTGAATTCCCTTCCAAATCACTTTAGCCAATCAAGGCAGACTGAGTTCCCTTCCAGATCACTTTAGCCACTGAAGGCAGGCTGAGTTCACTTCCAGATCACTTTAGCCACTGAGGCCAGGCTGAGTTCACTTCCAGATCACCTTAGCCACTAAAGGCAGGCTGAGTTCCATTCCAGATCACTTTAGCGACTGAAGGCAGGCTGAGTTCCAGGCTGAGTTCCCTTCCAGACTGAAGGCAGGTTGAGTTCCCTTCCAGATCAACTTAGCCACTGAAGGCAAGATGTGTTCACTTCCAGATCGCTTTAGCCACTGAAGGCAGGCTGAGTTCACTTCCAGATCACCTTAGCCACTGAAAGCAGGATGAGTTCCCTTCCAGATCACTTTAGCCACTGAGCAAGGCTGAGTTCTCTTCCAGATCACTTTAGCCACTGAAGGCAGGCTGGGTTCACTTCCAGATCACTTTAGCCACTGAAGGCAGGTTGAGTTCACTTCCAAATCACTTTATCCACAGATGGCAGGCTGAGTTCCCTTTCAGATCACTTTAGCCACTGAGGGTGGGCTGAGTTCTCTTCCAGACCACTTTAGCCACTGAAGGGGGGCTGAGTTCACTTCCAGATCACTTTAACCACTGAAGGCAGGCTGAGTTCACTTTCAGATCACTTTATCCACTGAAGGTGTGCTGAGTTCCCTTCCAGATCACTTTAGCCACTGAAGGGCAGGCTGAGTTCACTTCCAGATCACTTTAGCCACTGAAGGCAGGCTGGGTTCACCTACAGATCACCTTAGCCACTGAAGGCAGGATGAGTTCCATTCCAGATCACTTTAGCTACTGAAGGCAGGCTGAGTTCACTTCCAGATCACTTCTGAGTTCCCTTCCAGATCACTTTAGCCACTGAAGGCAGGCTGAGTTCCCTTCCAGATCAAATTGAGTTCCCTTCCAGATCACTGAAGGTGGGCTGAGTTCCCTTCAGATCACTTTAGCCACTGAAGGCGGGCTGAGTTCACTTTCAGATCACTTTATCCACTGAAGGCATGCTGAGTTCCCTTCCAGATCACTTTGGCCACTGAAGCCAGTCTGAGATCCCTTTCAGATCACTTTAGCTACTGAAGGCAGGCTGAGTTCACTTCCAGATCACGTTAGCCCCTGAAGGCGGACTGAGTTACCTTCCAGATCACTTTAGCCACAGAGGCCGGGCTGAGTTCACTTCTAGATCAATTTAGCCACTGAAGGCAGGCTGAATTCCCTTCCAAATCACTTTAGCCAATCAAGGCAGACTGAGTTCCCTTCCAGATCACTTTAGCCACTGAAGGCAGGCTGAGTTCACTTCCAGATCACTTTAGCCACTGAGGCCAGGCTGAGTTCACTTCCAGATCACCTTAGCCACTAAAGGCAGGCTGAGTTCCATTCCAGATCACTTTAGCGACTGAAGGCAGGCTGAGTTCCAGGCCGAGTTCCCTTCCAGACTGAAGGCAGGTTGAGTTCCCTTCCAGATCAACTTAGCCACTGAAGGCAAGATGTGTTCCCTTCCAGATCACTTTAGCCACTGAAGGCAGGCTGAGTTCACTTCCAGATCACCTTAGCCACTGAAAGCAGGATGAGTTCCCTTCCAGATCACTTTAGCCACTGAGCAAGGCTGAGTTCCCTTCCAGATCACTTTAGCCACTGAAGGCAGGCTGGGTTCACTTCCAGATCACTTTAGCCACTGAAGGCAGGTTGAGTTCACTTCCAAATCACTTTATCCACAGATGGCAGGCTGAGTTCCCTTTCAGATCACTTTAGCCACTGAGGGTGGGCTGAGTTCTCTTCCAGACAACTTTAGCCACTGAAGGGGGGCTGAGTTCACTTCCAGATCACTTTAACCACTGAAGGCAGGCTGAGTTCACTTTCAGATCACTTTATCCACTGAAGGTGTGCCGAGTTCCCTTCCAGATCACTTTAGCCACTGAAGGGCAGGCTGAGTTCACTTCCAGATCACTTTAGCCACTGAAGGCAGGCTGGGTTCACCTACAGATCACCTTAGCCACTGAAGGCAGGATGAGTTCCATTCCAGATCACTTTAGCTACTGAAGGCAGGCTGAGTTCACTTCCAGATCACTTCTGAGTTCCCTTCCAGATCACTTTAGCCACTGAAGGCAGGCTGAGTTCCCTTCCAGATCAAATTGAGTTCCCTTCCAGATCACTGAAGGTGGGCTGAGTTCCCTTCAGATCACTTTAGCCACTGAAGGCGGGCTGAGTTCACTTTCAGATCACTTTATCCACTGAAGGCGTGCTGAGTTCCCTTCCAGATCACTTTAGCCACTGAAGGCAGGTTGAGTTCCCTTCCAGATCACTTTAGCCACTGAAGACGGGCTGAGTTCACTTCCAGATCACTTTAGCCAATGAAGGCGGGCTGAGTTCCCTTCCAGATCACTTTGGCCACTGAAGCCAGTCTGAGATCCCTTCCAGATCACTTTAGCCACTGAAGGCAGGCTGAGTTCACTTCCAGTTCACTTTAGCCACTGAAGGCAGGCTGAGTTCACTACCAGATCACTTAAGCCACTGAGGCAGGCTGAGTTCCCTCCCAGATCACTGTGGCCAATTAAGGCAGGCTGAGTTCCCTTCCAGATCTTTTTAGCCACTGAAGGCAGGCTGAGTTCACTTCCAGATACTTTAGCCACTGAGGGCAGGCTGAGTTCACTTCCAGATCTATTTAGCTGCCAAAGGCAGGCTGAGTTCACTTCCAGGTCACGTTAGCCACTTAAGGCAGGGTGTGTTCGCTTCCAGATCACTTTAGACACTGAAGACAGGCTAAGTTCCCTTCCAGTTCTCTTTAGCCACTGAAGGAGGGCTGAGTTCACTTCCAGATCACTTTAGCAACTGAAAGCAAGCTGAGTTCACTTTCAGATCACTTTAGCCACTGAGGGCGGGCTGAGTTCCCTTCCAGATCACTTTAGCCACTGAAGGCAGGCTGAGTTCCCTTCCAGATCACTTCAGGCACTGAAGGCAGGCTGAGTTCCCTTCCAGATCACTTTAGAAACTGAAGGCAGGCTGAGTTACCTTCCAGATCACTTTAGCCACTGAAGGCGAGTTGAGTTCACTACCAGATCACTTCAGGCACTGAAGGCAGGCTGAGTTCAATTCCAGATCACTTTAGCCACTGACGGCGGGCTCAGTTCACTTCCAGATCACTTTAGCTATTGAAGGCGGGCTGAGTTCACTTCCAGATTATTTTATCCACCCAAGGAAGGCTTAGTTCCCTTCCAGATCACTTTAGGCACTGAGGGCAGGCTGAGTTCACTTCCAGATCACTTTAGCCACTGAAGGCGGGCTGAGTTCACTTTCAGATCACTTTATCCACTGAAGGCATGCTGAGTTCCCTTCCAGATCACTTTGGCCACTGAAGCCAGTCTGAGATCCCTTCCAGATCACTTTAGCTACTGAAGGCAGGCTGAGTTCACTTCCAGATCACGTTAGCCCCTGAAGGCGGACTGAGTTACCTTCCAGATCACTTTAGCCACAGAGGCCGGGCTGAGTTCACTTCTAGATCAATTTAGCCACTGAAGGCAGGCTGAATTCCCTTCCAAATCACTTTAGCCAATCAAGGCAGACTGAGTTCCCTTCCAGATCACTTTAGCCACTGAAGGCAGGCTGAGTTCACTTCCAGATCACTTTAGCCACTGAGGCCAGGCTGAGTTCACTTCCAGATCACCTTAGCCACTAAAGGCAGGCTGAGTTCCATTCCAGATCACTTTAGCGACTGAAGGCAGGCTGAGTTCCAGGCTGAGTTCCCTTCCAGACTGAAGGCAGGTTGAGTTCCCTTCCAGATCAACTTAGCCACTGAAGGCAAGATGTGTTCACTTCCAGATCACTTTAGCCACTGAAGGCAGGCTGAGTTCACTTCCAGATCACCTTAGCCACTGAAAGCAGGATGAGTTCCCTTCCAGATCACTTTAGCCACTGAGCAAGGCTGAGTTCCCTTCCAGATCACTTTAGCCACTGAAGGCAGGCTGGGTTCACTTCCAGATCACTTTAGCCACTGAAGGCAGGTTGAGTTCACTTCCAAATCACTTTATCCACAGATGGCAGGCTGAGTTCCCTTTCAGATCACTTTAGCCACTGAGGGTGGGCTGAGTTCTCTTCCAGACAACTTTAGCCACTGAAGGGGGGCTGAGTTCACTTCCAGATCACTTTAACCACTGAAGGCAGGCTGAGTTCACTTTCAGATCACTTTATCCACTGAAGGTGTGCCGACTTCCCTTCCAGATCACTTTAGCCACTGAAGGGCAGGCTGAGTTCACTTCCAGATCACTTTAGCCACTGAAGGCAGGCTGGGTTCACCTACAGATCACCTTAGCCACTGAAGGCAGGATGAGTTCCATTCCAGATCACTTTAGCTACTGAAGGCAGGCTGAGTTCACTTCCAGATCACTTCTGAGTTCCCTTCCAGATCACTTTAGCCACTGAAGGCAGGCTGAGTTCCCTTCAGGATCAAATTGAGTTCCCTTCCAGATCACTGAAGGTGGGCTGAGTTCCCTTCAGATCACTTTAGCCACTGAAGGCGGGCTGAGTTCACTTTCAGATCACTTTATCCACTGAAGGCGTGCTGAGTTCCCTTCCAGATCACTTTAGCCACTGAAGGCAGGTTGAGTTCCCTTCCAGATCACTTTAGCCACTGAAGACGGGCTGAGTTCACTTCCAGATCACTTTAGCCAATGAAGGCGGGCTGAGTTCCCTTCCAGATCACTTTGGCCACTGAAGCCAGTCTGAGATCCCTTCCAGATCACTTTAGCCACTGAAGGCAGGCTGAGTTCACTTCCAGTTCACTTTAGCCACTGAAGGCAGGCTGAGTTCACTACCAGATCACTTAAGCCACTGAGCCAGGCTGAGTTCCCTCCCAGATCACTGTGGCCAATTAAGGCAGGCTGAGTTCCCTTCCAGATCTTTTTAGCCACTGAAGGCAGGCTGAGTTCACTTCCAGATACTTTAGCCACTGAGGGCAGGCTGAGTTCACTTCCAGATCTATTTAGCTGCCAAAGGCAGGCTGAGTTCACTTCCAGGTCACGTTAGCCACTGAAGGCAGGGTGCGTTCGCTTCCAGATCACTTTAGACACTGAAGACAGGCTAAGTTCCCTTCCAGATCTCTTTAGCCACTGAAGGAGGGCTGAGTTCACTTCCAGATCACTTTAGCAACTGAAAGCAAGCTGAGTTCACTTTCAGATCACTTTAGCCACTGAGGGCGGGCTGAGTTCCCTTCCAGATCACTTTAGCCACTGAAGGCAGGCTGAGTTCCCTTCCAGATCACTTCAGGCACTGAAGGCAGGCTGAGTTCCCTTCCAGATCACTTTAGAAACTGAAGGCAGGCTGAGTTACCTTCCAGATCACTTTAGCCACTGAAGGCGAGTTGAGTTCACTACCAGATCACTTTAGCCACTGAGAGCAGACTGAGTTCAATTCCAGATCACTTTAGCCACTGACGGCGGGCTCAGTTCACTTCCAGATCACTTTAGCTATTGAAGGCGGGCTGAGTTCACTTCCAGATTATTTTATCCACCCAAGGCAGGCTTAGTTCCCTTCCAGATCACTTTAGGCACTGAGGGCAGGCTGAGTTCACTTCCAGATCACTTTAGCCACTGAAGGCAGGCTGAGTTCACTTCCAGATCACCTTAGCCACTGAAGGCAGGATGAGTTCCCTTCCAGATCACTTTAGCCACTGAAGGCATGCTGAGTTCACTTCCAGATCACTTTAGCCACTGAAGGCAAGCTGAGTTCACTTTCAGATCACTTTAGCCACTGAGGGCGGGCTGAGTTCCCTTCCAGATCACTTTAGCCACTGAAGGCAGGCTGAGTTCCCTTACAGATCACTTCAGCCACTGAAGGCAGGCTGAGTTCCCTTCCAGATCACTTTAGCCACTGAAGACGGGCTGAGTTCCCTTCCAGATCACTTTAGCCACTGAAGGTGAGCTGAGTTCACTTCCAGATCACTTTTGCCACGGAGGGCAGGCTGAGTTCACTTCCAGATCACTTTAGTCACTGAGGGCGGGCTGAGTTCTCTTCCGGATCGCTTTAGCCACTGAAGGCGTGCTGAGTTCCCTTCCAGATCACTTTAGCCACTGAAGGTGAGCTGAGTTCACTTCCAGATCACTTTTGCCACAGAGGGCAGGCTGAGTTTACTTCCAGATCACTTCTGAGTTCCCTTCCAGTTCACTTTAGCCACTGAAGGTGGGCTGAGTTCCCTTCCCGATCACTTTGAGTTCCCTTGCCGATTACTGAAGGCGGGCTGAGTTCCCTTCCAGATCCCTTTAGACACTGAAAGCAGGCTGAGTTCACTTCAAGATCATTTTAGCCACTAAGGCCAGGCTGAGTTCACTTCTAGATCACTTTAGCCACTGAAGGCACGCTGAGTTCCCTTCCAAATCACTTTAGCCACTGAAGGCAGACTGAGTTCCCATCCAGATCGCTTTAGCCACTGAAGGCAGGCTGAGGTCACTTCCAGATCACCTTAGCCACTGAAGGCAGGATGAGTTCCCTTCCAGATCACTTTAGCCACTCAGCCAGGCTGAGTTCCCTTCCAGATCACATTAGCCACTGAAGGAAGGCTGGGTGCACTTCCAGATCATTTTAACCACTGAAGGCAGGTTGAGTTCACTTCCAAATCACTTTATCTACAGATGGCAGGCTGAGTTCCCTTCCAGATCACTTTGAGTTCCCTTCGAGATTACTGAAGGCGGGCTGAGTTCCCTTCCAGATCACTTTAGCCACTGAAGGCGGGCAGAGTTCACTTCCAGATCACTTTATCCACAGATGGCAGGCTGGGTTCCCTTCCAGATCACTTTAGCCACTCAGGGCGGGCTGTGTTCACTTCAAGATCATTTTAGCCACTGAGGCCAGGCTGAGTTCACTTCTAGATCACTTTAGCCACTGAAGGCAGGCTGAGTTCCCTTTCAAATCACTTTAGCCACTGAAGGCAGACTGAGTTCCCATCCAGATCGCTTTAGCCACTGAAGGCAGGCTGAGTTCACTTCTAGATCACTTTAGCCACTGAAGGCGGGCTGAGTTCCCTTCCAGATCACTTTAGCCACTGAAGGTGAGCTGAGTTCTCTTCCAGATCACTTTAGCCACTGAAGGCATGCTAGGTTCACTTCCAGATCACTTTAGCTATTGAAGGCGGGCTGAGTTCACTTCCAGATCATTTCACCCACTGAAGGCAGGCTGAGATCCAGGCTGTGTTTGTTCCCTTCCAGACTGAAGTCAGGTTGAGTTCCCTTCCAGATCAACTTAGCCACTGAAGGCAAGATTTGTTCACTTCCAGATCGCCTTAGCCACTGAAGGTGAGCTGAGTTCACTTCCAGATCACTTTAGCCATGGAGGGCAGGCTGTGTTCACTTCCGGATCACTTTAGTCACTGAGGGCGGGCTGAGTTCTCTTCCAGATCACTTTAGCCACTGAAGGTGTGCTGAGTTCACTTCCAGATCACTTTAGCTATTGAAGGCAGCTGAGTTCCCTTCCAGATCACTTTAGCCACTGAAGGTGAGCTGAGTTCACTTCCAGATCACTTTAGCCATGGAGGGCAGGCTGTGTTCACTTCCGGATCACTTTAGTCACTGAGGGCGGGCTGAGTTCTCTTCCAGATCACTTTAGCCACTGAAGGTGTGCTGAGTTCACTTCCAGATCACTTTAGCTATTGAAGGCAGCTGAGTTAACTTCCAGATCATTTCACCCACTGAAGGCAGGCTGAGTTCCCTCCAGATCACTTTAGCCACTGAGGGCAGGCTGAGTTCACTTCCAGATCACTTTAGCCAATGAAGGCAGGCTGAGTTCCCTTCCAGATCACTTTAGGCACTGAGGGCAGGCTGAGTTCACTTCCAGATCACTTTAGCCACTGAAGGCAGGCTGAGTTCACTTCCAGATCACCTTAGCCACTGAAGGCAGGATGAGTTCCCTTCCAGATCACTTTAGCCACTGAAGGCATGCTGAGTTCACTTCCAGATCACTTTAGCCACTGAAGGCAAGCTGAGTTCACTTTCAGATCACTTTAGCCACTGAGGGCGGGCTGAGTTCCCTTCCAGATCACTTTAGCCACTGAAGGCAGGCTGAGTTCCCTTACAGATCACTTCAGCCACTGAAGGCAGGCTGAGTTCCCTTCCAGATCACTTTAGCCACTGAAGACGGGCTGAGTTCCCTTCCAGATCACTTTAGCCACTGAAGGTGAGCTGAGTTCACTTCCAGATCACTTTTGCCACGGAGGGCAGGCTGAGTTCACTTCCAGATCACTTTAGTCACTGAGGGCGGGCTGAGTTCTCTTCCAGATCGCTTTAGCCACTGAAGGCGTGCTGAGTTCCCTTCCAGATCACTTTAGCCACTGAAGGTGAGCTGAGTTCACTTCCAGATCACTTTTGCCACAGAGGGCAGGCTGAGTTTACTTCCAGATCACTTCTGAGTTCCCTTCCAGATCACTTTAGCCACTGAAGGCGGGCTGAGTTCCCTTCCCGATCACTTTGAGTTCCCTTCCAGATTACTGAAGGCGGGCTGAGTTCCCTTCCAGATCCCTTTAGACACTGAAAGCAGGCTGAGTTCACTTCAAGATCATTTTAGCCACTGAGGCCAGGCTGAGTTCACTTCTAGATCACTTTAGCCACTGAAGGCAGGCTGAGTTCCCTTCCAAATCACTTTAGCCACTGAAGGCAGACTGAGTTCCCATCCAGATCGCTTTAGCCACTGAAGGCAGGCTGAGGTCACTTCCAGATCACCTTAGCCACTGAAGGCAGGATGAGTTCCCTTCCAGATCACTTTAGCCACTCAGCCAGGCTGAGTTCCCTTCCAGATCACATTAGCCACTGAAGGAAGGCTGGGTGCACTTCCAGATAACTTTAACCACTGAAGGCAGGTTGAGTTCACTTCCAAATCACTTTATCTACAGATGGCAGGCTGAGTTCCCTTCCAGATCACTTTGAGTTCCCTTCGAGATTACTGAAGGTGGGCTGAGTTCCCTTCCAGATCACTTTAGCCACTGAAGGCGGGCAGAGTTCACTTCCAGATCACTTTATCCACAGATGGCAGGCTGGGTTCCCTTCCAGATCACTTTAGCCACTCAGGGCGGGCTGTGTTCACTTCAAGATCATTTTAGCCACTGAGGCCAGGCTGAGTTCACTTCTAGATCACTTTAGCCACTGAAGGCAGGCTGAGTTCCCTTTCAAATCACTTTAGCCACTGAAGGCAGACTGAGTTCCCATCCAGATCGCTTTAGCCACTGAAGGCAGGCTGAGTTCACTTCTAGATCACTTTAGCCACTGAAGGCGGGCTGAGTTCCCTTCCAGATCACTTTAGCCACTGAAGGTGAGCTGAGTTCACTTCCAGATCACTTTAGCCATGGAGGGCAGGCTGAGTTCACTTCCGGATCACTTTAGTCACTGAGGGCAGGCTGAGTTCTCTTCCAGATCACTTTAGCCACTGAAGGCATGCTGAGTTCACTTCCAGATCACTTTAGCTATTGAAGGCGGGCTGAGTTCACTTCCAGATCATTTCACCCACTGAAGGCAGGCTGAGATCCAGGCTGTGTTTGTTCCCTTCCAGACTGAAGTCAGGTTGAGTTCCCTTCCAGATCAACTTAGCCACTGAAGGCAAGATTTGTTCACTTCCAGATCGCCTTAGCCACTGAAGGTGGGCTGAGTTCCCTTCCAGATCACTTTAGCCACTGAAGGTGAGCTGAGTTCACTTCCAGATCACTTTAGCCATGGAGGGCAGGCTGAGTTCACTTCCGGATCACTTTAGTCACTGAGGGCGGGCTGAGTTCTCTTCCAGATCACTTTAGCCACTGAAGGTGTGCTGAGTTCACTTCCAGATCACTTTAGCTATTGAAGGCAGCTGAGTTAACTTCCAGATCATTTCACCCACTGAAGGCAGGCTGAGTTCCCTCCAGATCACTTTAGCCACTGAGGGCAGGCTGAGTTCACTTCCAGATCACTTTAGCCAATGAAGGCAGGCTGAGTTCACTTCCAGATCACTTTAGCCACTGAAGGCAGGCTGGGTTCACTTCCAGATCACCTTAGCCACTAAAGGCAGGCTGAGTTCCTTTCCGGATCACTTTAGCCACTGAAGGCAGGCTAAGTTCCAGGCTGAGTTCCCTTCCAGACTGAAGGCAGGTTGAGTTCCCTTCCAGATCAACTTAGCCACTGAAGGCAAGATGTGTTCACTTCCAGATCACTTTAGCCACTGAGGGCAGGCCGAGTTCACTTGCAGACCACTTTAGCCACTGAAGGCGGGCAGAGTTCACTTCCAGATCACTTTATCCACAGATGGCAGGCTGAGTTCCCTTCCAGATCACTTTAGCCACTGAGGGCGGGCTGAGTTCTCTTCCAGATCACTTTAGCCACTGAGGCCAGGCTGAGTTCACTTCTAGATCACGTTAGCCACTGAAGGCAGGCTGAATTCCCTTCCAAATCACTTTAGCCACTGAAGGCAGACTGAGTTCCCTTCCAGATCACTTTAGCCACTGAAGGCAGGCTGAGTTCACTTCCATATCACTTTAGTCACTGAAGGCAGGCTGAGTTCACTTCCAGATCACTTTAGCCACTGAAGGCAGGCTGAGTTCAATTCCAGATCACCTTAGCCACTAAAGGCAGGCTGAGTTCCTTTCCAGATCACTTTAGCCACTGAAGGCAGGCTGAGTTCCAGGCTGAGTTCCCTTCCAGACCGAAGGCAGGTTGAGTTCCCTTCAAGATCAACTTAGCCACTGAAGGCAAGATGTGTTCACTTCCAGATGACCTTAGCCATTAAACACAGGCTGAGTTCACTTCCAGATCACTTTAGCCACTGAAGGCAGGCTGAGGTCACTTCCAGATCACCTTAGCCACTGAAGGCAGGATGAGTTCCCTTCCAGATCACTTTAGCCACTCAGCCAGGCTGAGTTCCCTTCCAGATCACATTAGCCACTGAAGGAAGGCTGGGTGCCCTTCCAGATCACTTTAACCACTGAAGGCAGGTTGTGTTCACTTCCAAATCACTTTATCTACAGATGGCAGGCTGAGTTCCCTTACAGATCACTTTAGCCACTGAGGGTGGACTGAGTTCTCTTCCAGATCACTTTAGCCACTGAAGGCAGGCTGAGTTCACTTCCAGATCTCTTTAGCCACTGAGGGCGGGCTGAGTTCCCTTCCAGATCACTTTAGCTACTGAAGGCAGGCTGAGTTCACTTCCAGATCACTTTAGCCACTGAAGGCGGGCTGAGTTCACTTCCAGATCACATTAGCCACTGAAGGCGGGCAGAGTTCCCTTCCAGATCACTTTAGCCACTGAAGCAAGGCTGAGTTCCCTTCCAGATCACTTTAGTCACTGAAGGCAGGCTGAGTTCACTTCCAGATCACTTTAGCCACTGAGGGCAGGCTGAGTTCACTTCCAGAACTCTTTTGCCAATGAAGACAGGCTGAGTTCACTTCCAGATCACTTTAGCCACTGAAGGCGGGATGAGTTCACTTCCAGATCACTTTAGCCACTGAAGACGGGCTGAGTTCCCGTCCAGATCCCTTTAACCACTGAAGGCAGGCTGAGTTCACTTCCAGATCACTTTAGCCACTGAAGGCAAGCTGAGTTCACTTTCAGATCACTTTAGCCACTGAGGGTGGGCTGAGGTCCCTTCCAGATCACTTTAGCCACCGAAGGCAGGTTGAGTTCACTTCCAGTTTACTTTAGCCACTGATGGCAGGCTGAGTTCACTTCCAGATCACTTTAGCTACTGAAGACAGGCTGAGTTTACTTCCAGATCACTTCTGAGTTCCCTTCCAGATCACTTTAGCAACTGAAGGCTGGCTGAGTTCCCTTCCAGATCACTTTGAGTTCCCTTCCAGATCACTGAATGCGGGCTGAGTACCCTTCCAGATCATTTTAGCCACTGAAGGCAGGCTGAATTCCCTTCCAAATCACTTTAGCCACTGAAGGCATACTGAGTTCCCTTCCAGATCACTTTAGCCACTGAAGGCAGGCTGAATTCCCTTCCAGATCACTTTAGCCACTGAAGGCAGGCTGAGTTCACTTCCAGATCACCTTAGCCACTAAAGGCGGGCTGAGTTCCTTTCCAGATCACTTTAGCCACTGAAGGCAGGCTACGTTCCAGGCTGAGTTCCCTTCCAGACTGAAAGCAGGTTGAGTTCCCTTCCAGATCAACTTAGCCACTGAAGGCAAGATGTGTTCACTTCCAGATCACTTTAGCCACTGAAGGCAGGCCGAGTTCACTTGCAGACCACTTTAGCCACTTAAGGTGGGCAGAGTTCACTTCCAGATCACTTTATCCACAGATGGCAGGCTGAGTTCCCTTCCAGATCACTTTAGCCACTGAGGGCGGGCTGAGTTCACTTCCAGGTTACTTTAGCCACTGAGGGCGGGCTGAGTTCACTTCCAGATCACTTTAGCTACTGAAGGCAGGCTGAGTTCACTTCCAGATCACTTTAGCCACTGAAGGCGGGCTGAGTACGCTTCCAGATCACGTTAGCTACTGAAGGCGGGCTGAGTTCCCTTCCAGATCACTTTAGCCACTGAAGCAAGGCTGAGTTCCCTTCCAGATCACTTTAGCCACTGAAGGCAGGCTGAGTTCACTTCCAGATCACTTTAGCCACTGAGGGCAGGCTGAGTTCACTTCCATATCACTTTAGCCACTGAGGGCAGGCCGAGTTCACTTGCAGACCACTTTAGCCACTGAAGGCGGGCAGAGTTCACTTCCAGATCACTTTATCCACAGATGGCAGGCTGAGTTCCCTTCCAGATCAATTTAGCCACTGAGGGCGGGCTGAGTTCTCTTCCAGATCACTTTAGCCACTGAGGCCAGGCTGAGTTCACTTCTAGATCAATTTAGCCACTGAAGGCAGGCTGAATTCCCTTCCAAATCACTTTAGCCACTGAAGGCAGACTGAGTTCCCTTCCAGATCACTTTAGCCACTGAAGGCAGGCTGAGTTCACTTCCAGATCACTTTAGTCACTGAAGGCAGGCTGAGTTCACTTCCAGATCACTTTAGCCACTGAAGGCAGGCTGAGTTCAATTCCAGATCACCTTAGCCACTAAAGGCAGGCTGAGTTCCTTTCCAGATCACTTTAGCCACTGAAGGCAGACTGAGTTCCAGGCTGAGTTCCCTTCCAGACCGAAGGCAGGTTGAGTTCCCTTCAAGATCAACTTAGCCACTGAAGGCAAGATGTGTTCACTTCCAGATGACCTTAGCCACTAAACACAGGCTGAGTTCACTTCCAGATCACTTTAGCCACTGAAGGCAGGCTGAGGTCACTTCCAGATCACCTTAGCCACTGAAGGCAGGATGAGTTCCCTTCCAGATCACTTTAGCCACTCAGCCAGGCTGAGTTCCCTTCCAGATCACATTAGCCACTGAAGGAAGGCTGGGTGCACTTCCAGATCACTTTAACCACTGAAGGCAGGTTGTGTTCACTTCCAAATCACTTTATCTACAGATGGCAGGCTGAGTTCCCTTACAGATCACTTTAGCCACTGAGGGCGGACTGAGTTCTCTTCCAGATCACTTTAGCCACTGAAGGCAGGCTGAGTTCACTTCCAGATCTCTTTAGCCACTGAGGGCGGGCTGAGTTCCCTTCCAGATCACTTTAGCTACTGAAGGCAGGCTGAGTTCACTTCCAGATCACTTTAGCCACTGAAGGCGGGCTGAGTTCACTTCCAGATCACATTAGCCACTGAAGGCGGGCAGAGTTCCCTTCCAGATCACTTTAGCCACTGAAGCAAGGCTGAGTTCCCTTCCAGATCACTTTATTCACTGAAGGCAGGCTGAGTTCACTTCCAGATCACTTTAGCCACTGAGGGCAGGCTGAGTTCACTTCCAGAACTCTTTTGCCAATGAAGACAGGCTGAGTTCACTTCCAGATCACTTTAGCCACTGAAGGCGGGATGAGTTCACTTCCAGATCACTTTAGCCACTGAAGACGGGCTGAGTTCCTGTCCAGATCCCTTTAACCACTGAAGGCAGGCTGAGTTCACTTCCAGATCACTTTAGCCACTGAAGGCAAGCTGAGTTCACTTTCAGATCACTTTAGCCACTGAGGGTGGGCTGAGGTCCCTTCCAGATCACTTTAGCCACTGAAGGCAGGTTGAGTTCACTTCCAGTTTACTTTAGCCACTGATGGCAGGCTGAGTTCACTTCCTGATCACTTTAGCTACTGAAGACAGGCTGAGTTTACTTCCAGATCACTTCTGAGTTCCCTTCCAGATCACTTTAGCAACTGAAGGCTGCCTGAGTTCCCTTCCAGATCACTTTGAGTTCCCTTCCAGATCACTGAATGCGGGCTGAGTTCCCTTCCAGATCATTTTAGCCACTGAAGGCAGGCTGAATTCCCTTCCAAATCACTTTAGCCACTGAAGGCATACTGAGTTCCCTTCCAGATCACTTTAGCCACTGAAGGCAGGCTGTGTTCCCTTCCAGATCACTTTAGCCACTGAAGGCAGGCTGAGTTCACTTCCAGATCACCTTAGCCACTAAAGGCGGGCTGAGTTCCTTTCCAGATCACTTTAGCCACTGAAGGCAGGCTACGTTCCAGGCTGAGTTCCCTTCCAGACTGAAAGCAGGTTGAGTTCCCTTCCAGATCAACTTAGCCACTGAAGGCAAGATGTGTTCACTTCCAGATCACTTTAGCCACTGAAGGCAGGCCGAGTTCACTTGCAGACCACTTTAGCCACTTAAGGTGGGCAGAGTTCACTTCCAGATCACTTTATCCACAGATGGCAGGCTGAGTTCCCTTCCAGATCACTTTAGCCACTGAGGGCGGGATGAGTTCTCTTCCAGATCACTTTAGCCACTGAAGGCAGGCCGAGTTCACTTCCAGGTTACTTTAGCCACTGAGGGCGGGCTGAGTTCACTTCCAGATCACTTTAGCTACTGAAGGCAGGCTGAGTTCACTTCCAGATCACTTTAGCCACTGAAGGCGGGCTGAGTACGCTTCCAGATCACGTTAGCTACTGAAGGCGGGCTGAGTTCCCTTCAAGATCACTTTAGCCACTGAAGCAAGGCTGAGTTCCCTTCCAGATCACTTTAGCCACTGAAGGCAGGCTGAGTTCACTTCCAGATCACTTTAGCCACTGAGGGCAGGCTGAGTTCACTTCCAGATCACTTTAGCCACTGAGGGCAGGCTGAGTTCACTTCCATATCACTTTAGCCACTGAAGGCAGGCTGGGTTCTCTTCCAGATCACTTTAGTCACTGAAGGCGGGCTGAGTTTACTTCCAGATTACTTTAGCCACTGAAGGCGGGCTGAGTTCCCTTCCAGATCACTTTAGCCACTGAAGGCATGCTGAGTTCACTTCCAGATCACTTTAGCCACTGAAGGCAAGCTGAGTTCACTTTCAGATCACTTTAGCCACTGAGGGCGGGCTGAGATCCCTTCCAGATCACTTTAGCCACTGAAGGCAGAATGAGTTCCCTTACAGATCACTACAGCCACTGAAGGCAGGCTGAGTTCCCTTCCAGATCACTTTAGCCATTGAAGACGGGCTGAGTTCCCTTCCAGATCACTTTAGCCACTGAAGGTGAGCTGAGTTCACTTCCAGATCAATTTTGCCACGGAGGGCAGGCTGAGTTCACTTCCAGATCACTTTAGTCCCTGAGGGCGGGCTGAGTTCTCTTCCAGATCGCTTTAGCCACTGAAGACGTGCTAAGTTCCCTTCCAGATCACTTTAGCCACTGAAGGTGAGCTGAGTTCACTTCCAGATCACTTTTGCCACAGAGGGCAGGCTGAGTTCACTTCCAGATCACTTTAGCTACTGGAGGCAGGCTGAGTTCACTTCCAGATCACTTCTGAGTTCCCTTACAGATCACTTTAGCCACTGAAGGCGGGCTGAGTTCCCTTCCCGATCACTTTGAGTTCCCTTCCAGATTACTGAAGGCGGGCTGAGTTCCCTTCCAGATCCCTTTAGACACTGAAAGCAGACTGAGTTCACTTCAAGATCATTTTAGCCACTGAGGCCAGGCTGAGTTCACTTCTAGATCACTTTAGCCACTGAAGGCAGGCTGAGTTCCCTTCCAAATCACTTTAGCCACTGAAGGCAGACTGAGTTCCCATCCAGATCGCTTTAGCCACTGAAGGCAGGCTGAGGTCACTTCCAGATCACCTTAGCCACTGAAGGCAGGATGAGTTCCCTTCCAGATCACTTTAGCCACTCAGCCAGGCTGAGTTCCCTTCCAGATCACATTAGCCACTGAAGGAAGGCTGGGTGTACTTCCAGATCACTTTAACCACTGAAGGCAGGTTGAGTTCACTTCCAAATCACTTTATCTACAGATGGCAGGCTGAGTTCCCTTCCAGATCACTTTAGCCACTGAAGGCACCCCGAGTTCACTTGCAGACCACTTTAGCCACTGAAGGCGGGCATAGTTCACTTCCAGATCACTTTATCGACAGATGGCAGGCTGAATTCTCTTCCAGATCACTTTATGCACTGAGAGCCGGCTGAGTTCTCTTCCAGATAACTTTAGCCACTGAAGGCAGGCTGAGTTCACTTCCAGATCACGTTAGCCCCTGAAGGCGGGCTGAGTTCACTTCTAGATCAATTTAGCCACTGAAGGCAGGCTGAATTCCCTTCCAAATCACTTTAGCCAATCAAGGCAGACTGAGTTCCCTTCCAGATCACTTTAGCCACTGAAGGCAGGCTGAGTTCACTTCCAGATCACTTTAGCCACTGAGGCCAGGCTGAGTTCACTTCCAGATCACCTTAGCCACTAAAGGCAGGCTGAGTTCCATTCCAGATCACTTTAGCGACTGAAGGCAGGCTGAGTTCCAGGCTGAGTTCCCTTCCAGACTGAAGGCAGGTTGAGTTCCCTTCCAGATCAACTTAGCCACTGAAGGCAAGATGTGTTCACTTCCAGATCACTTTAGCCACTGAAGGCAGGCTGAGTTCACTTCCAGATCACCTTAGCCACTGAAAGCAGGATGAGTTCCCTTCCAGATCACTTTAGCCACTGAGCAAGGCTGAATTCCCTTCCAGATCACTTTAGCCACTGAAGGCAGGCTGGGTTCACTTCCAGATCACTTTAGCCACTGAAGGCAGGTTGAGTTCACTTCCAAATCACTTTATCCACAGATGGCAGGCTGAGTTCCCTTTCAGATCACTTTAGCCACTGAGGGTGGGCTGAGTTCTCTTCCAGACCACTTTAGCCACTGAAGGGGGGCTGAGTTCACTTCCAGATCACTTTAACCACTGAAGGCAGGCTGAGTTCACTTTCAGATCACTTTATCCACTGAAGGTGTGCTGAGTTCCCTTCCAGATCACTTTAGCCACTGAAGGGCAGGCTGAGTTCACTTCCAGATCAGTTTAGCCACTGAAGGCAGGCTGGGTTCACCTACAGATCACCTTAGCCACTGAAGGCAGGATGAGTTCCATTCCAGATCACTTTAGCTACTGAAGGCAGGCTGAGTTCACTTCCAGATCACTTCTGAGTTCCCTTCCAGATCACTTTAGCCACTGAAGGCAGGCTGAGTTCCCTTCCAGATCAAATTGAGTTCCCTTCCAGATCACTGAAGGTGGGCTGAGTTCCCTTCAGATCACTTTAGCCACTGAAGGCGGGCTGAGTTCACTTTCAGATCACTTTATGCACTGAAGGCGTGCTGAGTTCCCTTCCAGATCACTTTAGCCACTGAAGGCAGGTTGAGTTCCCTTCCAGATCACTTTAGCCACTGAAGACGGGCTGAGTTCACTTCCAGATCACTTTAGCCAATGAAGGCGGGCTGAGTTCCCTTCCAGATCACTTTGGCCACTGAAGCCAGTCTGAGATCCCTTCCAGATCACTTTAGCCACTGAAGGCAGGCTGAGTTCACTTCCAGTTCACTTTAGCCACTGAAGGCAGGCTGAGTTCACTACCAGATCACTTAAGCCACTGAGGCAGGCTGAGTTCCCTCCCAGATCACTGTGGCCAATTAAGGCAGGCTGAGTTCCCTTCCAGATCTTTTTAGCCAGTGAAGGCAGGCTGAGTTCACTTCCAGATACTTTAGCCACTGAGGGCAGGCTGAGTTCACTTCCAGATCTATTTAGCTGCCAAAGGCAGGCTGAGTTCACTTCCAGGTCACGTTAGCCACTGAAGGCAGGGTGCGTTCGCTTCCAGATCACTTTAGACACTGAAGACAGGCTAAGTTCCCTTCCAGATCTCTTTAGCAACTGAAAGCAAGCTGAGTTCACTTCCAGATCACTTTAGCAACTGAAAGCAAGCTGAGTTCACTTTCAGATCACTTTAGCCACTGAGGGCGGGCTGAGTTCCCTTCCAGATCACTTTAGCCACTGAAGGCAGGCTGAGTTCCCTTCCAGATCACTTCAGGCACTGAAGGCAGGCTGAGTTCCCTTCCAGATCCCTTTAGACACTGAAAGCAGGCTGAGTTCACTTCAAGATCATTTTAGCCACTGAGGCCAGGCTGAGTTCACTTCTAGATCACTTTAGCCACTGAAGGCAGGCTGAGTTCCCTTCCAAATCACTTTAGCCACTGAAGGCAGACTGAGTTCCCATCCAGATCGCTTTAGCCACTGAAGGCAGGCTGAGGTCACTTCCAGATCACCTTAGCCACTGAAGGCAGGATGAGTTCCCTTCCAGATCACTTTAGCCACTCAGCCAGGCTGAGTTCCCTTCCAGATCACATTAGCCACTGAAGGAAGGCTGGGTGCACTTCCAGATCATTTTAACCACTGAAGGCAGGTTGAGTTCACTTCCAAATCACTTTATCTACAGATGGCAGGCTGAGTTCCCTTCCAGATCACTTTGAGTTCCCTTCGAGATTACTGAAGGCGGGCTGAGTTCCCTTCCAGATCACTTTAGCCACTGAAGGCGGGCAGAGTTCACTTCTAGATCACTTTAGCCACTGAAGGCAGGCTGAGTTCCCTTTCAAATCACTTTAGCCACTGAAGGCAGACTGAGTTCCCATCCAGATCGCTTTAACCACTGAAGGCAGGCTGAGTTCACTTCTAGATCACTTTAGCCACTGAAGGCGGGCTGAGTTCCCTTCCAGATCACTTTAGCCACTGAAGGTGAGCTGAGTTCACTTCCAGATCACTTTAGCCATGGAGGGCAGGCTGAGTTCACTTCCGGATCACTTTAGTCACTGAGGGCAGGCTGAGTTCTCTTCCAGATCACTTTAGCCACTGAAGGCATGCTGTGTTCACTTCCAGATCACTTTAGCTATTGAAGGCGGGCTGAGTTCACTTCCAGATCATTTCACCCACTGAAGGCAGGCTGAGATCCAGGCTGTGTTTGTTCCCTTCCAGACTGAAGTCAGGTTGAGTTCCCTTCCAGATCAACTTAGCCACTGAAGGCAAGATTTGTTCACTTCCAGATCGCCTTAGCCACTGAAGGTGGGCTGAGTTCCCTTCCAGATCACTTTAGCCACTGAAGGTGAGCTGAGTTCACTTCCAGATCACTTTAGCCATGGAGGGCAGGCTGTGTTCACTTCCGGATCACTTTAGTCACTGAGGGCGGGCTGAGTTCTCTTCCAGATCACTTTAGCCACTGAAGGTGTGCTGAGTTCACTTCCAGATCACTTTAGCTATTGAAGGCAGCTGAGTTAACTTCCAGATCATTTCACCCACTGAAGGCAGGCTGAGTTCCCTCCAGATCACTTTAGCCACTGAGGGCAGGCTGAGTTCACTTCCAGATCACTTTAGCCAATGAAGGCAGGCTGAGTTCCCTTCCAGATCACTTTAGGCACTGAGGGCAGGCTGAGTTCACTTCCAGATCACTTTAGCCACTGAAGGCAGGCTGAGTTCACTTCCAGATCACCTTAGCCACTGAAGGCAGGATGAGTTCCCTTCCAGATCACTTTAGCCACTGAAGGCATGCTGAGTTCACTTCCAGTTCACTTTAGCCACTGAAGGCAAGCTGAGTTCACTTTCAGATCACTTTAGCCACTGAGGGCGGGCTGAGTTTCCTTCCAGATCACTTTAGCCACTGAAGGCAGGCTGAGTTCCCTTACAGATCACTTCAGCCACTGAAGGCAGGCTGAGTTCCCTTCCAGATCACTTTAGCCACTGAAGACGGGCTGAGTTCCCTTCCAGATCACTTTAGCCACTGAAGGTGAGCTGAGTTCACTTCCAGATCACTTTTGCCACGGAGGGCAGGCTGAGTTCACTTCCAGATCACTTTAGTCACTGAGGGCGGGCTGAGTTCTCTTCCAGATCGCTTTAGCCACTGAAGGCGTGCTGAGTTCCCTTTCAGATCACTTTAGCCACTGAAGGTGAGCTGAGTTCACTTCCAGATCACTTTTGCCACAGAGGGCAGGCTGAGTTTACTTCCAGATCACTTCTGAGTTCCCTTCCAGATCACTTTAGCCACTGAAGGCGGGCTGAGTTCCCTTCCCGATCACTTTGAGTTCCCTTCCAGATTACTGAAGGCGGGCTGAGTTCCCTTCCAGATCCCTTTAGACACTGAAAGCAGGCTGAGTTCACTTCAAGATCATTTTAGCCACTGAGGCCAGGCTGAGTTCACTTCTAGATCACTTTAGCCACTGAAGGCAGGCTGAGTTCCCTTCCAAATCACTTTAGCCACTGAAGGCAGACTGAGTTCCCATCCAGATCGCTTTAGCCACTGAAGGCAGGCTGAGGTCACTTCCAGATCACCTTAGCCACTGAAGGCAGGATGAGTTCCCTTCCAGATCACTTTAGCCACTCAGCCAGGCTGAGTTCCCTTCCAGATCACATTAGCCACTGAAGGAAGGCTGGGTGCACTTCCAGATAACTTTAACCACTGAAGGCAGGTTAAGTTCACTTCCAAATCACTTTATCTACAGATGGCAGGCTGAGTTCCCTTCCAGATCACTTTGAGTTCCCTTCGAGATTACTGAAGGCGGGCTGAGTTCCCTTCCAGATCACTTTAGCCACTGAAGGCGGGCAGAGTTCACTTCCAGATCACTTTATCCACAGATGGCAGGCTGGGTTCCCTTCCAGATCACTTTAGCCACTCAGGGCGGGCTGTGTTCACTTCTAGATCACTTTAGCCACTGAAGGCAGGCTGAGTTCCCTTTCAAATCACTTTAGCCACTGAAGGCAGACTGAGTTCCCATCCAGATCGCTTTAGCCACTGAAGGCAGGCTGAGTTCACTTCTAGATCACTTTAGCCACTGAAGGCGGGCTGAGTTCCCTTCCAGATCACTTTAGCCACTGAAGGTGAGCTGAGTTCACTTCCAGATCACTTTAGACATTGAGGGCAGGCTGAGTTCACTTCCGGATCACTTTAGTCACTGAGGGCAGGCTGAGTTCTCTTCCAGATCACTTTAGCCACTGAAGGCATGCTGAGTTCGCTTCCAGATCACTTTAGCTATTGAAGGCGGGCTGAGTTCACTTCCAGATCATTTCACCCACTGAAGGCAGGCTGAGATCCAGGCTGTGTTTGTTCCCTTCCAGACTGAAGTCAGGTTGAGTTCCCTTCCAGATCAACTTAGCCACTGAAGGCAAGATTTGTTCACTTCCAGATCGCCTTAGCCACTGAAGGTGGGCTGAGTTCCCTTCCAGATCACTTTAGCCACTGAAGGTGAGCTGAGTTCACTTCCAGATCACTTTAGCCATGGAGGGCAGGCTGAGTTCACTTCCGGATCACTTTAGTCACTGAGGGCGGGCTGAGTTCTCTTCCAGATCACTTTAGCCACTGAAGGTGTGCTGAGTTCACTTCCAGATCACTTTAGCTATTGAAGGCAGCTGAGTTAACTTCCAGATCATTTCACCCACTGAAGGCAGGCTGAGTTCCCTCCAGATCACTTTAGCCACTGAGGGCAGGCTGAGTTCACTTCCAGATCACTTTAGCCAATGAAGGCAGGCTGAGTTCACTTCCAGATCACTTTAGCCACTGAAGGCAGGCTGGGTTCACTTCCAGATCACCTTAGCCACTAAAGGCAGGCTGAGTTCCTTTCCGGATCACTTTAGCCACTGAAGGCAGGCTAAGTTCCAGGCTGAGTTCCCTTCCAGACTGAAGGCAGGTTGAGTTCCCTTCCAGATCAACTTAGCCACTGAAGGCAAGATGTGTTCACTTCCAGATCACTTTAGCCACTGAGGGCAGGCCGAGTTCACTTGCAGACCACTTTAGCCACTGAAGGCGGGCAGAGTTCACTTCCAGATCACTTTATCCACAGATGGCAGGCTGAGTTCCCTTCCAGATCACTTTAGCCACTGAGGGCGGGCTGAGTTCTCTTCCAGATCACTTTAGCCACTGAGGCCAGGCTGAGTTCACTTCTAGATCACGTTAGCCACTGAAGGCAGGCTGAATTCCCTTCCAAATCACTTTAGCCACTGAAGGCAGACTGAGTTCCCTTCCAGATCACTTTAGCCACTGAAGGCAGGCTGAGTTCAATTCCATATCACTTTAGTCACTGAAGGCAGGCTGAGTTCACTTCCAGATCACTTTAGCCACTGAAGGCAGGCTGAGTTCAATTCCAGATCACCTTAGCCACTAAAGGCAGGCTGAGTTCCTTTCCAGATCACTTTAGCCACTGAAGGCAGGCTGAGTTCCAGGCTGAATTCCCTTCCAGACCGAAGGCAGGTTGAGTTCCCTTCAAGATCAACTTAGCCACTGAAGGCAAGATGTGTTCACTTCCAGATGACCTTAGCCACTAAACACAGGCTGAGTTCACTTCCAGATCACTTTAGCCACTGAAGGCAGGCTGAGGTCACTTCCAGATCACCTTAGCCACTGAAGGCAGGATGAGTTCCCTTCCAGATCACTTTAGCCACTCAGCCAGGCTGAGTTCCCTTCCAGATCACATTAGCCACTGAAGGAAGGCTGGGTGCACTTCCAGATCACTTTAACCACTGAAGGCAGGTTGTGTTCACTTCCAAATCACTTTATCTACAGATGGCAGGCTGAGTTCCCTTACAGATCACTTTAGCCACTGAGGGCGGACTGAGTTCTCTTCCAGATCACTTTAGCCACTGAAGGCAGGCTGAGTTCACTTCCAGATCTCTTTAGCCACTGAGGGCAGGCTGAGTTCCCTTCCAGATCACTTTAGCTACTGAAGGCAGGCTGAGTTCACTTCCAGATCACTTTAGCCACTGAAGGCGGGCTGAGTTCACTTCCAGATCACATTAGCCACTGAAGGCGGGCAGAGTTCCCTTCCAGATCACTTTAGCCACTGAAGCAAGGCTGAGTTCCCTTCCAGATCACTTTAGTCACTGAAGGCAGGCTGAGTTCACTTCCAGATCACTTTAGCCACTGAGGGCAGGCTGAGTTCACTTCCAGAACTCTTTTGCCAATGAAGACAGGCTGAGTTCACTTCCAGATCACTTTAGCCACTGAAGGCGGGATGAGTTCACTTCCAGATCACTTTAGCCACTGAAGACGGGCTGAGTTCCCGTCCAGATCCCTTTAACCACTGAAGGCAGGCTGAGTTCACTTCCAGATCACTTTAGCCACTGAAGGCAAGCTGAGTTCACTTTCAGATCACTTTAGCCACTGAGGGTGGGCTGAGGTCCCTTCCAGATCACTTTAGCCACTGAAGGCAGGTTGAGTTCACTTCCAGTTTACTTTAGCCACTGATGACAGGCTGAGTTCACTTCCAGATCACTTTAGCTACTGAAGACAGGGTGAGTTTACTTCCAGATCACTTCTGAGTTCCCTTCCAGATCACTTTAGCAACTGAAGGCTGGCTGAGTTCCCTTCCAGATCACTTTGAGTTCCCTTCCAGATCACTGAATGCGGGCTGAGTACCCTTCCAGATCATTTTAGCCACTGAAGGCAGGCTGAATTCCCTTCCAAATCACTTTAGCCACTGAAGGCATACTGAGTTCCCTTCCAGATCACTTTAGCCATTGAAGGCAGGCTGAGTTCCCTTCCAGATCACTTTAGCCACTGAAGGCAGGCTGAGTTCACTTCCAGATCACCTTAGCCACTAAAGGCGGGCTGAGTTCCTTTCCAGATCACTTTAGCCACTGAAGGCAGGCTACGTTCCAGGCTGAGTTCCCTTCCAGACTGAAAGCAGGTTGAGTTCCCTTCCAGATCAACTTAGCCACTGAAGGCAAGATGTGTTCACTTCCAGATCACTTTAGCCACTGAAGGCAGGCCGAGTTCACTTGCAGACCACTTTAGCCACTTAAGATGGGCAGAGTTCACTTCCAGATCACTTTATCCACAGATGGCAGGCTGAGTTCCCTTCCAGATCACTTTAGCCACTGAGGGCGGGCTGAGTTCACTTCCAGGTTACTTTAGCCACTGAGGGCGGGCTGAGTTCACTTCCAGATCACTTTAGCTACTGAAGGCAGGCTGAGTTCACTTCCAGATCACTTTAGCCACTGAAGGCGGGCTGAGTACGCTTCCAGATCACGTTAGCTACTGAAGGCGGGCTGAGTTCCTTTCCAGATCACTTTAGCCACTGAAGCAAGGCTGAGTTCCCTTCCAGATCACTTTAGCCACTGAAGGCAGGCTGAGTTCACTTCCAGATCACTTTAGCCACTGAGGGCAGGCTGAGTTCACTTCCAGATCACTTTAGCCACTGAGGGCAAGCTGAGTTCACTTCCATATCACTTTAGCCACTGAAGGCAGGCTGGGTTCACTTCCAGATCACTTTAGTCACTGAAGGCGGGCTGAGTTTACTTCCAGATCACTTTAGCCACTGAAGGCGGGCTGAGTTCCCTTCCAGATCACTTTAGCCACTGAAGGCATGCTGAGTTCACTTCCAGATCACTTTAGCCACTGAAGGCAAGCTGAGTTCACTTTCAGATCACTTTAGCCACTGAGGGCGGGCTGAGATCCCTTCCAGATCACTTTAGCCACTGAAGGCAGGCTGAGTTCCCTTACAGATCACTACAGCCACTGAAGGCAGGCTGAGTTCCCTTCCAGATCACTTTAGCCACTGAAGACGTGCTGAGTTCCCTTCCAGATCACTTTAGCCACTGAAGGTGAGCTGAGTTCACTTCCAGATCACTTTTGCCACAGAGGGCAGGCTGAGTTCACTTCCAGATCACTTTAGCTACTGGAGACAGGCTGAGTTCACTTCCAGATCACTTCTGAGTTCCCTTCCAGATCACTTTAGCCACTGAAGGCGGGCTGAGTTCCCTTCCCGATCACTTTGAGTTCCCTTCCAGATTACTGAAGGCGGGCTGAGTTCCCTTCCAGATCCCTTTAGAAACTGAAAGCAGGCTGAGTTCACTTCAAGATCATTTTAGCCACTGAAGGCAAGATGTGTTCACTTCCAGGTGACCTTAGCCACTAAACACAGGCTGAGTTCACTTCCAGATCACTTTAGCCACTGAAGGCAGGCTGAGGTCACTTCCAGATCACCTTAGCCACTGAAGGCAGGATGAGTTCCCTTCCAGATCACTTTAGCCACTCAGCCAGGCTGAGTTCCCTTCCAGATCACATTAGCCACTGAAGGAAGGCTGGGTGCACTTCCAGATCACTTTAACCACTGAAGGCAGGTTGTGTTCACTTCCAAATCACTTTATCTACAGATGGCAGGCTGAGTTCCCTTACAGATCACTTTAGCCACTGAGGGCGGACTGAGTTCTCTTCCAGATCACTTTAGCCACTGAAGGCAGGCTGAGTTCCAGGCTGAGTTCCCTTCCAGACCGAAGGCAGGTTGAGTTCCCTTCAAGATCAACTTAGCCACTGAAGGCAAGATGTGTTCACTTCCAGATGACCTTAGCCACTAAACACAGGCTGAGTTCACTTCCAGATCACTTTAGCCACTGAAGGCAGGCTGAGGTCACTTCCAGATCACCTTAGCCACTGAAGGCAGGATGAGTTCCCTTCCAGATCACTTTAGCCACTCAGCCAGGCTGAGTTCCCTTCCAGATCACATTAGCCACTGAAGGAAGGCTGGGTGCACTTCCAGATCACTTTAACCACTGAAGGCAGGTTGTGTTCACTTCCAAATCACTTTATCTACAGATGGCAGGCTGAGTTCCCTTACAGATCACTTTAGCCACTGAGGGCGGACTGAGTTCTCTTCCAGATCACTTTAGCCACTGAAGGCAGGCTGAGTTCACTTCCAGATCTCTTTAGCCACTGAGGGCAGGCTGAGTTCCCTTCCAGATCACTTTAGCTACTGAAGGCAGGCTGAGTTCACTTCCAGATCACTTTAGCCACTGAAGGCGGGCTGAGTTCACTTCCAGATCACATTAGCCACTGAAGGCGGGCAGAGTTCCCTTCCAGATCACTTTAGCCACTGAAGCAAGGCTGAGTTCCCTTCCAGATCACTTTAGTCACTGAAGGCAGGCTGAGTTCACTTCCAGATCACTTTAGCCACTGAGGGCAGGCTGAGCTCACTTCCAGAACTCTTTTGCCAATGAAGACAGGCTGAGTTCACTTCCAGATCACTTTAGCCACTGAAGGCGGGATGAGTTCACTTCCAGATCACTTTAGCCACTGAAGACGGGCTGAGTTCCCGTCCAGATCCCTTTAACCACTGAAGGCAGGCTGAGTTCACTTCCAGATCACTTTAGCCACTGAAGGCAAGCTGAGTTCACTTTCAGATCACTTTAGCCACTGAGGGTGGGCTGAGGTCCCTTCCAGATCACTTTAGCCACTGAAGGCAGGTTGAGTTCACTTCCAGTTTACTTTAGCCACTGATGGCAGGCTGAGTTCACTTCCAGATCACTTTAGCTACTGAAGACAGGCTGAGTTTACTTCCAGATCACTTCTGAGTTCCCTTCCAGATCACTTTAGCAACTGAAGGCTGGCTGAGTTCCCTTCCAGATCACTTTGAGTTCCCTTCCAGATCACTGAATGCGGGCTGAGTACCCTTCCAGATCATTTTAGCCACTGAAGGCAGGCTGAATTCGCTTCCAAATCACTTTAGCCACTGAAGGCATACTGAGTTCCCTTCCAGATCACTTTAGCCACTGAAGGCAGGCTGAGTTCCCTTCCAGATCACTTTAGCCACTGAAGGCAGGCTGAGTTCACTTCCAGATCACCTTAGCCACTAAAGGCGGGCTGAGTTCCTTTCCAGATCACTTTAGCCACTGAAGGCAGGCTACGTTCCAGGCTGAGTTCCCTTCCAGACTGAAAGCAGGTTGAGTTCCCTTCCAGATCAACTTAGCCACTGAAGGCAAGATGTGTTCACTTCCAGATCACTTTAGCCACTGAAGGCAGGCCGAGTTCACTTGCAGACCACTTTAGCCACTTAAGGTGGGCAGAGTTCACTTCCAGATCACTTTATCCACAGATGGCAGGCTGAGTTCCCTTCCAGATCACTTTAGCCACTGAAGGCGGGCTGAGTTCACTTCCAGGTTACTTTAGCCACTGAGGGCGGGCTGAGTTCACTTCCAGATCACTTTAGCTACTGAAGGCAGGCTGAGTTCACTTCCAGATCACTTTAGCCACTGAAGGCGGGCTGAGTACGCTTCCAGATCACGTTAGCTACTGAAGGCGGGCTGAGTTCCTTTCCAGATCACTTTAGCCACTGAAGCAAGGCTGAGTTCCCTTCCAGATCACTTTAGCCACTGAAGGCAGGCTGAGTTCACTTCCAGATCACTTTAGCCACTGAGGGCTGGCTGAGTTCACTTCCAGATCACTTTAGCCACTGAGGGCAGGCTGAGTTCACTTCCATATCACTTTAGCCACTGAAGGCAGGCTGGGTTCACTTCCAGATCACTTTAGTCACTGAAGGCGGGCTGAGTTTACTTCCAGATCACTTTAGCCACTGAAGGCGGGCTGAGTTCCCTTCCAGATCACTTTAGCCACTGAAGGCATGCTGAGTTCACTTCCAGATCACTTTAGCCACTGAAGGCAAGCTGAGTTCACTTTCAGATCACTTTAGCCACTGAGGGCGGGCTGAGATCCCTTCCAGATCACTTTATCCACTGAAGGCAGGCTGAGTTCCCTTACAGATCACTACAGCCACTGAAGGCAGGCTGAGTTCCCTTCCAGATCACTTTAGCCATTGAAGACGGGCTGAGTTCCCTTCCAGATCACTTTAGCCACTGAAGGTGAGCTGAGTTCACTTCCAGATCAATTTTGCCACGGAGGGCAGGCTGAGTTCACTTCCAGATCACTTTAGTCACTGAGGGCGGGCTGAGTTCTCTTCCAGATTGCTTTAGCCACTGAAGACGTGCTGAGTTCCCTTCCAGATCACTTTAGCCACTGAAGGTGAGCTGAGTTCACTTCCAGATCACTTTTGCCACAGAGGGCAGGCTGAGTTCACTTCCAGATCACTTTAGCTACTGGAGACAGGCTGAGTTCACTTCCAGATCACTTCTGAGTTCCCTTCCAGATCACTTTAGCCACTGAAGGCGGGCTGAGTTCCCTTCCCGATCACTTTGAGTTCCCTTCCAGATTACTGAAGGCGGGCTGAGTTCCCTTCCAGATCCCTTTAGAAACTGAAAGCAGGCTGAGTTCACTTCAAGATCATTTTAGCCACTGAGGTCAGGCTGAGTTCACTTCTAGATCACTTTAGCCACTGAAGGCAGGCAGGCTGAGTTCACTTCCAGATCACTTTAGCCACTGAAGGCAGGCCGAGTTCACTTGCAGACCACTTTAGCCACTTAAGGTGGGCAGAGTTCACTTCCAGATCACTTTATCCACAGATGGCAGGCTGAGTTCCCTTCCAGATCACTTTAGCCACTGAAGGCGGGCTGAGTTCACTTCCAGGTTACTTTAGCCACTGAGGGCGGGCTGAGTTCACTTCCAGATCACTTTAGCTACTGAAGGCAGGCTGAGTTCACTTCCAGATCACTTTAGCCACTGAAGGCGGGCTGAGTACGCTTCCAGATCACGTTAGCTACTGAAGGCGGGCTGAGTTCCTTTCCAGATCACTTTAGCCACTGAAGCAAGGCTGAGTTCCCTTCCAGATCACTTTAGCCACTGAAGGCAGGCTGAGTTCACTTCCAGATCACTTTAGCCACTGAGGGCAGGCTGAGTTCACTTCCAGATCACTTTAGCCACTGAGGGCAGGCTGAGTTCACTTCCATATCACTTTAGCCACTGAAGGCAGGCTGGGTTCACTTCCAGATCACTTTAGTCACTGAAGGCGGGCTGAGTTTACTTCCAGATCACTTTAGCCACTGAAGGCGGGCTGAGTTCCCTTCCAGATCACTTTAGCCACTGAAGGCATGCTGAGTTCACTTCCAGATCACTTTAGCCACTGAAGGCAAGCTGAGTTCACTTTCAGATCACTTTAGCCACTGAGGGCGGGCTGAGATCCCTTCCAGATCACTTTATCCACTGAAGGCAGGCTGAGTTCCCTTACAGATCACTACAGCCACTGAAGGCAGGCTGAGTTCCCTTCCAGATCACTTTAGCCATTGAAGACGGGCTGAGTTCCCTTCCAGATCACTTTAGCCACTGAAGGTGAGCTGAGTTCACTTCCAGATCAATTTTGCCACGGAGGGCAGGCTGAGTTCACTTCCAGATCACTTTAGTCACTGAGGGCGGGCTGAGTTCTCTTCCAGATCGCTTTAGCCACTGAAGACGTGCTGAGTTCCCTTCCAGATCACTTTAGCCACTGAAGGTGAGCTGAGTTCACTTCCAGATCACTTTTGCCACAGAGGGCAGGCTGAGTTCACTTCCAGATCACTTTAGCTACTGGAGACAGGCTGAGTTCACTTCCAGATCACTTCTGAGTTCCCTTCCAGATCACTTTAGCCACTGAAGGCGGGCTGAGTTCCCTTCCCGATCACTTTGAGTTCCCTTCCAGATTACTGAAGGCGGGCTGAGTTCCCTTCCAGATCCCTTTAGAAACTGAAAGCAGGCTGAGTTCACTTCAAGATCATTTTAGCCACTGAGGTCAGGCTGAGTTCACTTCTAGATCACTTTAGCCACTGAAGGCAGCCTGAGTTCCCTTCCAAATCACTTTAGCCACTGAAGGCAGGCTGAGGTCACTTCCAGATCACCTTAGCCACTGAAGGCAGGATGAGTTCCCTTCCAGATCACATTAGCCACTGAAGGAAGGCTGGGTGCACTTCCAGATCACTTTAACCACTGAAGGCAGGTTGAGTTCACTTCCAAATCACTTTATCTACAGATGGCAGGCTGAGTTCCCTTCCAGATCACTTTAGCCACTGAGGGCGGACTGAGTTCTCTTCCAGATCACTTTAGCCACTGAAGGCAGGCTGAGTTCACTTCCAGATCTCTTTAGCCACTGAGGGCGGGCTGAGTTCCCTTCCAGATCACTTTAGCTACTGAAGGCAGGCTGAGTTCACTTCCAGATCACTTTAGCCACTGAAGGCGGGCTGAGTTCACTTCCAGATCACATTAGCCACTGAAGGCGGCCAGAGTTCCCTTCCAGATCACTTTAGCCACTGAAGCAAGGCTGAGTTCCCTTCCAGATCAACTTAGCCACTGAAGGCAAGATGTGTTCACTTCCAGATCACTTTAGCCACAGAAGGCAGGCCGAGTTCACTTGCAGACCACTTTAGCCACTGAAGGTGGGCAGAGTTCACTTCCAGATCACTTTAGCAACTGAGGGCAGGCTGAGTTCTCTTCCAGATCACTTTAGTCACTGAAGGCAGGCTGAGTTCACTTCCAGATTACTTTAGCCACTGAGGGCGGGCTGAGTTCACTTCCAGATCACTTTAGCTACTGAAGGCAGGCTGAGTTCACTTCCAGATCACTTTAGCCACTGAAGGCGGGCTGAGTACACTTCCAGATCACGTTAGCTACTGAAGGCAGGCTGAGTTCCCTTCCAGATCACTTTAGCCACTGAAGCAAGGCTGAGTTCCCTTCCAGATCACTTTAGCCACTGAAGGCAGGCTGAGTTCACTTCCAGGTCACTTTAGCCACTGAGGGCAGGCTGAGTTCACGTCCAGATCACTTTAGCCACTGAGGGCAGGCTGAGTTCACTTCCATATCACTTTAGCCACTGAAGGCAGGCTGGGTTCACTTCCAGATCACTTTAGTCACTGAAGGCGGGCTGAGTTTACTTCCAGATCACTTTAGCCACTGAAGGCGGGCTGAGTTCCCTTCCAGATCACTTTAGCCACTGAAGGCATGCTGAGTTCACTTCCAGATCACTTTAGCAACTGAAGGCAAGCTGAGTTCACTTTCAGATCACTTTAGCCACTGAGGGCGGGCTGAGTTCCCTTCCAGATCACTTTAGCCACTGAAGGTGAGCTGAGTTCACTTCCAGATCACTTTTGCCACGGAGGGCAGGCTGAGTTCACTTCCAGATCACTTTAGTGACTGAGGGCGGACTGAGTTCTCTTCCAGATCGCTTTAGCCACTGAAGGCGTGCTGAGTTCCCTTCCAGATCACTTTAGCCACTGAAGGTGAGCTGAGTTCACTTCCAGATCACTTTTGTCACAGAGGGCAGGCTGAGTTCACTTCCAGATCACTTTAGCTACTGGAGGCAGGCTGAGTTCCCTTACAGATCACTTCTGAGTTCCCTTCCAGATCACTTTAGCCACTGAAGGCGGGCTGAGTTCCCTTCCCGATCACTTTGAGTTCCCTTCCAGATTACTGAAGGCGGGCTGAGTTCCCTTCCAGATCCCTTTAGACACTGAAAGCAGGCTGAGTTCACTTCAAGATCATTTTAGCCACTGAGGCCAGGCTGAGTTCACTTCTAGATCACTTTAGCCACTGAAGGCAGGCTGAGTTCCCTTCCAAATCACTTTAGCCACTGAAGGCAGACTGAGTTCCCATCCAGATCGCTTTAGCCACTGAAGGCAGGCTGAGGTCACTTCCAGATCACCTTAGCCACTGAAGGCAGGATGAGTTCCCTTCCAGATCACTTTAGCCACTCAGCCAGGCTGAGTTCCCTTCCAGATCACATTAGCCACTGAAGGAAGGCTGGGTGCACTTCCAGATCACTTTAACCACTGAAGGCAGGTTGAGTTCACTTCCAAATCACTTTATCTACAGATGGCAGGCTGAGTTCCCTTCCAGATCACTTTAGCCACTGAGGGCGGACTGAGTTCTCTTCCAGATCACTTTAGCCACTGAAGGCAGGCTGAGTTCACTTCCAGATCTCTTTAGCCACTGAGGGCGGGCTGAGTTCCCTTCCAGATCACTTTAGCTACTGAAGGCAGGCTGAGTTCACTTCCAGATCTCTTTAGCCACTGAAGACGGGCTGAGTTCACTTCCAGATCACATTAGCCACTGAAGGCGGGCAGAGTTCCCTTCCAGATCACTTTAGCCACTGAGGGCAGGCTGAGTTCACTTCCAGAACTCTTTTGCCAATGAAGACAGGCTGAGTTCACTTCCAGATCACTTTAGCCACTGAAGGCAGGATGAGTTCACTTCCAGATCCCTTTAGCCACTGAAGGCGGGCTGAGTTCCCGTCCAGATCAGTTTAGCCACTGAAGGCAGGCTGAGTTCCCTTCCAGATCACTTTAACCACTGAAGACAGGCTGAGTTCACTTCCAGATCACTTTAGCCACTGAAGGCAAGCTGAGTTCACTTCCAGATCACTTTAGCCACTGAGGGTGGGATGAGGTCCCTTCCAGATCACTTTAGCTACTGAAGACAGGCTGAGTTCACTTCCAGATCACTTCTGAGTTCCCTTCCAGATCACTTTAGCAACTGAAGGCTGGCTGAGTTCCCTTCCAGATCACTTTGAGTTCCCTTCCAGATCACTGAATGCGGGCTGAGTTCCCTTCCAGATCACTTTAGCCACTGAAGGCAGGCTGAATTCCCTTCCAAATCACTTTAGGCACTGAAGGCATACTGAGTTCCCTTCCAGATCACTTTAGCCACTGAAGGAAGGCTGAGTTCCCTTCCAGATCACTTTAGCCACTGAAGGCAGGCAGGCTGAGTTCACTTCCAGATCACCTTAGCCACTAAAGGCAGGCTGAGTTCCTTTCCAGATCACTTTAGCCACTGAAGGCAGGCTAAGTTCCAGGCTGAGTTCCCTTCCAGATGGAAAGCAGGTTGAGTTCCCTTCCAGATCAACTTAGCCACTGAAGGCAAGATGTGTTCACTTCCAGATCACTTTAGCCACTGAAGGCAGGCCGAGTTCACTTGCAGACCACTTTAGCCACTGAAGGTGGGCAGAGTTCACTTCCAGATCACTTTAGCCACTGAGGGCGGGCTGAGTTCTCTTCCAGATCACTTTACTCACTGAAGGCAGGCTGAGTTCACTTCCAGATTACTTTAGCCACTGAGGGCGGGCTGAGTTCACTTCCAGATCACTTTAGCTACTGAAGGCAGGCTGAGTTCACTTCCAGATCACTTTAGCCACTGAAGGCGAGCTGAGTACACTTCCAGATCACGTTAGCTACTGAAGGCAGGCTGAGTTCCCTTCCAGATCACTTTAGCCACTGAAGCAAGACTGAGTTCCCTTACAGATCACTTTAGCCACTGAAGGCAGGCTGAGTTCACTTCCAGATCACTTTAGCCACTGAGGGCAGGCTGAGTTCACGTCCAGATCACTTTAGCCACTGAGGGCAGGCTGAGTTCACTTCCATATCACTTTAGCCACTGAAGGCAGGCTGGGTTCACTTCCAGATCACTTTAGTCACTGAAGGCGGGCTGAGTTTACTTCCAGATCACTTTAGCCACTGAAGGCGGGCTGAGTTCCCTTCCAGATCACTTTAGCCACTGAAGGCATGCTGAGTTCACTTCCAGATAACTTTAGCCACTGAAGGCAAGCTGAGTTCACTTTCAGATCACTTTAGCCACTGAGGGCGGGCTGAGTTCCCTTCCAGATAAACTTTAGCCTCTGAAGGCAGGCTGAGTTCCCTTACAGATCACTTCAGCCACTGAAGGCAGGCTGAGTTCCCTTCCAGATCACTTTAGCCACTGAAGGTGAGCTGAGTTCACTTCCAGATCACTTTTGCCATGGAGGGCAGGCTGAGTTCACTTCCAGATCACTTTAGTCACTGAGGGCGGGCTGAGTTCTCTTCCAGATCGCTTTAGCCACTGAAGGCGTGCTGAGTTCCCTTCCAGATCACTTTAGCCACTGAAGGTGAGCTGAGTTCACTTCCAGATCACTTTTGCCACAGAGGGCAGGCTGAGTTCACTTCCAGATCACTTTAGCTACTGGAGGCAGGCTGAGTTCACTTACAGATCACTTCTGAGTTCCCTTCCAGATCACTTTAGCCACTGAAGGCGGGCTGAGTTCCCTTCCCGATCACTTTGAGTTCCCTTCCAGATTACTGAAGGCGGGCTGAGTTCCCTTCCAGATCCCTTTAGACACTTCAAGATCATTTTAGCCACTGAGGCCAGGCTGAGTTCACTTCTAGATCACTTTAGCCACTGAAGGCAGGCTGAGTTCCCTTCCAAATCACTTTAGCCACTGAAGGCAGACTGAGTTCCCATCCAGATCGCTTTAGCCACTGAAGGCAGGCTGAGGTCACTTCCAGATCACCTTAGCCACTGAAGGCAGGATGAGTTCCCTTCCAGATCACTTTAGCCACTCAGCCAGGCTGAGTTCCCTTCCAGATCACATTAGCCACTGAAGGAAGGCTGGGTGCACTTCCAGATCACTTTAACCACTGAAGGCAGGTTGAGTTCACTTCCAAATCACTTTATCTACAGATGGCAGGCTGAGTTCCCTTCCAGATCACTTTAGCCACTGAGGGCGGACTGAGTTCTCTTCCAGATCACTTTAGCCACTGAAGGCAGGCTGAGTTCACTTCCAGATCTCTTTAGCCACTGAGGGCGGGCTGAGTTCCCTTCCAGATCACTTTAGCTACTGAAGGCAGGCTGAGTTCACTTCCAGATCACTTTAGCCACTGAAGGCGGGCTGAGTTCACTTCCAGATCACATTAGCCACTGAAGGCGGGCAGAGTTCCCTTCCAGATCACTTTAGCCACTGAGGGCAGGCTGAGTTCACTTCCAGAACTCTTTTGCCAATGAAGACAGGCTGAGTTCACTTCCAGATCACTTTAGCCACTGAAGGCAGGATGAGTTCACTTCCAGATCACTTTAGCCACTGAAGGCGGGCTGAGTTCCCGTCCAGATCAGTTTAGCCACTGAAGGCAGGCTGAGTTCCCTTCCAGATCACTTTAACCACTGAAGACAGGCTGAGTTCACTTCCAGATCACTTTAGCCACTGAAGGCAAGCTGAGTTCACTTCCAGATCACTTTAGCCACTGAGGGTGGGCTGAGGTCCCTTCCAGATCACTTTAGCTACTGAAGACAGGCTGAGTTCACTTCCAGATCACTTCTGAGTTCCCTTCCAGATCACTTTAGCAACTGAAGGCTGGCTGAGTTCCCTTCCAGATCACTTTGAGTTCCCTTCCAGATCACTGAATGCGGGCTGAGTTCCCTTCCAGATCACTTTAGCCACTGAAGGCAGGCTGAATTCCCTTCCAAATCACTTTAGGCACTGAAGGCATACTGAGTTCCCTTCCAGATCACTTTAGCCACTGAAGGAAGGCTGAGTTCCCTTCCAGATCACTTTAGCCACTGAAGGCAGGCAGGCTGAGTTCACTTCCAGATCACCTTAGCCACTAAAGGCAGGCTGAGTTCCTTTCCAGATCACTTTAGCCACTGAAGGCAGGCTAAGTTCCAGGCTGAGTTCCCTTCCAGATGGAAAGCAGGTTGAGTTCCCTTCCAGATCAACTTAGCCACTGAAGGCAAGATGTGTTCACTTCCAGATCACTTTAGCCACTGAAGGCAGGCCGAGTTCACTTGCAGACCACTTTAGCCACTGAAGGTGGGCAGAGTTCACTTCCAGATCACTTTAGCCACTGAGGGCGGGCTGAGTTCTCTTCCAGATCACTTTACTCACTGAAGGCAGGCTGAGTTCACTTCCAGATTACTTTAGCCACTGAGGGCGGGCTGAGTTCACTTCCAGATCACTTTAGCTACTGAAGGCAGGCTGAGTTCACTTCCAGATCACTTTAGCCACTGAAGGCGAGCTGAGTACACTTCCAGATCACGTTAGCTACTGAAGGCAGGCTGAGTTCCCTTCCAGATCACTTTAGCCACTGAAGCAAGACTGAGTTCCCTTACAGATCACTTTAGCCACTGAAGGCAGGCTGAGTTCACTTCCAGATCACTTTAGCCACTGAGGGCAGGCTGAGTTCACGTCCAGATCACTTTAGCCACTGAGGGCAGGCTGAGTTCACTTCCATATCACTTTAGCCACTGAAGGCAGGCTGGGTTCACTTCCAGATCACTTTAGTCACTGAAGGCGGGCTGAGTTTACTTCCAGATCACTTTAGCCACTGAAGGCGGGCTGAGTTCCCTTCCAGATCACTTTAGCCACTGAAGGCATGCTGAGTTCACTTCCAGATCACTTTAGCCACTGAAGGCAAGCTGAGTTCACTTTCAGATCACTTTAGCCACTGAGGGCGGGCTGAGTTCCCTTCCAGATAAACTTTAGCCTCTGAAGGCAGGCTGAGTTCCCTTACAGATCACTTCAGCCACTGAAGGCAGGCTGAGTTCCCTTCCAGATCACTTTAGCCACTGAAGGTGAGCTGAGTTCACTTCCAGATCACTTTTGCCATGGAGGGCAGGCTGAGTTCACTTCCAGATCACTTTAGTCACTGAGGGCGGGCTGAGTTCTCTTCCAGATCGCTTTAGCCACTGAAGGCGTGCTGAGTTCCCTTCCAGATCACTTTAGCCACTGAAGGTGAGCTGAGTTCACTTCCAGATCACTTTTGCCACAGAGGGCAGGCTGAGTTCACTTCCAGATCACTTTAGCTACTGGAGGCAGGCTGAGTTCACTTACAGATCACTTCTGAGTTCCCTTCCAGATCACTTTAGCCACTGAAGGCGGGCTGAGTTCCCTTCCCGATCACTTTGAGTTCCCTTCCAGATTACTGAAGGCGGGCTGAGTTCCCTTCCAGATCCCTTTAGACACTGAAAGCAGGCTGAGTTCACTTCAAGATCATTTTAGCCACTGAGGCCAGGCTGAGTTCACTTCTAGATCACTTTAGCCACTGAAGGCAGGCTGAGTTCCCTTCCAAATCACTTTAGCCACTGAAGGCAGACTGAGTTCCCATCCAGATCGCTTTAGCCACTGAAGGCAGGCTGAGGTCACTTCCAGATCACCTTAGCCACTGAAGGCAGGATGAGTTCCCTTCCAGATCACTTTAGCCACTCAGCCAGGCTGAGTTCCCTTCCAGATCACATTAGCCACTGAAGGAAGGCTGGGTGCACTTCCAGATCACTTTAACCACTGAAGGCAGGTTGAGTTCACTTCCAAATCACTTTATCTACAGATGGCAGGCTGAGTTCCCTTCCAGATCACTTTAGCCACTGAGGGCGGACTGAGTTCTCTTCCAGATCACTTTAGCCACTGAAGGCAGGCTGAGTTCACTTCCAGATCTCTTTAGCCACTGAGGGCGGGCTGAGTTCCCTTCCAGATCACTTTAGCTACTGAAGGCAGGCTGAGTTCACTTCCAGATCACTTTAGCCACTGAAGGCGGGCTGAGTTCCTTTCCAGATCACATTAGCCACTCAAGGCGGGCAGAGTTCCCTTCCAGATCACTTTAGCCACTGAAGCAAGGCTGAGTTCCCTTCCAGATCACTTTAGTCACTGAAGGCAGGCTGAGTTCACTTCCAGATCACTTTAGCCACTGAGGGCAGGCTGAGTTCACTTCCAGAACTCTTTTGCCAATGAAGACAGGCTGAGTTCACTTCAAGATCACTTTAGCCACTGAAGGCAGGATGAGTTCACTTCCAGATCACTTTAGCCACTGAAAGCGGGCTGAGTTCCCGTCCAGATCAGTTTAGCCACTGAAGGCAGGCTGAGTTCACTTCCAGATTACTTTAGCCACTGAGGGCGGGCTGAGTTCACTTCCAGATAACTTTAGCTACTCAAGGCAGGCTGAGTTCACTTCCAGATCACTTTAGCCACTGAAGGCGGGCTGAGTACACTTCCAGATCACGTTAGCTACTGAAGGCAGGCTGAGTTCCCTTCCAGATCACTTTAGCCACTGAAGCAAGGCTGAGTTCCCTTCCAGATCACTTTAGCCACTGAAGGCAGGCTGAGTTCACTTCCAGATCACTTTAGCCACTGAGGGCAGACTGAGTTCACGTCCAGATCACTTTAGCCACTGAGGGCAGGCTGAGTTCACTTTCATATCACTTTAGCCACTGAAGGCAGGCTGGGTTCACTTCCAGATCACTTTAGTCACTGAAGGCGGGCTGAGTTTACTTCCAGATCACTTTAGCCACTGAAGGCGGGCTGAGTTCCCTTCCAGATCACTTTAGCCACTGAAGGCATGCTGAGTTCACTTCCAGATCACTTTAGCCACTGAAGGCAAGCTGAGTTCACTTTCAGATCACTTTAGCCACTGAGGGCGGGCTGAGTTCCCTTCCAGATCACTTTAGCCACTGAAGGTGAGCTGAGTTCACTTCCAGATCACTTTTGCCACGGAGGGCAGGCTGAGTTCACTTCCAGATCACTTTAGTCACTGAGGGCGGACTGAGTTCTCTTCCAGATCGCTTTAGCCACTGAAGGCGTGCTGAGTTCCCTTCCAGATCACTTTAGCCACTGAAGGTGAGCTGAGTTCACTTCCAGATCACTTTTGCCACAGAGGGCAGGCTGAGTTCACTTCCAGATCACTTTAGCTACTGGAGGCAGGCTGAGTTCACTTCCAGATCACTTCTGAGTTCCCTTCCAGATCACTTTAGCCACTGAAGGCGGGCTGAGTTCCCTTCAGGATTACTGAAGGCGGGCTGAGTTCCCTTCCAGATCCCTTTAGACACTGAAAGCAGGCTGAGTTCACTTCAAGATCATTTTAGCCACTGAGGCCAGGCTGAGTTCACTTCTAGATCACTTTAGCCACTGAAGGCAGGCTGAGTTCCCTTCCAAATCACTTTAGCCACTGAAGGCAGACTGAGTTCCCATCTAGATCGCTTTAGCCACTGAAGGCAGGCTGAGGTCACTTCCAGATCAACTTAGCCACTGAAGGCAGGATGAGTTCCCTTCCAGATCACTTTAGCCACTCAGCCAGGCTGAGTTCCCTTCCAGATCACATTAGCCACTGAAGGAAGGCTGGGTGCACTTCCAGATCACTTTAACCACTGAAGGCAGGTTGAGTTCACTTCCAAATCACTTTATCTACAGATGGCAGGCTGAGTTCCCTTCCAGATCACTTTAGCCACTGAGGGCGGACTGAGTTCTCTTCCAGATCACTTTAGCCACTGAAGGCAGGCTGAGTTCACTTCCAGATCTCTTTAGCCACTGAGGGCGGGCTGAGTTCCCTTCCAGATCACTTTAGCTACTGAAGGCAGACTGAGTTCACTTCCAGATCACTTTAGCCACTGAAGGCGGGCTGAGTTCCTTTCCAGATCACATTAGCCACTGAAGGTGGGCAGAGTTCCCTTCCAGATCACTTTAGCCACTGAAGCAAGGCTGAGTTCCATTCCAGATCACTTTAGTCACTGAAGGCAGGCTGAGTTCACTTCCAGATCACTTTAGCCACTGAGGGCAGGCTGAGTTCACTTCCAGAACTCTTTTGCCAATGAAGACAGGCTGAGTTCACTTCAAGATCACTTTAGCCACTGAAGGCAGGATGAGTTCACTTCCAGATCACTTTAGCCACTGAAGGCGGGCTGAGTTCCCGTCCAGATCAGTTTAGCCACTGAAGGCAGGCTGAGTTCACTTCCAGATTACTTTAGCCACTGAGGGCGGGCTGAGTTCACTTCCAGATCACTTTAGCTACTGAAGGCAGGCTGAGTTCACTTCCAGATCACTTTAGCCACTGAAGGCGGGCTGAGTACACTTCCAGATCACGTTAGCTACTGAAGGCAGGCTGAGTTCCCTTCCAGATCACTTTAGCCACTGAAGCAAGGCTGAGTTCCCTTCCAGATCACTTTAGCCACTGAAGGCAGGCTGAGTTCACTTCCAGATCACTTTAGTCACTGAGGGCAGGCTGAGTTCACGTCCAGATCACTTTAGCCACTGAGGGCAGGCTGAGTTCACTTCCATATCACTTTAGCCACTGAAGGCAGGCTGGGTTCACTTCCAGATCACTTTAGTCACTGAAGGCGGGCTGAGTTTACTTCCAGATCACTTTAGCCACTGAAGGCGGGCTGAGGTCCCTTCCAGATCACTTTAGCCACTGAAGGCATGCTGAGTTCACTTCCAGATCACTTTAGCCACTGAAGGCAAGCTGAGTTCACTTTCAGATCACTTTAGCCACTGAGGGCGGGCTGAGTTCCTTTCCAGATCACTTTAGCCACTGAAGGTGAGCTGAGTTCACTTCCAGATCACTTTTGCCACGGAGGGTAGGCTGAGTTCACTTCCAGATCACTTTAGTCACTGAGGGCGGACTGAGTTCTCTTCCAGATCGCTTTAGCCACTGAAGGCGTGCTGAGTTCCCTTCCAGATCACTTTAGCCACTAAAGGTGAGCTGAGTTCACTTCCAGATCACTTTTGCCACAGAGGGCAGGCTGAGTTCACTTCCAGATCACTTTAGCTACTGGAGGCAGGCTGAGTTCACTTCCAGATCACTTCTGAGTTCCCTTCCAGATCACTTTAGCCACTGAAGGCGGGCTGAGTTCCCTTCCCGATCACTTTGAGTTCCCTTCCAGATTACTGAAGGCGGGCTGAGTTCCCTTCCAGATCCCTTTAGACCCTGAAAGCAGGCTAAGTTCACTTCAAGATTATTTTAGCCACTGAGGCCAGGCTGAGTTCACTTCTAGATCACTTTAGCCACTGAAGGCAGGCTGAGTTCCCTTCCAAATCACTTTAGCCACTGAAGGCAGACTGAGTTCCCATCCAGATCGCTTTAGCCACTGAAGGCAGGCTGAGGTCACTTCCAGATCACCTTAGCCACTGAAGGCAGGATGAGTTCCCTTCCAGATCACTTTAGCCACTCAGCCAGGCTGAGTTCCCTTCCAGATCAGCCACTGAAGGAAGGCTGGGTGCACTTCCAGATCACTTTAACCACTGAAGGCAGGTTGAGTTCACTTCCAAATCACTTTATCTACAGATGGCAGGCTGAGTTCCCTTCCAGATCACTTTAGCCACTGAGGGCGGACTGAGTTCTCTTCCAGATCACTTTAGCCACTGAAGGCAGGCTGAGTTCACTTCCAGATCTCTTTAGCCACTGAGGGCGGGCTGAGTTCCCTTCCAGATCACTTTAGCTACTGAAGGCAGGCTGAGTTCACTTCCAGATCACTTTAGCCACTGAAGGCGGGCTGAGTTCACTTCCAGATCACATTAGCCACTGAAGGCGGGCAGAGTTCCCTTCCAGATCACTTTAGCCACTGAAGCAAGGCTGAGTTCCCTTCCAGATCACTTTAGTCACTGAAGGCAGGCTGAGTTCACTTCCAGATCACTTTAGCCACTGAGGGCAGGCTGAGTTCACTTCCAGAACTCTTTTGCCAATGAAGACAGGCTGAGTTCACTTCCAGATCACTTTAGCCACTGAAGGCAGGATGAGTTCACTTCCAGATCACTTTAGCCACTGAAGGCGGGCTGAGTTCCCGTCCAGATCAGTTTAGCCACTGAAGGCAGGCTGAGTTCCCTTCCAGATCACTTTAACCACTGAAGACAGGCTGAGTTCACTTCCAGATCACTTTAGCCACTGAAGGCCAGCTGAGTTCACTTCCAGATCACTTTAGCCACTGAGGGTGGGCTGCGGTCCCTTCCAGATCACTTTAGCTACTGAAATCAGGCTGAGTTCACTTCCAGATCACTTCTGAGTTCCCTTCCAGATCACTTTAGCAACTGAAGGCTGGCTGAGTTCCCTTCCAGATCACTTTGAGTTCCCTTCCAGATCACTGAATGCGGGCTGAGTTCCCTTCCAGATCACTTTAGCCACTGAAGGCAGGCTGAATTCCCTTCCAAATCACTTTAGGCACTGAAGGCATACTGAGTTCCCTTCCAGATCACTTTAGCCACTGAAGGAAGGCTGAGTTCCCTTCCAGATCACTTTAGCCACTGAAGGCAGGCAGGCTGAGTTCACTTCCAGATCACCTTAGCCACTAAAGGCAGGCTGAGTTCCTTTCCAGATCACTTTAGCCACTGAAGGCAGGCTAAGTTCCAGGCTGAGTTCCCTTCCAGATGGAAAGCAGGTTGAGTTCCCTTCCAGATCAACTTAGCCACTGAAGGCAAGATGTGTTCACTTCCAGATCACTTTAGCCACTGAAGGCAGGCCGAGTTCACTTGCAGACCACTTTAGCCACTGAAGGTGGGCAGAGTTCACTTCCAGATCACTTTAGCCACTGAGGGCGGGCTGAGTTCTCTTCCAGATCACTTTACTCACTGAAGGCAGGCTGAGTTCACTTCCAGATTACTTTAGCCACTGAGGGCGGGCTGAGTTCACTTCCAGATCACTTTAGCTACTGAAGGCAGGCTGAGTTCACTTCCAGATCACTTTAGCCACTGAAGGCAGGCTGAGTACACTTCCAGATCACGTTATCTACTGAAGGCAGGCTGAGTTCCCTTCCAGATCACTTTAGCCACTGAAGCAAGACTGAGTTCCATTACAGATCACTTTAGCCACTGAAATCAGGCTGAGTTCACTTCCAGATCACTTCTGAGTTCCCTTCCAGATCACTTTAGCAACTGAAGGCTGGCTGAGTTCCCTTCCAGATCACTTTGAGTTCCCTTCCAGATCACTGAATGCGGGCTGAGTTCCCTTCCAGATCACTTTAGCCACTGAAGGCAGGCTGAATTCCCTTCCAAATCACTTTAGGCACTGAAGGCATACTGAGTTCCCTTCCAGATCACTTTAGCCACTGAAGGAAGGCTGAGTTCCCTTCCAGATCACTTTAGCCACTGAAGGCAGGCAGGCTGAGTTCACTTCCAGATCACCTTAGCCACTAAAGGCAGGCTGAGTTCCTTTCCAGATCACTTTAGCCACTGAAGGCAGGCTAAGTTCCAGGCTGAGTTCCCTTCCAGATGGAAAGCAGGTTGAGTTCCCTTCCAGATCAACTTAGCCACTGAAGGCAAGATGTGTTCACTTCCAGATCACTTTAGCCACTGAAGGCAGGCCGAGTTCACTTCCAGATCACTTTAGCCACTGAGGGCGGGCTGAGTTCTCTTCCAGATCACTTTACTCACTGAAGGCAGGCTGAGTTCACTTCCAGATTACTTTAGCCACTGAGGGCGGGCTGAGTTCACTTCCAGATCACTTTAGCTACTGAAGGCAGGCTGAGTTCACTTCCAGATCACTTTAGCCACTGAAGGCGGGCTGAGTACACTTCCAGATCACGTTAGCTACTGAAGGCAGGCTGAGTTCCCTTCCAGATCACTTTAGCCACTGAAGCAAGACTGAGTTCCCTTACAGATCACTTTAGCCATTGAAGGCAGGCTGAGTTCACTTCCAGATCACTTTAGCCACTGAGGGCAGGCTGAGTTCACGTCCAGATCACTTTAGCCACTGAGGGCAGGCTGAGTTCACTTCCATATCACTTTAGCCACTGAAGGCAGGCTGGGTTCACTTCCAGATCACTTTAGTCACTGAAGGCGGGCTGAGTTTACTTCCAGATCACTTTAGCCACTGAAGGCGGGCTGAGTTCCCTTCCAGATCACTTTAGCCACTGAAGGCATGCTGAGTTCACTTCCAGATCACTTTAGCCACTGAAGGCAAGCTGAGTTCACTTTCAGATCACTTTAGCCACTGAGGGCGGGCTGAGTTCCCTTCCAGATAAACTTTAGCCACTGAAGGCAGGCTGAGTTCCCTTACAGATCACTTCAGCCACTGAAGGCAGGCTGAGTTCCCTTCCAGATCACTTTAGCCACTGAAGACGGGCTGAGTTCCCTTCCAGATCACTTTAGCCACTGAAGGTGAGCTGAGTTCACTTCCAGATCACTTTTGCCACGGAGGGCAGGCTGAGTTCACTTCCAGATCACTTTAGTCACTGATGGCGGGCTGAGTTCTCTTCCAGATCGCTTTAGCCACTGAAGGCGTGCTGAGTTCCCTTCCAGATCACTTTAGCCACTGAAGGTGAGCTGAGTTCACTTCCAGATCACTTTTGCCACAGAGGGCAGGCTGAGTTCACTTCCAGATCACTTTAGCTACTGGAGGCAGGCTGAGTTCACTTACAGATCACTTCTGAGTTCCCTTCCAGATCACTTTAGCCACTGAAGGCGGGCTGAGTTCCCTTCCTGATCACTTTGTGTTCCCTTCCAGATTACTGAAGGCGGGCTGAGTTCCCTTCCAGATCCCTTTAGACACTAAAAGCAGGCTGAGTTCACTTCAAGATCATTTTAGCCACTGAGGCCAGGCTGAGTTCACTTCTAGATCACTTTAGCCACTGAAGGCAGGCTGAGTTCCCTTCCAAATCACTTTAGCCACTGAAGGCAGACTGAGTTCCCATCCAGATTGCTTTAGCCACTGAAGGCAGGCTGAGGTCACTTCCAGATCACCTTAGCCACTGAAGGCAGGATGAGTTCCCTTCCAGATCACTTTAGCCACTCAGCCAGGCTGAGTTCCCTTCCAGATCACATTAGCCACTGAAGGAAGGCTGGGTGCACTTCCAGATCACTTTAACCACTGAAGGCAGGTTGAGTTCACTTCCAAATCACTTTATCTACAGATGGCAGGCTGAGTTCCCTTCCAGATCACTTTAGCCACTGAGGGCGGACTGAGTTCTCTTCCAGATCACTTTAGCCACTGAAGGCAGGCTGAGTTCACTTCCAGATCTCTTTAGCCACTGAGGGCGGGCTGAGTTCCCTTCCAGATCACTTTAGCTACTGAAGGCAGGCTGAGTTCACTTCCAGATCACTTTAGCCACTGAAGGCGGGCTGAGTTCCTTTCCAGATCACATTAGCCACTGAAGGCGGGCAGAGTTCCCTTCCAGATCACTTTAGCCACTGAAGCAAGGCTGAGTTCCCTTCCAGATCACTTTAGTCACTGAAGGCAGGCTGAGTTCACTTCCAGATCACTTTAGCCACTGAGGGCAGGCTGAGTTCACTTCCAGAACTCTTTTGCCAATGAAGACAGGCTGAGTTCACTTCAAGATCACTTTAGCCACTGAAGGCAGGATGAGTTCACTTCCAGATCACTTTAGCCACTGAAGGCGGGCTGAGTTCCCGTCCAGATCAGTTTAGCCACTGAAGGCAGGCTGAGTTCCCTTCCAGATCACTTTAACCACTGAAGGCAGGCTGAGTTCACTTCCAGATCACTTTAGCCACTGAAGGCAAGCTGAGTTCACTTCCAGATCACTTTAGCTACTGAGGGTGGGCTGAGGTCCCTTCCAGATCACTTTAGCCACTGAAGGCAGGTTGAGTTCACTTCCAGTTTACTTTAGCCACTGATGGCAGGCTGAGTTCACTTCCAGATCACTTTAGCTACTGACGACAGGCTGAGTTCACTTCCAGATCACTTCTGAGTTCCCTTCCAGATCACTTTAGCAACTGAAGGCTGGCTGAGTTCCCTTCCAGATCACTTTGAGTTCCCTTCCAGATCACTGAATGCGGGCTGAGTTCCCTTCCAGATCACTTTAGCCACTGAAGGCAGGCTGAATTCCCTTCCAAATCACTTTAGCCACTGAAGGCATACTGAGTTCCCTTCCAGATCACTTTAGCCACTGAAGGAAGGCGGAGTTCTCTTCCAGATCACTTTAGCCACTGAAGGCAGGCTGAGTTCACTTCCAGATCACCTTAGCCACTAAATGCAGGCTGAGTTCCTTTCCAGATCACTTTAGCCACTGAAGGCAGGCTAAGTTCCAGGCTGAGTTCCCTTCCAGACGGAAAGCAGGTTGAGTTCCCTTCCAGATCAACTTAGCCACTGAAGGCAAGATATGTTCACTTCCAGATCACTTTAGCCACTGAAGGCAGGCCGAGTTCACTTGCAGACCACTTTAGCCACTGAAGGTGGGCAGAGTTCACTTCCAGATAACTTTATCCACAGATGGCAGGCTGAGTTCCCTTCCAGATCACTTTAGCCACTGAGGGCGGGCTGAGTTCTCTTCCAGATCACTTTAGCCACTGAAGGCAGGCTGAGTTCACTTCCAGATTACTTTAGCCACTGAGGGCGGGCTGAGTTCACTTCCAGATCACTTTAGCTACTGAAGGCAGGCTGAGTTCACTTCCAGATCACTTTAGCCACTGAAGGCGGGCTGAGTTCCCTTCCAGATCACTTTAGCCACTGAAGGCAGGCTGAGTTCACTTCCAGATCACTTTAGCCACTGAGGGCAGGCTGAGTTCACTTCCATATCACTTTAGCCACTGAAGGCAGGCTGGGTTCACTTCCAGATCATTTTAGTCACTGAAGGCAGGCTGAGTTTACTTCCAGATCACTTTAGCCACTGAAGGCGGGCTGAGTTCCCTTCCAGATCACTTTAGCCACTGAAGGCATGCTGAGTTCCTTTCCAGATCAACTTAGCCACTGAAGGCAAGATGTGTTCACCTCCAGATCACTTTAGCCACTGAGGGCAGGCCGAGTTCACTTGCAGACCACTTTAGCCACTGAAGGCGGGCAGAGTTCACTTCCAGATCACTTTATCCACAGATGCCAGGCTGATTTCCCTTCCAGATCACTTTAGCCACTGAGGGCGGGCTGAGTTCTCTTCCAGATCACTTTAGCCACTGAGGCCAGGCTGAGTTCACTTCTAGATCAATTTAGACACTCAAGGCAGGCTGAATTCCCTTCCAAATCACTTTAGCCACTGAAGGCAGACTGAGTTCCCTTCCAGATCACTTTAGCCACTGAAGGCAGGCTGAGTTCACTTCCAGATCACTTTAGTCACTGAAGGCAGGCTGAGTTCACTTCCAGATCACCTTAGCCACTGAAGGCAGGCTGAGTTCAATTCCAGATCACCTTAGCCACTAAAGGCAGGCTGAGTTCCTTTCCAGATCACTTTAGCCACTGAAGGCAGGCTGAGTTCCAGGCTGAGTTCCCTTCCAGACTGAAGGCAGGTTGAGTTCCCTTCAAGATCAATTTAGCCACTGAAGGCAAGATGTGTTCACTTCCAGATCACCTTAGCCACTAAACACAGGCTGAGTTCCTTTCCTGATCACTTTAGCCACTGAAGGCAGGCTGCGTTCCAGGCTGAGTTCCGTTCCAGACTGAAGGCAGGTTGAGTTCCGATCCAGATCAACTTAGCCACTGAACGCAAGATGTGTTCATTTCCAGATCACTTTAGCCACTGAGGGTAGGCTGAGTTCACTTCGAGATCACTTTAGCCACTGAAGGCAGGCTGAGGACACTTCCAGATCACCTTAGCCACTGAAGGCAGGATGAGTTCCCTTCCAGATCACTTTAGCCACTCAGCCAGGCTGAGTTCCCTTCCAGATCACATTAGCCACTGAAGGAAGGCTGGGTGCACTTCCAGATCACTTTAACCACTGAAGGCAGGTTGTGTTCACTTCCAAATCACTTTATCTACAGATGGCAGGCTGAGTTCCCTTCCAGATCACTTTAGCCACTGAGGGCGGACTGAGTTCTCTTCCAGATCACTTTAGCCACTGAAGGTGGGCTGAGTTCCCTTCCAGATCACTTTAGCTACTGAAGGCAGGCTGAGTTCACTTCCAGATCACTTTAGCAACTGAAGGCGGGCTGACTTCACTTCCAGATCACATTAGCCACTGAAGGTGAGCAGAGTTCCCTTCCAGATCACTTTAGCCACTGAAGCAAGGCTGAGTTCCCTTCCAGATCACTTTAGTCACTGAAGGCAGGCTGAGTTCACTTCCAGATCACTTTAGCCACTGAGGGCAGGCTGAGTTCACTTCCAGAACTGTTTTGCCAATGAAGACAGGCTGAGTTCACTTCCAGATCACTTTAGCCACTGAAGGCGGGATGAGTTCACTTCCAGATCACTTTAGCCACTGAAGGCGGGCTGAGTTCCCGTCCAGATCAGTTTAGCCACTGAAGGCAGGCTGAGTTCCCTTCCAGATCACGTTAACCACTGAAGGCAGGCTGAGTTCACATCCAGATCACTTTAGCCACTGAAGGCAAGCTGAGTTCACTTCCAGATCACTTTAGCCACTGAGGGTGGCCTGAGGTCCCTTCCAGATCACTTTAGCCACTGAAGGCAGGTTGAGTTCACTTCCAGTTTACTTTAGCCACTGATGGCAGACTGAGTTCACTTCCAGATCACTTTAGCTACTGAAGACATGCTGATTTCACTTCCAGATCACTTCTGAGTTCCCTTCCAGATCACTTTAGCAACTGAAGGCTGGCTGAGTTCCCTTCCAGATCACTTTGAGTTCCCTTCCAGATCACTGAATGCGGGATGAGTTCCCTTCCAGATCACTTTAGCCACTAAAGGCAGGCTGAATTCCCTTCCAAATCACATTATCCACTGAAGGCATACTGAGTTCCCTTCCAGATCACTTTAGCCACTGAAGGCAGGCTGAGTTCCCTTCCAGATCACTTTTGCCACTGAAGGCAGGCTGAGTTCACTTCCAGATCACCTTAGCCACTAAAGGCAGGCTGAGTTCCTTTCCAGATCACTTTAGCCACTGAAGGCAGGCTAAGTTCCAGGCTGAGTTCCCTTCCAGACTGAAAGCAGGTTGAGTTTCCTTCCAGATCAACTTAGCCACTGAAGGCAAGATGTGTTCACTTCCAGATCAATTTAGCCACTGAAGGCAGGCCGAGTTCACTTGCAGACCACTTTAGCCACTGAAGGTGGGCAGAGTTCACTTCCAGATCACTTTATCCACAGATGGCAGGCTGAGTTCCCTTCCAGATCACTTTAGCCACTGAGGGCGGGCTGAGTTCTCTTCCAGATCACTTTAGCCACTGAAGACAGGCTGAGTTCACTTCCAGATTACTTTAGCCACTGAGGGCGGGCTGAGTTCACTTCCAGATCACTTTAGCTACTGAAGGCAGGCTGAGTTCACTTCCAGATCACTTTAGCCACTGAAGGCGGGCTGAGTACACTTCCAGATCACGTTAGCTACTGAAGGCGGGCTGAGTTCCCTTCCAGATCACTTTAGCCACTGAAGCAAGGCTGAGTTCCCTTCCAGATCACTTTAGCCACTGAAGGCAGGCTGAGTTCACTTCCAGATCACTTTAGCCACTGAGGGCAGGCTGAGTTCACTTCCAGATCACTTTAGCCACTGAGGGCAGGCTGAGTTCACTTCCATATCACTTTAGCCACTGAAGGCAGGCTGGGTTCACTTCCAGATCACTTTAGTCACTGAAGGCGGGCTGAGTTTACTTCCAGATCACTTTAGCCACTGAAGGCGGGCTGAGTTCCCTTCCAGATCACTTTAGCCACTGAAGGCATGCTGAGTTCACTTCCAGATCACTTTAGCCACTGAAGGCAAGCTGAGTTCACTTTCAGATCACTTTAGCCACTGAGGGCGGGCTGAGTTCCCTTACAGATCACTTTAGCCACTGAAGGCAGGCTGAGTTCCCTTACAGATCACTTCAGCCACTGAAGGCAGGCTGAGTTCCCTTCCAGATCACTTTAGCCACTGAAGATGGGCTGAGTTCCCTTCCAGATCACTTTAGCCACTGAAGGTGAGCTGAATTCACTTCCAGATCCCTTTAGCCACTGAAGGTGAGCTGAGTTCACTTCCAGATCACTTTAGTCACTGAGGGCGGGCTGAGTTCTCTTCCAGATCGCTTTAGCCACTGAAGGTGTGCTGAGTTCCCTTCCAGATCACTTTAGCCACTGAAGGTGAGCTGAGTTCGCTTCCAGATCACTTTTGCCACGGAGGGCAGGCTGAGTTCACTTCCAGATCACTTTAGCTACTGGAGGCAGGCTGAGTTCACTTCCAGATCCCTTTAGACACTGAAAGCAGGCTGAGTTCCCTTACAGATCACTTCAGCCACTGAAGGCAGGCTGAGTTCCCTTCCAGATCACTTTAGCCACTGAAGACGGGCTGAGTTCCCTTCCAGATCACTTTAGCCACTGAAGGTGAGCTGAGTTCACTTCCAGATCACTTTAGTCACTGAGGGCGGGCTGAGTTCTCTTCCAGATCGCTTTAGCCACTGAAGGTGTGCTGAGTTCCCTTCCAGATCACTTTAGCCACTGAAGGTGAGCTGAGTTCACTTCCAGATCACTTTTGCCACGGAGGGCAGGCTGAGTTCACTTCCAGATCACTTTAGCTACTGGAGGCAGGCTGAGTTCACTTCCAGATCCCTTTAGACACTGAAAGCAGGCTGAGTTCACTTCAAGATCATTTTAGCCACTGAGGCCAGGCTGAGTTCACTTCTAGATCACTTTAGCCACTGAAGGCAGGCTGAGTTCCCTTCCAAATCACTTTAGCCACTGAAGGCAGACTGAGTTCCCATCCAGATCGCTTTAGCCACTGAAGGCAGGCTGAGGACACTTCCAGATCACCTTAGCCACTGAAGGCAGGATGAGTTCCCTTCCAGATCACTTTAGCCACTAAGCCAGGCTGAGTTCCCTTTCAGATCACATTAGCCACTGAAGGAAGGCTGGGTGCACTTCCAGATCACTTTAACCACTGAAGGCAGGTTGAGTTCACTTTCAAATCACTTTATCTACAGATGGCAGGCTGAGTTCCCTTCCAGATCACTTTAGCCACTGAGGGCGGACTGAGTTCTCTTCCAGATCACTTTAGCCACTGAAGGCAGGCTGAGTTCACTTCCAGATCTCTTTAGCCACTGAGGGCGGGCTGAGTTCCCTTCCAGATCACTTTAGCTACTGAAGGCAGGCTGAGTTCACTTCCAGATCACATTAGCTACTGAAGGCGGGCAGAGTTCCCTTCCAGATCACTTTAGCCACTGAAGCAAGGCTGAATTCCCTTCCAGATCACTTTAGTCACTGAAGGCTGGCTGAGTTCACTTCCAGATCACTTTAGCCACTGAGGGCGGGCTGAGTTCCCTTACAGATCACTTTAGCCACTGAAGGCAGGCTGAGTTCCCTTACAGATCACTTCAGCCACTGAAGGCAGGCTGAGTTCCCTTCCAGATCACTTTAGCCACTGAAGATGGGCTGAGTTCCCTTCCAGATCACTTTAGCCACTGAAGGTGAGCTGAATTCACTTCCAGATCCCTTTAGCCACTGAAGGTGAGCTGAGTTCACTTCCAGATCACTTTAGTCACTGAGGGCGGGCTGAGTTCTCTTCCAGATCGCTTTAGCCACTGAAGGTGTGCTGAGTTCCCTTCCAGATCACTTTAGCCACTGAAGGTGAGCTGAGTTCGCTTCCAGATCACTTTTGCCACGGAGGGCAGGCTGAGTTCACTTCCAGATCACTTTAGCTACTGGAGGCAGGCTGAGTTCACTTCCAGATCCCTTTAGACACTGAAAGCAGGCTGAGTTCCCTTACAGATCACTTCAGCCACTGAAGGCAGGCTGAGTTCCCTTCCAGATCACTTTAGCCACTGAAGACGGGCTGAGTTCCCTTCCAGATCACTTTAGCCACTGAAGGTGAGCTGAGTTCACTTCCAGATCACTTTAGCCACTGAAGGTGAGCTGAGTTCACTTCCAGATCACTTTAGTCACTGAGGGCGGGCTGAGTTCTCTTCCAGATCGCTTTAGCCACTGAAGGTGTGCTGAGTTCCCTTCCAGATCACTTTAGCCACTGAAGGTGAGCTGAGTTCACTTCCAGATCACTTTTGCCACGGAGGGCAGGCTGAGTTCACTTCCAGATCACTTTAGCTACTGGAGGCAGGCTGAGTTCACTTCCAGATCCCTTTAGACACTGAAAGCAGGCTGAGTTCACTTCAAGATCATTTTAGCCACTGAGGCCAGGCTGAGTTCACTTCTAGATCACTTTAGCCACTGAAGGCAGGCTGAGTTCCCTTCCAAATCACTTTAGCCACTGAAGGCAGACTGAGTTCCCATCCAGATCGCTTTAGCCACTGAAGGCAGGCTGAGGACACTTCCAGATCACCTTAGCCACTTAAGGCAGGATGAGTTCCCTTCCAGATCACTTTAGCCACTAAGCCAGGCTGAGTTCCCTTTCAGATCACATTAGCCACTGAAGGAAGGCTGGGTGCACTTCCAGATCACTTTAACCACTGAAGGCAGGTTGAGTTCACTTTCAAATCACTTTATCTACAGATGGCAGGCTGAGTTCCCTTCCAGATCACTTTAGCCACTGAGGGTGGCCTGAGGTCCCTTCCAGATCACTTTAGCCACTGAAGGCAGGTTGAGTTCACTTCCAGTTTACTTTAGCCACTGATGGCAGACTGAGTTCACTTCCAGATCACTTTAGCTACTGAAGACATGCTGATTTCACTTCCAGATCACTTCTGAGTTCCCTTCCAGATCACTTTAGCAACTGAAGGCTGGCTGAGTTCCCTTCCAGATCACTTTGAGTTCCCTTCCAGATCACTGAATGCGGGATGAGTTCCCTTCCAGATCACTTTAGCCACTAAAGGCAGGCTGAATTCCCTTCCAAATCACATTATCCACTGAAGGCATACTGAGTTCCCTTCCAGATCACTTTAGCCACTGAAGGCAGGCTGAGTTCCCTTCCAGATCACTTTTGCCACTGAAGGCAGGCTGAGTTCACTTCCAGATCACCTTAGCCACTAAAGGCAGGCTGAGTTCCTTTCCAGATCACTTTAGCCACTGAAGGCAGGCTAAGTTCCAGGCTGAGTTCCCTTCCAGACTGAAAGCAGGTTGAGTTTCCTTCCAGATCAACTTAGCCACTGAAGGCAAGATGTGTTCACTTCCAGATCAATTTAGCCACTGAAGGCAGGCCGAGTTCACTTGCAGACCACTTTAGCCACTGAAGGTGGGCAGAGTTCACTTCCAGATCACTTTATCCACAGATGGCAGGCTGAGTTCCCTTCCAGATCACTTTAGCCACTGAGGGCGGGCTGAGTTCTCTTCCAGATCACTTTAGCCACTGAAGACAGGCTGAGTTCACTTCCAGATTACTTTAGCCACTGAGGGCGGGCTGAGTTCACTTCCAGATCACTTTAGCTACTGAAGGCAGGCTGAGTTCACTTCCAGATCACTTTAGCCACTGAAGGCGGGCTGAGTACACTTCCAGATCACGTTAGCTACTGAAGGCGGGCTGAGTTCCCTTCCAGATCACTTTAGCCACTGAAGCAAGGCTGAGTTCCCTTCCAGATCACTTTAGCCACTGAAGGCAGGCTGAGTTCACTTCCAGATCACTTTAGCCACTGAGGGCAGGCTGAGTTCACTTCCAGATCACTTTAGCCACTGAGGGCAGGCTGAGTTCACTTCCATATCACTTTAGCCACTGAAGGCAGGCTGGGTTCACTTCCAGATCACTTTAGTCACTGAAGGCGGGCTGAGTTTACTTCCAGATCACTTTAGCCACTGAAGGCGGGCTGAGTTCCCTTCCAGATCACTTTAGCCACTGAAGGCATGCTGAGTTCACTTCCAGATCACTTTAGCCACTGAAGGCAAGCTGAGTTCACTTTCAGATCACTTTAGCCACTGAGGGCGGGCTGAGTTCCCTTACAGATCACTTTAGCCACTGAAGGCAGGCTGAGTTCCCTTACAGATCACTTCAGCCACTGAAGGCAGGCTGAGTTCCCTTCCAGATCACTTTAGCCACTGAAGATGGGCTGAGTTCCCTTCCAGATCACTTTAGCCACTGAAGGTGAGCTGAATTCACTTCCAGATCCCTTTAGCCACTGAAGGTGAGCTGAGTTCACTTCCAGATCACTTTAGTCACTGAGGGCGGGCTGAGTTCTCTTCCAGATCGCTTTAGCCACTGAAGGTGTGCTGAGTTCCCTTCCAGATCACTTTAGCCACTGAAGGTGAGCTGAGTTCGCTTCCAGATCACTTTTGCCACGGAGGGCAGGCTGAGTTCACTTCCAGATCACTTTAGCTACTGGAGGCAGGCTGAGTTCACTTCCAGATCCCTTTAGACACTGAAAGCAGGCTGAGTTCCCTTACAGATCACTTCAGCCACTGAAGGCAGGCTGAGTTCCCTTCCAGATCACTTTAGCCACTGAAGACGGGCTGAGTTCCCTTCCAGATCACTTTAGCCACTGAAGGTGAGCTGAGTTCACTTCCAGATCACTTTAGTCACTGAGGGCGGGCTGAGTTCTCTTCCAGATCGCTTTAGCCACTGAAGGTGTGCTGAGTTCCCTTCCAGATCACTTTAGCCACTGAAGGTGAGCTGAGTTCACTTCCAGATCACTTTTGCCACGGAGGGCAGGCTGAGTTCACTTCCAGATCACTTTAGCTACTGGAGGCAGGCTGAGTTCACTTCCAGATCCCTTTAGACACTGAAAGCAGGCTGAGTTCACTTCAAGATCATTTTAGCCACTGAGGCCAGGCTGAGTTCACTTCTAGATCACTTTAGCCACTGAAGGCAGGCTGAGTTCCCTTCCAAATCACTTTAGCCACTGAAGGCAGACTGAGTTCCCATCCAGATCGCTTTAGCCACTGAAGGCAGGCTGAGGACACTTCCAGATCACCTTAGCCACTGAAGGCAGGATGAGTTCCCTTCCAGATCACTTTAGCCACTAAGCCAGGCTGAGTTCCCTTTCAGATCACATTAGCCACTGAAGGAAGGCTGGGTGCACTTCCAGATCACTTTAACCACTGAAGGCAGGTTGAGTTCACTTTCAAATCACTTTATCTACAGATGGCAGGCTGAGTTTGTTAGGGAGAATTCTCTGGTTAGGCTGAATTTCCCTACCTAGTGAGTCCCCCAGCAGCTTTGCTGGATTTCTGGGGTTTAATTTTTTTCTCCTGCCAAGAGTGAGACTCTTTTACCCTCACTCTTGGACATGTTGAAGTGTGTTTTCTTGGTTAAACCTTGTGTTGAATGGGCTATGGGGTCTTTTACTCCATAGGGCCTCATGTATTTTTGTGATGTGGGTCACACAGCACCCTCTGTGCCGTGACCCAGGGGTGTCCTAGGGACTCCCCAACATAGACTCCATACCCTGGGACTGACTACTGTCTCCCAGGGCATGTAAAGTCACCAAAGACTTTGCTAGTCTTGAATCCTGAACAGAACCAGTACAAACCATCATATTGTGGACGTACTGGCTGGGGCAATTCGATTGCCCCAGGGTCTGTTAGTCGAGGGGGCACGTCTCCGTCCCCCCTGATCGAGTTTTGGCTGGTGGCAGTGGAAACTACTTTTTATATTCGACCGCGAATATTTCCCTATGGGATTTCCCATTGTTTTAGGCTAACACATTTAATTATTTATTTACGGTAGCCTTAAACATACCGCCGGTTTATATATTTATTTTTATAACTCCGGTTGGGACTTTTTGCCAAAACTTGATTCTAAAATGGCGTTGGTGTTCGCCTCTGTAACTCTGACCCAAAGTGGAGCCCTTTGTTCCACTTTTGGCGGGCTTCTCCACAGAAGCCCTCCAAAGTGGTGCCACTCTGTCTGGGGTACTTAGGAGGGGTGGAGGGGGATTTAGGCACCCTGGACTGAGTTACCTTGGTAACTCAAGTCGCACTCCGTCCTGATTGGCCCAAGTGGTGAGCCGCCCGGCTCACCACTTAGCATGTTTGAGTGACAGCTAGGCTGGGTGAATGGGGGTTTGCTGCATAAAAGCAGGGCTTTGGGGACTGGGACTTCAGAAGTCGCCACAGGACCAAGAATCCGACGAGGGAAGAGCTGAGCCGACCTGCTTCGACGACACCACCCGGTGGAGCCCTGCTGAACCGTCTCACCACTTTTTCCCGACGACCGAGGAGAACTCTTAACGGAGTGGCTCCTTCCCTTGACTGGTGGGGACAACCAGTTTTCGCCTTCTTTCCGTCCTTTTGAGGTATCTCGTGGCCGCCTTGCCTGTGCCAAGCACCCCGGCATCCGGAATACCACACTTTACCCCCATACCGCGAAAGTCGGTACCAACCCTTTAACCGGAGGACTCCGCGGCTGGTTTCTTCCCGGGCAGTGCTACGACCTTTCTCTTCTGCTCTTCAGCGAGATATTCTTCTCCCCTGACCGACGTCGAGCCTTGCTGTCGCTGCCTGGAACAACTGCCCCCGCTGGAGGATCCTTTCCGCTTAAGGTACTGTGTTCCGCCTGGCTTCCCTTGCTACCGACTGTACGGGGTAGATTTAGTCCCCGGCTTTCGAACCTGGGAGTGCCTGGGACACTTTGGCTAAACTTTCTGAGCCACTCTAAACTCTTTTTGACTCTTTGCAAGACTTTGAATCTCTAACTAACAGTGTGATCTTGGGCACATTTTCGCTCCGGCTACTCTAAGAGTGGGCCCTGCCTAGTGACTTTTGCTCACCTGTGACTTTATTCTTCTTTAAGCCTATTGCAAGTGTTCTGGACCTTAGAGTGGTGTGTCTAACCTATTTCTGCTTTTTCTCTCCCTTTCTTGGAAACTACTAGAGTGTCATCTAACGTTAAGCACTCACCTCTGTTTTAATTAAGTGGTGTTAACCTAGAGTTGTCTAGATAGGAGAAAGGATTGAATTTACTTTCAGTATAACTGTGTTGAAGTGCTTTTACTATATTTTTGCTAGAGTGTTTTTAACTTATGTGTATTTTAAATAAATAACTATATACTTTTGAAACCAAGCTCTGGTCAGTGTTTGCTTGTGCTATTGTGTTTTGGTACATATTGTGTATACTTTACATACTGCCTAACTCTTCTTGAGAGAAGTCTGACTGCTCAGCCACAGCTACCAGGTAAATCTGGGTGGTACAGACTGCTACCAAAGGGGTTTACTGCTCTACCTGTAGTCTTAAATCTTTTGCAGTGTTCCCCAAGGGAACTGCACAGGTTTCCGCCTAACAGAGTTCCCTTCCAGATCACTTTAGCCACTGAGGGCGGACTGAGTTCTCTTCCAGATCACTTTAGCCACTGAAGGCAGGCTGAGTTCACTTCCAGATCTCTTTAGCCACTGAGGGCGGGCTGAGTTCCCTTCCAGATCACTTTAGCTACTGAAGGCAGGCTGAGTTCACTTCCAGATCACATTAGCTACTGAAGGCGGGCAGAGTTCCCTTCCAGATCACTTTAGCCACTGAAGCAAGGCTGAATTCCCTTCCAGATCACTTTAGTCACTGAAGGCTGGCTGAGTTCACTTCCAGATCACTTTAGCCACTGAGGGCGGGCTGAGTTCCCTTACAGATCACTTTAGCCACTGAAGGCAGGCTGAGTTCCCTTACAGATCACTTCAGCCACTGAAGGCAGGCTGAGTTCCCTTCCAGATCACTTTAGCCACTGAAGATGGGCTGAGTTCCCTTCCAGATCACTTTAGCCACTGAAGGTGAGCTGAATTCACTTCCAGATCCCTTTAGCCACTGAAGGTGAGCTGAGTTCACTTCCAGATCACTTTAGTCACTGAGGGCGGGCTGAGTTCTCTTCCAGATCGCTTTAGCCACTGAAGGTGTGCTGAGTTCCCTTCCAGATCACTTTAGCCACTGAAGGTGAGCTGAGTTCGCTTCCAGATCACTTTTGCCACGGAGGGCAGGCTGAGTTCACTTCCAGATCACTTTAGCTACTGGAGGCAGGCTGAGTTCACTTCCAGATCCCTTTAGACACTGAAAGCAGGCTGAGTTCCCTTACAGATCACTTCAGCCACTGAAGGCAGGCTGAGTTCCCTTCCAGATCACTTTAGCCACTGAAGACGGGCTGAGTTCCCTTCCAGATCACTTTAGCCACTGAAGGTGAGCTGAGTTCACTTCCAGATCACTTTAGCCACTGAAGGTGAGCTGAGTTCACTTCCAGATCACTTTAGTCACTGAGGGCGGGCTGAGTTCTCTTCCAGATCGCTTTAGCCACTGAAGGTGTGCTGAGTTCCCTTCCAGATCACTTTAGCCACTGAAGGTGAGCTGAGTTCACTTCCAGATCACTTTTGCCACGGAGGGCAGGCTGAGTTCACTTCCAGATCACTTTAGCTACTGGAGGCAGGCTGAGTTCACTTCCAGATCCCTTTAGACACTGAAAGCAGGCTGAGTTCACTTCAAGATCATTTTAGCCACTGAGGCCAGGCTGAGTTCACTTCTAGATCACTTTAGCCACTGAAGGCAGGCTGAGTTCCCTTCCAAATCACTTTAGCCACTGAAGGCAGACTGAGTTCCCATCCAGATCGCTTTAGCCACTGAAGGCAGGCTGAGGACACTTCCAGATCACCTTAGCCACTTAAGGCAGGATGAGTTCCCTTCCAGATCACTTTAGCCACTAAGCCAGGCTGAGTTCCCTTTCAGATCACATTAGCCACTGAAGGAAGGCTGGGTGCACTTCCAGATCACTTTAACCACTGAAGGCAGGTTGAGTTCACTTTCAAATCACTTTATCTACAGATGGCAGGCTGAGTTCCCTTCCAGATCACTTTAGCCACTGAGGGCGGACTGAGTTCTCTTCCAGATCACTTTAGCCACTGAAGGCAGGCTGAGTTCACTTCCAGATCTCTTTAGCCACTGAGGGCGGGCTGAGTTCCCTTCCAGATCACTTTAGCTACTGAAGGCAGGCTGAGTTCACTTCCAGATCACATTAGCTACTGAAGGCGGGCAGAGTTCCCTTCCAGATCACTTTAGCCACTGAAGCAAGGCTGAATTCCCTTCCAGATCACTTTAGTCACTGAAGGCAGGCTGAGTTCACTTCCAGATCACTTTAGCCACTGAGGGCAGGCTGAGTTCACTTCCAGAACTCTTTTGCCAATGAAGACAGGCTGAGTTCACTTCCAGATCACTTTAGCCACTGAAGGCAGGATGAGTTCACTTCCAGATCACTTTAGCCACTGAAGGCGGGCTGAGTTCCCGTCCAGATCAGTTTAGCAACTGAAGGCAGGCTGAGTTCCCTTCCAGATCACTTTAACCACTGAAGGCAGACTGAGTTCACTTCCAGGTCACTTTAGCCACTGAGGGTGGGCTGAGGTCCCTTCCAGATCACTTTAGCCACTGAAGGCAGGTTGAGTTCACTTCTAGTTTACTTTAGCCACTGATGGCAGGCTGAGTTCACTTCCAGATCACTTTAGCTACTGAAGACAGGCTGAGTTCACTTCCAGATCACTTCTGAGTTCCCTTCCAGATCACTTTAGCAACTGAAGGCTGGCTGAGTTCCCTTCCAGATCACTTTGAGTTCCCTTCCAGATCACTGAATGCGGGCTGAGTTCCCTTCCAGATCACTTTAGCCACTGAAGGCAGGCTGAATTCCCTTCCAAATCACTTTAGCCACTGAAGGCATACTGAGTTCCCTTCCAGATCACTTTAGCCACTGAAGGAAGGCTGAGTTCCCTTCCAGATCACTTTAGCCACTGAAGGCAGGCTGAGTTCACCTCCAGATCACCTTAGCCACTAAAGGCAGGCTGAGTTCCTTTCCAGATCACTTTAGCCACTGAAGGCAGGCTAAGTTCCAGGCTGAGTTCCCTTCCAGACGGAAAGGAGGTTGAGTTCCCTTCCAGATCAACTTAGCCACTGAAGGCAAGATATGTTCACTTCCAGATCACTTTAGCCACTGAAGGCAGGCCGAGTTCTCTTGCAGACCACTTTAGCCACTGAAGGTGGGCAGAGTTCACTTCCAGATCACTTTATCCACAGATGGCAGGCTGAGTTCCCTTCCAGATCACTTTAGCCACTGAGGGCGGGCTGAGTTCACTTCCAGATTACTTTAGCCACTGAGGGCGGGCTGAGTTCACTTGCAGATCACTTTAGCTACTGAAGGCAGGCTGAGTTCACTTCCAGATCACTTTAGCCACTGAAGGCGGGCTGAGTACATTTCCAGATCACGTTAGCTACTGAAGGCGGGCTGAGTTCCCTTCCAGATCACTTTAGCCACTGAAGCAAGGCTGAGTTCCCTTCCAGATCACTTTAGCCACTGAAGGCAGGCTGAGTTCACTTCCAGATCACTTTAGCCACTGAGGGCAGGCTGAGTTCACTTCCAGATCACTTTAGCCACTGAGGGCAGGCTGAGTTCACTTCCATATCACTTTAGCCACTGAAGGCAGGCTGGGTTCACTTCCAGATCACTTTAGTCACTGAAGGCGGGCTGAGTTTACTTCCAGATCACTTTAGCCACTGAAGGCGGGCTGAGTTCCCTTCCAGATCACTTTAGCCACTGAAGGCATGCTGAGTTCCTTTCCAGATCACTTTAGCCACTGAAGGCAGGCTAAGTTCCAGGCTGAGTTCCCTTCCAGACTGAAGGCAGGTTGAGTTCCCTTCCAGATCAACTTAGCCACTGAAGGCAAGATGTGTTCACTTCCAGATCACTTTAACCACTGAGGGCAGGCCGAGTTCACTTGCAGACCACTTTAGCCACTGAAGGCGGGCAGAGTTCACTTCCAGATCACTTTATCCACAGATGCCAGGCTGAGTTCCCTTCCAGATCACTTTAGCCACTGAGGGCGGGCTGAGTTCTCTTCCAGATCACTTTAGCCACTGAGGCCAAGCTGAGTTCACTTCTAGATCAATTTAGACACTGAAGGCAGGCTGAATTCCCTTCCAAATCACTTTAGCCACTGAAGGCAGACTGAGTTCCCTTCCAGATCACTTTAGCCACTGAAGGCAGGCTGAGTTCACTTCCAGATCACTTTAGCCACTGAAGGCAGGCTGAGTTCCAGGCTGAGTTCCCTTCCAGACTGAAGGCAGGTTGAGTTCCCTTCAAGATAAACTTAGCCACTGAAGGCAAGATGTGTTCACTTCCAGATCACCTTAGCCACTAAACACAGGCTGAGTTCCTTTCCTGATCACTTTAGCCACTGAAGGCAGGCTGAGTTCCAGGCTGAGTTCCGTTCCAGACTGAAGGCAGGTTGAGTTCCCGTCCAGATCAACTTAGCCACTGAACGCAAGATGTGTTCACTTCCAGATCACTTTAGCCACTGAGGGTAGGCTGAGTTCACTTCGAGATCACTTTAGCCACTGAAGGCAGGCTGAGGTCACTTCCAGATCACCTTAGCCACTAAACACAGGCTGAGTTCCTTTCCTGATCACTTTAGCCACTGAAGGCAGGCTGAGTTCCAGGCTGAGTTCCCTTCCAGGCGGAAAGCAGGTTGAGTTCCCTTCCAGATCAACTTAGCCACTGAAGGCAAGATGTGTTCACTTCCAGATCACTTTAGCCACTGAAGGCAGGCCGAGTTCACTTGCAGACCACTTTAGCCACTGAAGGTGGGCAGAGTTCACTTCCAGATCACTTTATCCACAGATGGCGGGCTGAGTTCCCTTCCAGATCACTTTAGCCACTGAGGGCGGGCTGAGTTCTCTTCCAGATCACTTTAGCCACTGAAGGCAGGCTGACTTCACTTCCAGATTACTTTAGCCACTGAGGGTGGGCTGAGTTCACTTCCAGATCACTTTAGCTACTGAAGGCAGGCTGAGTTCACTTCCAGATCACTTTAGCCACTGAAGGCGGGCTGAGTACACTTCCAGATCACGTTAGCTACTGAAGGCGGGCTGAGTTCCCTTCCAGATCACTTTAGCCACTGAAGCAAGGCTGAGTTCCCTTCCAGATCACTTTAGCCACTGAAGGCAGGCTGAGTTCACTTCCATATCAATTTAGCCACTGAAGGCAGGCTGGGTTCACTTCCAGATCACTTTAGTCACTGAAGGCGGGCTGAGTTTACTTCCAGATCACTTTAGCCACTGAAGGCGGGCTGAGTTCCCTTCCAGATCACTTTAGCCACTGAATGCATGCTGAGTTCCCTTCCAGATCACTTTAGCCACTGAAGGCAAGCTGAGTTCACTTTCAGATCACTTTAGCCACTGAGGGCGGGCTGAGTTCCCTTCCAGATCAATTTAGCCACCGAAGGCAGGCTGAGTTCCCTTACAGATCACTTCAGCCACTGAAGGCAGGCTGAGTTCCCTTCCAGATCACTTTAGCCACTGAAGACGGGCTGAGTTCCCTTCCAGATCACTTTAGCCACTGAAGGTGAGCTGAGTTCACTTCCAGATCACTTTAGCCACTGAAGGTGAGCTGAGTTCACTTCCAGATCACTTTAGTCACTGAGGGTGGGCTGAGTTCTCTTCCAGATCGCTTTAGCCACTGAAGGCGTGCTGAGTTCCCTTCCAGATCACTTTAGCCACTGAAGGTGAGCTGAGTTCACTTCCAGATCACTTTTGCCACGGAGGGTAGGCTGAGTTCACTTCCAGATCACTTTAGCTACTGGAGGCAGGCTGAGTTCACTTCCAGATCACTTCTGAGTTCCCTTCCAGATCACTTTAGCCACTGAAGGCAGGCTGAGTTCCCTTCCCGATCACTTTGAGTTCCCTTCCAGATTACTGAAGGCGGGCTGAGTTCCCTTCCAGATCCCTTTAGACACTGAAAGCAGGCTGAGTTCACTTCAAGATCATTTTAGCCACTGAGGCCAGGCTGAGTTCACTTCTAGATCACTTTAGCCACTGAAGGCAGGCTGAGTTCCCTTCCAAATCACTTTAGCCACTGAAGGCAGACTGAGTTCCCATCCAGATCGCTTTAGCCACTGAAGGCAGGCTGAGGTCACTTCCAGATCACCTTAGCCACTGAAGGCAGGATGAGTTCCCTTCCAGATCACTTTAGCCAATAAGCCAGGCTGAGTTCCCTTTCAGATCACATTAGCCACTGAAAGAAGGCTGGGTCACTTCCAGATCACTTTAACCACTGAAGGCAGGTTGAGTTCACTTTCAAATCACTTTATCTGCAGATGGCAGGCTGAGTTCCCTTCCAGATCACTTTAGCCACTGAGGGCGGACTGAGTTCTCTTCCAGATCACTTTAGCTACTGAAGACAGGCTGAGTTCACTTCCAGATCACTTCTGAGTTCCCTTCCAGATCACTTTAGCAACTGAAGGCTGGCTGAGTTCCCTTCCAGATCACTTTGAGTTCCCTTCCAGATCACTGAATGCGGGCTGAGTTCCCTTCCAGATCACTTTAGCCACTGAAGGCAGGCTGAATTCCCTTCCAAATCACTTTAGCCACTGAAGGCATACTGAGTTCCCTTCCAGATCACTTTAGCCACTGAAGGAAGGCTGAGTTCCCTTCCAGATCACTTTAGCCACTGAAGGCAGGCTGAGTTCACTTCCAGATCATCTTAGCCACTAAAGGCAGGCTGAGTTCCTTTCCAGATCACTTTAGCCACTGAAGGCAGGCTAAGTTCCAGGCTGAGTTCCCTTCCAGACGGAAAGCAGGTTGAGTTCCCTTCCAGATCAACTTAGCCACTGAAGGCAAGATGTGTTCACTTCCAGATCACTTTAGCCACTGAAGGCAGGCCGAGTTCACTTGCAGACCACTCTAGCCACTGAAGGTGGGCAGAGTTCACTTCCAGATCACTTTATCCACTGATGGCAGGCTGAGTTCCCTTCCAGATCACTTTAGCCACTGAGGGCGGGCTGAGTTCTCTTCCAGATCACTTTAGCCACTGAAGGCAGGCTGAGTTCACTTCCAGATTACTTTAGCCACTGAGGGCGGGCTGAGTTCACTTCCAGATCACTTTAGCTACTGAAGGCAGGCTGAGTTCACTTCCAGATCACTTTAGCCACTGAAGGCGGGCTGAGCACACTTCCAGATCACGTTAGCTACTGAAGGCGGGCTGAGTTCCCTTCCAGATCACTTTAGCCACTGAAGCAAGGCTGAGTTCTCTTCCAGATCACTTTAGCCACTGAAGGCAGGCTGAGTTCACTTCCAGATCACTTTAGTCACTGAAGGCGGGCTGAGTTTACTTCCAGATTACTTTAGCCACTGAAGGCGGGCTGAGTTCACTTCAAGATCCCTTTAGACACTGAATGCAGGCTGAGTTCACTTCAAGATCATTTTAGCCACTGAGGCAAGGCTGAGTTCACTTCTAGATCACTTTAGCCACTGAAGGCAGGCTGAGTTCCCTTCCAAATCACTTTAGCCACTGAAGGCAGACTGAGTTCCCATCCAGATCGCTTTAGCCACTGAAGGCAGGCTGAGGTCACTTCCAGATCACCTTAGCCACTGAAGGCAGGATGAGTTCCCTTCCAGATCACTTTAGCCACTCAGCCAGGCTGAGTTCCCTTCCAGATCACATTAGCCACTGAAGGAAGGCTGGGTGCACTTTCAGATCACTTTAACCACTGAAGGCAGGTTGAGTTACTTCCAAATCACTTTATCTACAGATGGCAGGGTGAGTTCCCTTCCAGATCACTTTAGCCACTGAGGGTGGACTGAGTTCTCTTCCAGATCACTTTAGCCACTGAAGGCAGGCTGAGTTCACTTCCAGATCTCTTTAGCCACTGAGGGCGGGCTGAGTTCCCTTCCAGATCACTTTAGCCACTGAAGGCGGGCTGAGTTCACTTCCAGATCACATTAGCTACTGAAGGCAGGCTGAGTTCACTTCCAGATCACTTTAGCCACTGAAGGTGGGCTGAGCACACTTCCAGATCACGTTAGCTACTGAAGGCGGGCTGAGTTCCCTTCCAGATCACTTTAGCCACTGAAGCAAGGCTGAGTTCTCTTCCAGATCACTTTAGCCACTGAAGGCAGGCTGAGTTCACTTCCAGATCACTTTAGTCACTGAAGGCGGGCTGAGTTTACTTCCAGATTACTTTAGCCACTGAAGGCGGGCTGAGTTCACTTCAAGATCCCTTTAGACACTGAATGCAGGCTGAGTTCACTTCAAGATCATTTTAGCCACTGAGGCAAGGCTGAGTTCACTTCTAGATCACTTTAGCCACTGAAGGCAGGCTGAGTTCCCTTCCAAATCACTTTAGCCACTGAAGGCAGACTGAGTTCCCATCCAGATCGCTTTAGCCACTGAAGGCAGGCTGAGGTCACTTCCAGATCACCTTAGCCACTGAAGGCAGGATGAGTTCCCTTCCAGATCACTTTAGCCACTCAGCCAGGCTGAGTTCCCTTCCAGATCACATTAGCCACTGAAGGAAGGCTGGGTGCACTTTCAGATCACTTTAACCACTGAAGGCAGGTTGAGTTACTTCCAAATCACTTTATCTACAGATGGGAGGGTGAGTTCCCTTCCAGATCACTTTAGCCACTGAGGGTGGACTGAGTTCTCTTCCAGATCACTTTAGCCACTGAAGGCAGGCTGAGTTCACTTCCAGATCTCTTTAGCCACTGAGGGCGGGCTGAGTTCCCTTCCAGATCACTTTAGCCACTGAAGGCGGGCTGAGTTCACTTCCAGATCACATTAGCCACTGAAGGCGGGCAGAGTTCCCTTCCAGATCACTTTAGCCACTGAAGCAAGGCTGAGTTCCCTTCCAGATCACTTTAGCCACTGAAGACGGGCTGAGTTCCCTTCCAGATCACTTTAGCCACTGAAGGTCAGCTGAGTTCACTTCCAGATCACTTTTGCCACGGAGGGCAGGCTGAGTTCACTTCCAGATCACTTTAGTCACTGAGGGCGGGCTGAGTTCGCTTCCAGATCGCTTTAGCCACTGAAGGCGTGCTGAGTTCCCTTCCAGATCACTTTAGCCACTGAAGGTGAGCTGAGTTCACTTCCAGATCACTTTTACCACGGAGGGCAGGCTGAGTTCACTTCCAGATCACTTTAGCTACTGGAGGCAGGCTGAGTTCACTTCCAGATCACTTCAGAGTTCCCTTCCAGATCACTTTAGTCACTGAAGGCGGGCTGAGTTCCCTTCCCGATCACTTTGAGTTCCCTTCCAGATTACTGAAGGCGGGCTGAGTTCCCTTCCAGATCCCTTTAGACACTGAAAGCAGGCTGAGTTCACTTCAAGATCATTTTAGCCACTGAGGCCAGGCTGAGTTCACTTCTAGATCACTTTAGGCACAGAAGGCAGGCTGAGTTCCCTTCCAAATCACTTTAGCCACTGAAGGCAGACTGAGTTCCCATCCAGATCGCTTAAGCCACTGAAGGCAGGCTGAGTTCACTTCCAGGCGGGCTGAGTTCCCTTCCAGATCACTTCAGCCACTGAAGGTGAGCTGAGTTCACTTCCACATCACTTTAGCCATGGAGGGCAGGCTGAGTTCACTTCTAGATCACTTTAGCCACTGAAGGCAGGCTGAGTTCCCTTCCAAATCACTTTAGCCACTGAAGGAAGACTGAGTTCCCATCCAGATCACTTTAGCCACTGAAGGCGTGCTGAGTTCACTTCCAGATCACTTTAGCTATTGAAGGCGGGCTGAGTTCACTTCCAGATCATTTCACCCACTGAAGGCAGGCTGAGATCCAGGCTGTGTTCCCTTCCAGACTGAAGTCAGGTTGAGTTCCCTTCCAGATCAACTTAGCCACTGAAGGCAAGATGTGTTCACTTCCAGATCACTTTAGCCACTGAAGGTGGGCTGAGTTCCCTTCCAGATCACTTTAGCCACTGAAGGTGAGCTGAGTTCACTTCCAGATCACTTAAGCCATGGAGGGCAGGCTGAGTTCACTTCCGGATCACTTTAGTCACTGAGGGCCGGCTGAGTTCTCTTCCAGATCACTTTAGCCACTGAAGGTGTGCTGAGTTCACTTCCAGATCACTTTAGCTATTGAAGGCAGGCTGATTTCACTTCCAGATCATTTCACCCACTGAAGGCAGGCTGAGTTCCCTTCCAGATCACTTTAGCCACTGAGGGCAGGCTGAGTTCACTTCCAGTTCACTTTAACCAATGAAGGAAGGCTGAGTTCACTTCCAGATCACTTTAGCCACTGAAGGCAGGATGTGTTTCCTTCCAGATCACTTTAGCCACTGAAGGCAGGCTGAGTTCACTTCCAGATCACTTTAGCCACTGAATGCAAGCTGAGTTCACTTCCAGATCACTTCTGAGTTCCCTTCCTGATCACTTTAGCAACTGAAGGCTGGCTGAGTTCCCTTCCAGATCACTTTGAGTTCCCTTCCAGATCACTGAATGCGGGCTGAGTTCCCTTCCAGATCACTTTAGCCACTGAAGGCAGGCTGAATTCCCTTCCAAATCACTTTAGCCACTGAAGGCATACTGAGTTCCCTTCCAGATCACTTTAGCCACTGAAGGCAGGCTGAGTTCCCTTCCAAATAACTTTAGCCACTGAAGGCAGGCTGAGTTCACTTCCAGATCACCTTAGCCACTAAAGGCAGGCTGAGTTCCTTTCCAGATCACTTTAGCCACTGAAGGCAGGCTAAGTTCCAGGCTGAGTTCCCTTCCAGACTGAAGGCAGGTTGAGTTCCCTTCCAGATCAACTTAGCCACTGAAGGCAAGATGTGTTCACTTCCAGATCACTTTAGCCACTGAGGGCAGGCCGAGTTCACTTGCAGACCACTTTAGCCACTGAAGGCGGGCAGAGTTCACTTCCAGATCACTTTATCCACAGATGACAGGCTGAGTTCCCTTCCAGATCACTTTAGCCACTGAGGGCGGGCTGAGTTCTCTTCCAGATCACTTTAGCCACTGAAGGCAGGCTGAGTTCACTTCCAGATCACTTTAGCCACTGAAGGCAGGATGAGTTTCCTTCCAGATCACTTTAGCCACTGAAGTCAGGCTGAGTTCACTTCCAGATCACTTTAGCCACTGAAGGCAAGCTGAGTTCACTTCCAGATCACTTCTGAGTTCCCTTCCTGATCACTTTAGCAACTGAAGGCTGGCTGAGTTCCCTTCCAGATCACTTTGAGTTCCCTTCCAGATCACTGAATGCGGGCTGAGTTCCCTTCCAGATCACTTTAGCCACTGAAGGCAGGCTGAATTCCCTTCCAAATCACTTTAGCCACTGAAGGCATACTGAGTTCCCTTCCAGATCACTTTAGCCACTAAAGGCAGGCTGAGTTCCCTTCCAAATCACTTTAGCCACTGAAGGCAGGCTGAGTTCCTTTCCAGATCACTTTAGCCACTGAAGGCAGGCTAAGTTCCAGGCTGAGTTCCCTTCCAGACTGAAGGCAGGTTGAGTTCCCTTCCAGATCAACTTAGCCACTGAAGGCAAGATGTGTTCACCTCCAGATCACTTTAGCCACTGAGGGCAGGCCGAGTTCACTGCAGACCACTTTAGCCATTGAAGGCGGGCAGAGTTCACTTCCAGATTACTTTATCCACAGATGACAGTCTGAGTTCCCTTCCAGATCACTTTAGCTACTGAGGGCGGGCTGAGTTCTCTTCCAGATCACTTTAGCCACTGAAGGCAGGCTGGGTTCACTTCCAGATTACTTTAGCCACTGAGGGCGGGCTGAGTTCACTTCCAGATCACTTTAGCTACTGAAGGCAGGCTGAGTTCACTTCCAGATCACTTTAGCCACTGATGGCAGGCTAAGTTCCAGGCTGAGTTCCCTTCCAGACTGAAGGCAGGTTGAGTTCCCTTCCAGATCAACTTAGCCACTGAAGGCAAGATGTGTTCACTTCCAGATCACTTTAGCCACTGAAGGCAAGCTGAGTTCACTTTCAGATCACTTTAGCCACTGGGGGCGGGCTGAGTTCCCTTCCAGATCACTTTAGCCACTGAAGGCAGGCTGAGTTCCCTTACAGATCACTTCAGCCACTGAAGGCAGGCTGAGTTCCCTTCCAGATAACTTTAGCCACTGAAGACCGGCTGAGTTCCCTTCCAGATCACTTTAGCCACTGAAGGTGAGCTGAGTTCACTTCCAGATCACTTTTGCCACGGAGGGCAGGCTGAGTTCACTTCCAGATCACTTTAGTCACTGAGGGCGGGCTGAGTTCTCTTCCAGATCGCTTTAGCCACTGAAGGCGTGCTGAGTTCCCTTCCAGATCACTTTAGCCACTGAAGGTAAGCTGAGTTCACTTCCAGATCACTTTTGCCACGGAGGGCAGGCTGAGTTCACTTCCAGATCACTTTAGCTACTGGAGGCAGGCTGAGTTCACTTCCAGATCACTTCTGAGTTCCCTTCCAGATCACTTTAGCCACTGAAGGCGGGCTGAGTTCCCTTCCCGATCACTTTGAGTTCCCTTCCAGATTACTGAAGGCGGGCTGAGTTCCCTTCCAGATCCCTTTAGACACTGAAAGCAGGCTGAGTTCACTTCAAGATCATTTTAGCCACTGAGGCAAGGCTGAGTTCACTTCTAGATCACTTTAGCCACTGAAGGCAGGCTGAGTTCCCTTCCAAATCACTTTAGCCACTGAAGGCAGACTGAGTTCCCATCCAGATCGCTTTAGCCACTGAAGGCAGGCTGAGGTCACTTCCAGATCACCTTAGCCACTGAAGGCAGGATGAGTTCCCTTCCAGATCACTTTAGCCACTCAGCCAGGCTGAGTTCCCTTCCAGATCACATTAGCCACTGAAGGAAGGCTGGGTGCACTCTCAGATCACTTTAACCACTGAAGGCAGGTTGAGTTACTTCCAAATCACTTTATCTACAGATGGCAGGGTGAGTTTCCTTCCAGATCACTTTAGCCACTGAGGGTGGACTGAGTTCTCTTCCAGATCACTTTAGCCACTGAAGGCAGGCTGAGTTCACTTCTAGATCTCTTTAGCCACTGAGGGCGGGCTGAGTTCCCTTCCAGATCACTTTAGCCACTGAAGGCGGGCTGAGTTCACTTCCAGATCACATTAGCCACTGAAGGTGGGCAGAGTTCCCTTCCAGATCACTTTAGCCACTGAAGCAAGGCTGAGTTCCCTTCCAGATCACTTTAGCCACTGAAGACGGGCTGAGTTCCCTTCCAGATCACTTTAGCCACTGAAGGTCAGCTGAGTTCACTTCCAGATCACTTTTGCCACGGAGGGCAGGCTGAGTTCACTTCCAGATGACTTTAGTCACTGAGGGCGGGCTGAGTTCTCTTCCAGATCGCTTTAGCCACTGAAGGTGTGCTGAGTTCCCTTCCAGATCACTTTAGCCACTGAAGGTGAGCTGAGTTCACTTCCAGATCACTTTTACCACAGAGGGCAGGCTGAGTTCACTTCCAGATCACTTTAGCTACTGGAGGCAGGCTGAGTTCACTTCCAGATCACTTCAGAGTTCCCTTCCAGATCACTTTAGTCACTGAAGGCGGGCTGAGTTCCCTTCCCGATCACTTTGAGTTCCCTTCCAGATTACTGAAGGCGGGCTGAGTTCCCTTCCAGATCCCTTTAGACACTGAAAGCAGGCTGAGTTCACTTCAAGATCATTTTAGCCACTGAGGCCAGGCTGAGTTCACTTCTAGATCACTTTAGCCACTGAAGGCAGGCTGAGTTCCCTTTCAAATCACTTTAGCCACTGAAGGCAGACTGAGTTCCCATCCAGATCGCTTTAGCCACTGAAGGCAGGCTGAGTTCACTTCCAGATCACTTTAGCCACTGAAGGCGGGCTGAGTTCCCTTCCAGATCACTTCAGCCACTGAAGGTGAGCTGAGTTCACTTCCAGATCACTTTAGCCATGGAGGGCAGGCTGAGTTCACTTCTAGATCACTTTAGCCACTGAAGGCAGGCTGAGTTCCCTTCCAAATCACTTTAGCCACTGAAGGAAGACTGAGTTCCCATCCAGATCACTTTAGCCACTGAAGGCGTGCTGAGTTCACTTCCAGATCACTTTAGCTATTGAAGGCGGGCTGAGTTCACTTCCATCTCATTTCACCCACTGAAGGCAGGCTGAGATCCAGGCTGTGTTCCCTTCCAGACTGAAGTCAGGTTGAGTTCCCTTCCAGATCAACTTAGCCACTGAAGGCAAGATGTGTTCACCTCCAGATCACTTTAGCCACTGAAGGTGGGCTGAGTTCCCTTCCAGATCACTTTAGCCACTGAAGGTGAGCTGAGTTCACTTCCAGATCACTTAAGCCATGGAGGGCAGGCTGAGTTCACTTCTGGATCACTTTAGTCACTGAGGGCCGGCTGAGTTCTCTTCCAGATCACTTTAGCCACTGAAGGTGTGCTGAGTTCACTTCCAGATCACGTTAGCTATTGAAGGCAGGCTGAGTTCACTTCCAGATCATTTCACCCACTGAAGGCAGGCTGAGTTCCCTTCCAGATCACTTTAGCCACTGAGGGCAGGCTGAGTTCACTTCCAGTTCACTTTAGCCAATGAAGGAAGGCTGAGTTCACTTCCAGATCACTTTAGCCACTGAAGGCAGGATGTGTTTCCTTCCAGATCACTTTAGCCACTGAAGGCAGGCTGAGTTCACTTCCAGATCACTTTAGCCACCGAATGCAAGCTGAGTTCACTTCCAGATCACTTCTGAGTTCCCTTCCTGATCACTTTAGCAACTGAAGGCTGGCTGAGTTCCCTTCCAGATCACTTTGAGTTCCCTTCCAGATCACTGAATGCGGGCTGAGTTCCCTTCCAGATCACTTTAGCCACTGAAGGCAGGCTGAATTCCCTTCCAAATCACTTTAGCCACTGAAGGCATACTGAGTTCCCTTCCAGATCACTTTAGCCACTGAAGGCAGGCTGAGTTCCCTTCCAAATAACCTTAGCCACTGAAGGCAGGCTGAGTTCACTTCCAGATCACCTTAGCCACTATAGGCAGGCTGAGTTCCTTTCCAGATCACTTTAGCCACTGAAGGAAGGCTAAGTTCCAGGCTGAGTTCCCTTCCAGACTGAAGGCAGGTTGAGTTCCCTTCCAGATCAACTTAGCCACTGAAGGCAAGATGTGTTCACTTCCAGATCACTTTAGCCACTGAGGGCAGGCCGAGTTCACTTGCAGACCACTTTAGCCACTGAAGGCGGGCAGAGTTCACTTCCAGATCACTTTATCCACAGATGACAGGCTGAGTTCCCTTCCAGATCACTTTAGCCACTGAGGGCGGGCTGAGTTCTCTTCCAGATCACTTTAGCCACTGAAGGCAGGCTGAGTTCACTTCCAGATCACTTTAGCCACTGAAGGCAGGATGAGTTTCCTTCCAGATCACTTTAGCCACTGAAGTCAGGCTGAGTTCACTTCCAGATCACTTTAGCCACTGAAGGCAAGCTGAGTTCACTTCCAGATCACTTCTGAGTTCCCTTCCTGATCACTGAATGCGGGCTGAGTTCCCTTCCAGATCACTTTAGCCACTGAAGGCAGGCTGAATTCCCTTCCAAATCACTTTAGCCACTGAAGGCATACTGAGTTCCCTTCCAGATCACTTTAGCCACTAAAGGCAGGCTGAGTTCCCTTCCAAATCACTTTAGCCACTGAAGGCAGGCTGAGTTCCTTTCCAGATCACTTTAGCCACTGAAGGCAGGCTAAGTTCCAGGCTGAGTTCCCTTCCAGACTGAAGGCAGGTTGAGTTCCCTTCCAGATCAACTTAGCCACTGAAGGCAAGATGTGTTCACTTCCAGATCACTTTAGCCACTGAGGGCAGGCCGAGTTCACTGCAGACCACTTTAGCCATTGAAGGCGGGCAGAGTTCACTTCCAGATTACTTTATCCACAGATGACAGTCTGAGTTCCCTTCCAGATCACTTTAGCCACTGAGGGCGGGCTGAGTTCTCTTCCAGATCACTTTAGCCACTGAAGGCAGGCTGGGTTCACTTCCAGATTACTTTAGCCACTGAGGGCGGGCTGAGTTCACTTCCAGATCACTTTAGCTACTGAAGGCAGGCTGAGTTCACTTCCAGATCACTTTAGCCACTGATGGCAGGCTAAGTTCCAGGCTGAGTTCCCTTCCAGACTGAAGGCAGGTTGAGTTCCCTTCCAGATCAACTTAGCCACTGAAGGCAAGATGTGTTCACTTCCAGATCACTTTAGCCACTGAAGGCAAGCTGAGTTCACTTTCAGATCACTTTAGCCACTGAGGGCGGGCTGAGTTCCCTTCCAGATCACTTTAGCCACTGAAGGCAGGCTGAGTTCCCTTACAGATCACTTCAGCCACTGAAGGCAGGCTGAGTTCCCTTCCAGATAACTTTAGCCACTGAAGACCGGCTGAGTTCCCTTCCAGATCACTTTAGCCACTGAAGGCAGGCTGAGTTCCCTTACAGATCACTTCAGCCACTGAAGGCAGGCTGAGTTCCCTTCCAGATAACTTTAGCCACTGAAGACCGGCTGAGTTCCCTTCCAGATCACTTTAGCCACTGAAGGTGAGCTGAGTTCACTTCCAGATCACTTTAGTCACTGAGGGCGGGCTGAGTTCTCTTCCAGATCGCTTTAGCCACTGAAGGCGTGCTGAGTTCCCTTCCAGATCACTTTTGCCACGGAGGGCAGGCTGAGTTCACTTCCAGATCACTTTAGCTACTGGAGGCAGGCTGAGTTCACTTCCAGATCAATTCTGAGTTCCCTTCCAGATCACTTTAGCCACTGAAGGCGGGCTGAGTTCCCTTCCCGATCACTTTGAGTTCCCTTCCAGATTACTGAAGGCGGGCTGAGTTCCCTTCCAGATCCCTTTAGACACTGAAAGCAGGCTGAGTTCACTTCAAGATCATTTTAGCCACTGAGGCAAGGCTGAGTTCACTTCTAGATCACTTTAGCCACTGAAGGCAGGCTGAGTTCCCTTCCAAATCACTTTAGCCACTGAAGGCAGACTGAGTTCCCATCCAGATCGCTTTAGCCACTGAAGGCAGGCTGAGGTCACTTCCAGATCACCTTAGCCACTGAAGGCAGGATGAGTTCCCTTCCAGATCACTTTAGCCACTCAGCCAGGCTGAGTTCCCTTCCAGATCACATTAGCCACTGAAGGAAGGCTGGGTGCACTTTCAGATCACTTTAACCACTGAAGGCAGGTTGAGTTACTTCCAAATCACTTTATCTACAGATGGCAGGGTGAGTTCCCTTCCAGATCACTTTAGCCACTGAGGGTGGACTGAGTTCTCTTCCAGATCACTTTAGCCACTGAAGGCAGGCTGAGTTCACTTCCAGATCTCTTTAGCCACTGAGGGCGGGCTGAGTTCCCTTCCAGATCACTTTAGCCACTGAAGGCGGGCTGAGTTCACTTCCAGATCACATTAGCCACTGAAGGCGGGCAGAGTTCCCTTCCAGATCACTTTAGCCACTGAAGCAAGGCTGAGTTCCCTTCCAGATCACTTTAGCCACTGAAGACGGCTGAGTTCCCTTCCAGATCACTTTAGCCACTGAAGGTCAGCTGAGTTCACTTCCAGATCACTTTTGCCACGGAGGGCAGGCTGAGTTCACTTCCAGATGACTTTAGTCACTGAGGGCGGGCTGAGTTCTCTTCCAGATCGCTTTAGCCACTGAAGGTGTGCTGCGTTCCCTTCCAGATCACTTTAGCCACTGAAGGTGAGCTGAGTTCACTTCCAGATCACTTTTACCACGGAGGGCAGGCTGAGTTCACTTCCAGATCACTTTAGCTACTGGAGGCAGGCTGAGTTCACTTCCAGATCACTTCAGAGTTCCCTTCCAGATCACTTTAGTCACTGAAGGCGGGCTGAGTTCCCTTCCCGATCACTTTGAGTTCCCTTCCAGATTACTGAAGGCGGGCTGAGTTCCCTTCCAGATCCCTTTAGACACTGAAAGCAGGCTGAGTTCACTTCAAGATCATTTTAGCCACTGAGGCCAGGCTGAGTTCACTTCTAGATCACTTTAGCCACTGAAGGCAGGCTGAGTTCCCTTTCAAATCACTTTAGCCACTGAAGGCAGACTGAGTTCCCATCCAGATCGCTTTAGCCACTGAAGGCAGGCTGAGTTCACTTCCCGATCACTTTAGCCACTGAAGGCGGGCTGAGTTCCCTTCCAGATCACTTCAGCCACTGAAGGTGAGCTGAGTTCACTTCCAGATCACTTTAGCCATGGAGGGCAGGCTGAGTTCACTTCTAGATCACTTTAGCCACTGTAGGCAGGCTGAGTTCCTTTCCAAATCACTTTAGCCACTGAAGGAAGACTGAGTTCCCATCCAGATCACTTTAGCCACTGAAGGCGTGCTGAGTTCACTTCCAGATCACTTTAGCTATTGAAGGCGGGCTGAGTTCACTTCCAGATCATTTCACCCACTGAAGGCAGGCTGAGATCCAGGCTGTGTTCCCTTCCAGACTGAAGTCAGGTTGAGTTCCCTTCCAGATCAACTTAGCCACTGAAGGCAAGATGTGTTCACTTCCAGATCACTTTAGCCACTGAAGGTGGGCTGAGTTCCCTTCCAGATCACTTTAGCCACTGAAGGTGAGCTGAGTTCACTTCCAGATCACTTAAGCCATGGAGGGCAGGCTGAGTTCACTTCCGGATCACTTTAGTCACTGAGGGCCGGCTGAGTTCTATTCCAGATCACTTTAGCCACTGAAGGTGTGCTGAGTTCACTTCCAGATCAATTTAGCTATTGAAGGCAGGCTGAGTTCACTTCCAGATCATTTCACCCACTGAAGGCAGGCTGAGTTCCCTTCCAGATCACTTTAGCCACTGAGGGCAGGCTGAGTTCACTTCCAGATCACTTTAGCCACTGAAGGCAGGATGTGTTTCCTTCCAGATCACTTTAGCCACTGAAGGCAGGCTGAGTTCACTTCCAGATCACTTTAGCCACTGAATGCAAGCTGAGTTCACTTCCAGATCACTTCTGAGTTCCCTTCCTGATCACTTTAGCAACTGAAGGCTGGCTGAGTTCCCTTCCAGATCACTTTGAGTTCCCTTCCAGATCACTGAATGCGGGCTGAGTTCCCTTCCAGATCACTTTAGCCACTGAAGGCAGGCTGAATTCCCTTCCAAATCACTTTAGCCACTGAAGGCATACTGAGTTCCCTTCGAGATCACTCTAGCCACTGAAGGCAGGCTGAGTTCCCTTCCAAATAACTTTAGCCACTGAAGGCAGGCTGAGTTCACTTCCAGATCACCTTAGCCACTAAAGGCAGGCTGAGTTCCTTTCCAGATCACTTTAGCCACTGAAGGCAGTCTAAGTTCCAGGCTGAGTTCCCTTCCAGACTGAAGGCAGGTTGAGTTCCCTTCCAGATCAACTTAGCCACTGAAGGCAAGATGTGTTCACTTCCAGATCACTTTAGCCACTGAGGGCAGGCCGAGTTCACTTGCAGACCACTTTAGCCACTGAAGGCGGGCAGAGTTCACTTCCAGATCACTTTATCCACAGATGACAGGCTGAGTTCCCTTCCAGATCACTTTAGCCACTGAGGGCGGGCTGAGTTCTCTTCCAGATCACTTTAGCCACTGAAGGCAGGCTGAGTTCACTTCCAGATCACTTTAGCCACTGAAGGCAGGATGAGTTTCCTTCCAGATCACTTTAGCCACTGAAGTCAGGCTGAGTTCACTTCCAGATCACTTTAGCCACTGAAGGCAAGCTGAGTTCACTTCCAGATCACTTCTGAGTTCCCTTCCTGATCACTTTAGCAACTGAAGGCTGGCTGAGTTCCCTTCCAGATCACTTTGAGTTCCCTTCCAGATCACTGAATGCGGGCTGAGTTCCCTTCCAGATCACTTTAGCCACTGAAGGCAGGCTGAATTCCCTTCCAAATCACTTTAGCCACTGAAGGCATACTGAGTTCCCTTCCAGATCACTTTAGCCACTGAAGGCAGGCTGAGTTCCCTTCCAAATCAATTTAGCCACTGAAGGCAGGCTGAGTTCCTTTCCAGATCACTTTAGCCACTGAAGGCAGGCTAAGTTCCAGGCTGAGTTCCCTTCCAGACTGAAGGCAGGTTGAGTTCCCTTCCAGATCAACTTAGACACTGAAGGCAAGATGTGTTCACTTCCAGATCACTTTAGCCACTGAGGGCAGGCCGAATTCACTTGCAGACCACTTTAGCCACTGAAGGCGGGCAGAGTTCACTTCCAGATCACTTTATCCACAGATGACAGGCTGAGTTCCCTTCCAGATCACTTTAGCCACTGAAGGCAGGCTGAGTTCACTTCCAGATCACTTTAGCCACTGAAGGCAGGATGAGTTTCCTTCCAGATCACTTTAGCCACTGAAGTCAGGCTGAGTTCACTTCCAGATCACTTTAGCCACTGAAGGCAAGCTGAGTTCACTTCCAGATCACTTCTGAGTTCCCTTCCTGATCACTTTAGCAACTGAAGGCTGGCTGAGTTCCCTTCCAGATCACTTTGAGTTCCCTTCCAGATCACTGAATGCGGGCTGAGTTCCCTTCCAGATCACTTTAGCCACTGAAGGCAGGCTGAATTCCCTTCCAAATCACTTTAGCCACTGAAGGCATACTGAGTTCCCTTCCAGATCACTTTAGCCACTGAAGGCAGGCTGAGTTCCCTTCCAAATCAATTTAGCCACTGAAGGCAGGCTGAGTTCCTTTCCAGATCACTTTAGCCACTGAAGGCAGGCTAAGTTCCAGGCTGAGTTCCCTTCCAGACTGAAGGCAGGTTGAGTTCCCTTCCAGATCAACTTAGACACTGAAGGCAAGATGTGTTCACTTCCAGATCACTTTAGCCACTGAGGGCAGTCCGAGTTCACTTGCAGACCACTTTAGCCACTGAAGGCGGGCAGAGTTCACTTCCAGATTACTTTATCCACAGATGACAGTCTGAGTTCCCTTCCAGATCACTTTAGCCACTGAGGGCGGGCTGAGTTCTCTTCCAGATCACTTTAGCCACTGAAGGCAGGCTGGGTTCACTTCCAGATTACTTTAGCCACTCAGGGCGGGCTGAGTTCACTTCCAGATCACTTTAGCTACTGAAGGCAGGCTGAGTTCACTTCCAGATCACTTTAGCCACTGAAGGCAGGCTGAGTACACTTCCAGATCACGTTAGCTGCTGAAGGTGGGCTGAGTTCCCTTCCAGATCACTTTAGCCACTGAAGCAAGGCTGAGTTCCCTTCCAGATCACTTTAGCCACTGAGGGAAGGCTGAGTTCACTGACAGATCACTTTAGGCACTGAAGGCAGGCTGGGTTCACTTCCAGATCACTTTAGCCACTGAAGGCAAGCTGAGTTCACTTCCAGATCACTTCTGAGTTCCCTTCCTGATCACTTTAGCAACTGAAGGCTGGCTGAGTTCCCTTCCAGATCACTTTGAGTTCCCTTCCAGATCACTGAATGCGGGCTGAGTTCCCTTCCAGATAACTTTAGCCACTGAAGGCAGGCTGAATTCCCTTCCAAATCACTTTAGCCACTGAAGGCATACTGAGTTCCCTTCCAGATCACTTTAGCCACTGAAGGCAGGCGGAGTTCCCTTCCAAATCACTTTAGCCACTGAAGGCAGGCTGAGTTCCTTTCCAGATCACTTTAGCCACTGAAGGCAGGCTAAGTTCCAGGCTGAGTTCCCTTCCAGACTGAAGGCAGGTTGAGTTCCCTTCCAGATCAACTTAGCCACTGAAGGCAAGATGTGTTCACTTCCAGATCACTTTAGCCACTGAGGGCAGGCCGAGTTCACTTGCAGACCACTTTAGCCACTGAAGGCGGGCAGAGTTCACTTCCAGATTACTTTATCCACAGATGACAGGCTGAGTTCCCTTCCAGATCACTTTAGCCACTGAGGGCGGGCTGAGTTCTCTTCCAGATCACTTTAGCCACTGAAGGCAGGCTGGGTTCACTTCCAGATTACTTTAGCCACTGAGGGCGGGCTGAGTTCACTTCCAGATCACTTTAGCTACTGAAGGCAGGCTGAGTTCACTTCCAGATCGCTTTAGCCACTGAAGGCAGGCTGAGTTCACTTCCAGATCACTTTAGCCACTGAAGGTCAGCTGAGTTCACTTCCAGATCACTTTTGCCACGGAGGGCAGGCTGAGTTCACTTCCAGATGACTTTAGTCACTGAGGGCGGGCTGAGTTCTCTTCCAGATCGCTTTAGCCACTGAAGGTGTGCTGCGTTCCCTTCCAGATCACTTTAGCCACTGAAGGTGAGCTGAGTTCACTTCCAGATCACTTTTACCACGGAGGGCAGGCTGAGTTCACTTCCAGATCACTTTAGCTACTGGAGGCAGGCTGAGTTCACTTCCAGATCACTTCAGAGTTCCCTTCCAGATCACTTTAGTCACTGAAGGCGGGCTGAGTTCCCTTCCCGATCACTTTGAGTTCCCTTCCAGATTACTGAAGGCGGGCTGAGTTCCCTTCCAGATCCCTTTAGACACTGAAAGCAGGCTGAGTTCACTTCAAGATCATTTTAGCCACTGAGGCCAGGCTGAGTTCACTTCTAGATCACTTTAGCCACTGAAGGCAGGCTGAGTTCCCTTTCAAATCACTTTAGCCACTGAAGGCAGACTGAGTTCCCATCCAGATCGCTTTAGCCACTGAAGGCAGGCTGAGTTCACTTCCCGATCACTTTAGCCACTGAAGGCGGGCTGAGTTCCCTTCCAGATCACTTCAGCCACTGAAGGTGAGCTGAGTTCACTTCCAGATCACTTTAGCCATGGAGGGCAGGCTGAGTTCACTTCTAGATCACTTTAGCCACTGTAGGCAGGCTGAGTTCCTTTCCAAATCACTTTAGCCACTGAAGGAAGACTGAGTTCCCATCCAGATCACTTTAGCCACTGAAGGCGTGCTGAGTTCACTTCCAGATCACTTTAGCTATTGAAGGCGGGCTGAGTTCACTTCCAGATCATTTCACCCACTGAAGGCAGGCTGAGATCCAGGCTGTGTTCCCTTCCAGACTGAAGTCAGGTTGAGTTCCCTTCCAGATCAACTTAGCCACTGAAGGCAAGATGTGTTCACTTCCAGATCACTTTAGCCACTGAAGGTGGGCTGAGTTCCCTTCCAGATCACTTTAGCCACTGAAGGTGAGCTGGGTTCACTTCCAGATCACTTAAGCCATGGAGGGCAGGCTGAGTTCACTTCCGGATCACTTTAGTCACTGAGGGCCGGCTGAGTTCTATTCCAGATCACTTTAGCCACTGAAGGTGTGCTGAGTTCACTTCCAGATCAATTTAGCTATTGAAGGCAGGCTGAGTTCACTTCCAGATCATTTCACCCACTGAAGGCAGGCTGAGTTCCCTTCCAGATCACTTTAGCCACTGAGGGCAGGCTGAGTTCACTTCCAGATCACTTTAGCCACTGAAGGCAGGATGTGTTTCCTTCCAGATCACTTTAGCCACTGAAGGCAGGCTGAGTTCACTTCCAGATCACTTTAGCCACTGAATGCAAGCTGAGTTCACTTCCAGATCACTTCTGAGTTCCCTTCCTGATCACTTTAGCAACTGAAGGCTGGCTGAGTTCCCTTCCAGATCACTTTGAGTTCCCTTCCAGATCACTGAATGCGGGCTGAGTTCCCTTCCAGATCACTTTAGCCACTGCAGGCAGGCTGAATTCCCTTCCAAATCACTTTAGCCACTGAAGGCATACTGAGTTCCCTTCGAGATCACTCTAGCCACTGAAGGCAGGCTGAGTTCCCTTCCAAATAACTTTAGCCACTGAAGGCAGGCTGAGTTCACTTCCAGATCACCTTAGCCACTAAAGGCAGGCTGAGTTCCTTTCCAGATCACTTTAGCCACTGAAGGCAGTCTAAGTTCCAGGCTGAGTTCCCTTCCAGACTGAAGGCAGGTTGAGTTCCCTTCCAGATCAACTTAGCCACTGAAGGCAAGATGTGTTCACTTCCAGATCACTTTAGCCACTGAGGGCAGGCCGAGTTCACTTGCAGACCACTTTAGCCACTGAAGGCGGGCAGAGTTCACTTCCAGATCACTTTATCCACAGATGACAGGCTGAGTTCCCTTCCAGATCACTTTAGCCACTGAGGGCGGGCTGAGTTCTCTTCCAGATCACTTTAGCCACTGAAGGCAGGCTGAGTTCACTTCCAGATCACTTTAGCCACTGAAGGCAGGATGAGTTTCCTTCCAGATCACTTTAGCCACTGAAGTCAGGCTGAGTTCACTTCCAGATCACTTTAGCCACTGAAGGCAAGCTGAGTTCACTTCCAGATCACTTCTGAGTTCCCTTCCTGATCACTTTAGCAACTGAAGGCTGGCTGAGTTCCCTTCCAGATCACTTTGAGTTCCCTTCCAGATCACTGAATGCGGGCTGAGTTCCCTTCCAGATCACTTTAGCCACTGAAGGCAGGCTGAATTCCCTTCCAAATCACTTTAGCCACTGAAGGCATACTGAGTTCCCTTCCAGATCACTTTAGCCACTGAAGGCAGGCTGAGTTCCCTTCCAAATCAATTTAGCCACTGAAGGCAGGCTGAGTTCCTTTCCAGATCACTTTAGCCACTGAAGGCAGGCTAAGTTCCAGGCTGAGTTCCCTTCCAGACTGAAGGCAGGTTGAGTTCCCTTCCAGATCAACTTAGACACTGAAGGCAAGATGTGTTCACTTCCAGATCACTTTAGCCACTGAGGGCAGGCCGAGTTCACTTGCAGACCACTTTAGCCACTGAAGGCGGGCAGAGTTCACTTCCAGATCACTTTATCCACAGATGACAGGCTGAGTTCCCTTCCAGATCACTTTAGCCACTGAAGGCAGGCTGAGTTCACTTCCAGATCACTTTAGCCACTGAAGGCAGGATGAGTTTCCTTCCAGATCACTTTAGCCACTGAAGTCAGGCTGAGTTCACTTCCAGATCACTTTAGCCACTGAAGGCAAGCTGAGTTCACTTCCAGATCACTTCTGAGTTCCCTTCCTGATCACTTTAGCAACTGAAGGCTGGCTGAGTTCCCTTCCAGATCACTTTGAGTTCCCTTCCAGATCACTGAATGCGGGCTGAGTTCCCTTCCAGATCACTTTAGCCACTGAAGGCAGGCTGAATTCCCTTCCAAATCACTTTAGCCACTGAAGGCATACTGAGTTCCCTTCCAGATCACTTTAGCCACTGAAGGCAGGCTGAGTTCCCTTCCAAATCAATTTAGCCACTGAAGGCAGGCTGAGTTCCTTTCCAGATCACTTTAGCCACTGAAGGCAGGCTAAGTTCCAGGCTGAGTTCCCTTCCAGACTGAAGGCAGGTTGAGTTCCCTTCCAGATCAACTTAGACACTGAAGGCAAGATGTGTTCACTTCCAGATCACTTTAGCCACTGAGGGCAGTCCGAGTTCACTTGCAGACCACTTTAGCCACTGAAGGCGGGCAGAGTTCACTTCCAGATTACTTTATCCACAGATGACAGTCTGAGTTCCCTTCCAGATCACTTTAGCCACTGAGGGCGGGCTGAGTTCTCTTCCAGATCACTTTAGCCACTGAAGGCAGGCTGGGTTCACTTCCAGATTACTTTAGCCACTGAGGGCGGGCTGAGTTCACTTCCAGATCACTTTAGCTACTGAAGGCAGGCTGAGTTCACTTCCAGATCACTTTAGCCACTGAAGGCAGGCTGAGTACACTTCCAGATCACGTTAGCTGCTGAAGGTGGGCTGAGTTCCCTTCCAGATCACTTTAGCCACTGAAGCAAGGCTGAGTTCCCTTCCAGATCACTTTAGCCACTGAGGGAAGGCTGAGTTCACTGACAGATCACTTTAGGCACTGAAGGCAGGCTGGGTTCACTTCCAGATCACTTTAGCCACTGAAGGCAAGCTGAGTTCACTTCCAGATCACTTCTGAGTTCCCTTCCTGATCACTTTAGCAACTGAAGGCTGGCTGAGTTCCCTTCCAGATCACTTTGAGTTCCCTTCCAGATCACTGAATGCGGGCTGAGTTCCCTTCCAGATAACTTTAGCCACTGAAGGCAGGCTGAATTCCCTTCCAAATCACTTTAGCCACTGAAGGCATACTGAGTTCCCTTCCAGATCACTTTAGCCACTGAAGGCAGGCTGAGTTCCCTTCCAAATCACTTTAGCCACTGAAGGCAGGCTGAGTTCCTTTCCAGATCACTTTAGCCACTGAAGGCAGGCTAAGTTCCAGGCTGAGTTCCCTTCCAGACTGAAGGCAGGTTGAGTTCCCTTCCAGATCAACTTAGCCACTGAAGGCAAGATGTGTTCACTTCCAGATCACTTTAGCCACTGAGGGCAGGCCTAGTTCACTTGCAGACCACTTTAGCCACTGAAGGCGGGCAGAGTTCACTTCCAGATTACTTTATCCACAGATGACAGGCTGAGTTCCCTTCCAGATCACTTTAGCCACTGAGGGCGGGCTGAGTTCTCTTCCAGATCACTTTAGCCACTGAAGGCAGGCTGGGTTCACTTCCAGATTACTTTAGCCACTGAGGGCGGGCTGAGTTCACTTCCAGATCACTTTAGCTACTGAAGGCAGGCTGAGTTCACTTCCAGATCGCTTTAGCCACTGAAGGCAGGCTGAGTTCACTTCCAGATCACTTTAGCCACTGAAGGTGGGCTGAGTTCCCTTCCAGATCACTTCAGCCACTGAAGGTGAGCTGAGTTCACTTCCAGATCACTTTAGCCATGGAGGGCAGGCTGAGTTCACTTCTAGATCACTTTAGCCACTGAAGGCAGGCTGAGTTCCCTTCCAAATCACTTTAGCCACTGAAGGAAGACTGAGTTCCCATCCAGATCACTTTAGCCACTGAAGGCGTGCTGAGTTCACTTCCAGATCACTTTAGCAACTGAAGGCTGGCTGAGTTCCCTTCCAGATCACTTTGAGTTCCCTTCCAGATCACCGAATGCGGGCTGAGTTCCCTTCCAGATCACTTTAGCCACTGAAGGCAGGCTAAGTTCCAGGCTGAGTTCCCTTCCAGACTGAAGGCAGGTTGAGTTCCCTTCCAGATCAACTTAGCCACTGAAGGCAAGATGTGTTCACTTCCAGATCACTTTAGCCACTGAGGGCAGGCCGAGTTCACTTGCAGACCACTTTAGCCACTGAAGGCGGGCAGAGTTCACTTCCAGATTACTTTATCCACAGATGACAGGCTGAGTTCCCTTCCAGATCACTTTAGCCACTGAGGGCGGGCTGAGTTCTCTTCCAGATCACTTTAGCCACTGAAGGCAGGCTGGCCTCACTTCCAGATTACTTTAGCCACTGAGGGCGGGCTGAGTTCACTTCCAGATCACTTTAGCTACTGAAGGCAGGCTGAGTTCACTTCCAGATCGCTTTAGCCACTGAAGGCAGGCTGAGTTCACTTCCAGATCACTTTAGCCACTGAAGGTGGGCTGAGTTCCCTTCCAGATCACTTCAGCCACTGAAGGTGAGCTGAGTTCACTTCCAGATCACTTTAGCCATGGAGGGCAGGCTGAGTTCACTTCTAGATCACTTTAGCCACTGAAGGCAGGCTGAGTTCCCTTCCAAATCACTTTAGCCACTGAAGGAAGACTGAGTTCCCATCCAGATCACTTTAGCCACTGAAGGTGTGCTGAGTTCACTTCCAGATCACTTTAGCTATTGAAGGCGGGCTGAGTTCACTTCCAGATCATTTCACCCACTGAAGGCAGGCTGACATCCAGGCTGTGTTCCCTTCAGACTGAAGTCAGGTTGAGTTCCCTTCCAGATCAACTTAGCCACTGAAGGCAAGATGTGTTCACTTCCAGATCACTTTAGCCACTGAAGGTGGGCTGAGTTCCCTTCCAGATCACTTTAGCCACTGAAGGTGAGCTGAGTTCACTTCCAGATCACTTAAGCCATGGAGGGCAGGCTGAGTTCACTTCCGGATCACTTTAGTCACTGAGGGCCGGCTGAGTTCTCTTCCAGATCACTTTAGCCACTGAAGGTGTGCTGAGTTCACTTCCAGATCACTTTAGCTATTGAAGGCAGGCTGAGTTCACTTCCAGATCATTTCACCCACTGAAGGCAGGCTGAGTTCCCTTCCAGATCACTTTAGCCACTGAGGGCAGGCTGAGTTCACTTCCAGTTCACTTTAGCCAATGAAGGAAGGCTGAGTTCACTTCCAGATCACTTTAGCCACTGAAGCAAGGCTGAGTTCCCTTCCAGATCACTTTAGCCACTGAAGACGGGCTGAGTTGCCTTCCAGATCACTTTAGCCACTGAAGGTCAGCTGAGTTCACTTCCAGATCACTTTTGCCACGGAGGGCAGGCTGAGTTCACTTCTAGATGACTTTAGTCACTGAGGGCGGGCTGAGTTCTCTTCCAGATCGCTTTAGCCACTGAAGGTGTGCTGCGTTCCCTTCCAGATCACTTTAGCCACTGAAGGTGAGCTGAGTTCACTTCCAGATCACTTTTACCACGGAGGGCAGGCTGAGTTCACTTCCAGATCACTTTAGCTACTGGAGGCAGGCTGAGTTCACTTCCAGATCACTTCAGAGTTCCCTTCCAGATCACTTTAGTCACTGAAGGCGGGCTGAGTTCCCTTCCCGATCACTTTGAGTTCCCTTCCAGATTACTGAAGGCGGGCTGAGTTCCCTTCCAGATCCCTTTAGACACTGAAAGCAGGCTGAGTTCACTTCAAGATCATTTTAGCCACTGAGGCCAGGCTGAGTTCACTTCTAGATCACTTTAGCCACTGAAGGCAGGCTGAGTTCCCTTTCAAATCACTTTAGCCACTGAAGGCAGACTGAGTTCCCATCCAGATCGCTTTAGCCACTGAAGGCAGGCTGAGTTCACTTCCAGATCACTTTAGCCACTGAAGGCGGGCTGAGTTCCCTTCCAGATCACTTCAGCCACTGAAGGTGAGCTGAGTTCACTTCCAGATCACTTTAGCCATGGAGGGCAGGCTGAGTTCACTTCTAGATCACTTTAGCCACTGAAGGCAGGCTGAGTTCCTTTCCAAATCACTTTAGCCACTGAAGGAAGACTGAGTTCCCATCCAGATCACTTTAGCCACTGAAGGCGTGCTGAGTTCACTTCCAGATCACTTTAGCTATTGAAGGCGGGCTGAGTTCACTTCCAGATCATTTCACCCACTGAAGGCAGGCTGAGATCCAGGCTGTGTTCCCTTCCAGACTGAAGTCAGGTTGAGTTCCCTTCCAGATCAACTTAGCCACTGAAGGCAAGATGTGTTCACTTCCAGATCACTTTAGCCACTGAAGGTGGGCTGAGTTCCCTTCCAGATCAATTTAGCCACTGAAGGTGAGCTGAGTTCACTTCCAGATCACTTAAGCCATGGAGGGCAGGCTGAGTTCACTTCCGGATCACTTTAGTCACTGAGGGCCGGCTGAGTTCTCTTCCAGATCACTTTAGCCACTGAAGGTGTGCTGAGTTCACTTCCAGATCAATTTAGCTATTGAAGGCAGGCTGAGTTCACTTCCAGATCATTTCACCCAATGAAGGCAGGCTGAGTTCCCTTCCAGATCACTTTAGCCACTGAGGGCAGGCTGAGTTCACTTCCAGATCACTTTAGCCACTGAAGGCAGGATGTGTTTCCTTCCAGATCACTTTAGCCACTGAAGGCAGGCTGAGTTCACTTCCAGATCACTTTAGCCACTGAATGCAAGCTGAGTTCACTTCCAGATCACTTCTGAGTTCCCTTCCTGATCACTTTAGCAACTGAAGGCTGGCTGAGTTCCCTTCCAGATCACTTTGAGTTCCCTTCCAGATCACTGAATGCGGGCTGAGTTCCCTTCCAGATCACTTTAGCCACTGAAGGCAGGCTGAATTCCCTTCCAAATCACTTTAGCCACTGAAGGCATACTGAGTTCCCTTCCAGATCACTCTAGCCACTGAAGGCAGGCTGAGTTCCCTTCCAAATAACTTTAGCCACTGAAGGCAGGCTGAGTTCACTTCCAGATCACCTTAGCCACTAAAGGCAGGCTGAGTTCCTTTCCAGATCACTTTAGCCACTGAAGGCAGGCTAAGTTCCAGGCTGAGTTCCCTTCCAGACTGAAGGCAGGTTGAGTTCCCTTCCAGATCACTTTAGCCACTGAGGGCAGGCCGAGTTCACTTGCAGACCACTTTAGCCACTGAAGGCGGGCAGAGTTCACTTCCAGATCACTTTATCCACGGATGACAGGCTGAGTTCCCTTCCAGATCACTTTAGCCACTGAGGGCGGGCTGAGTTCTCTTCCAGATCACTTTAGCCACTGAAGGCAGGCTGAGTTCACTTCCAGATCACTTTAGCCACTGAAGGCAGGATGAGTTTCCTTCCAGATCACTTTAGCCACTGAAGTCAGGCTGAGTTCACTTCCAGATCACTTTAGCCACTGAAGGCAAGCTGAGTTCACTTCCAGATCACTTCTGAGTTCCCTTCCTGATCACTTTAGCAACTGAAGGCTGGCTGAGTTCCCTTCCAGATCACTTTGAGTTCCCTTCCAGATCACTGAATGCGGGCTGAGTTCCCTTCCAGATCACTTTAGCCACTGAAGGCAGGCTGAATTCCCTTCCAAATCACTTTAGCCACTGAAGGCATACTGAGTTCCCTTCCAGATCACTTTAGCCACTGAAGGCAGGCTGAGTTCCCTTCCAAATCAATTTAGCCACTGAAGGCAGGCTGAGTTCCTTTCCAGATCACTTTAGCCACTGAAGGCAGGCTAAGTTCCAGGCTGAGTTCCCTTCCAGACTGAAGGCAGGTTGAGTTCCCTTCCAGATCAACTTAGACACTGAAGGCAAGATGTGTTCACTTCCAGATCACTTTAGCCACTGAGGGCAGTCCGAGTTCACTTGCAGACCACTTTAGCCACTGAAGGCGGGCAGAGTTCACTTCCAGATTACTTTATCCACAGATGACAGTCTGAGTTCCCTTCCAGATCACTTTAGCCACTGAGGGCGGGCTGAGTTCTCTTCCAGATCACTTTAGCCACTGAAGGCAGGCTGGGTTCACTTCCAGATTACTTTAGCCACTGAGGGCGGGCTGAGTTCACTTCCAGATCACTTTAGCTACTGAAGGCAGGCTGAGTTCACTTCCAGATCACTTTAGCCACTGAAGGCAGGCTGAGTACACTTCCAGATCACGTTAGCTGCTGAAGGTGGGCTGAGTTCCCTTCCAGATCACTTTAGCCACTGAAGCAAGGCTGAGTTCCCTTCCAGATCACTTTAGCCACTGAGGGAAGGCTGAGTTCACTGACAGATCACTTTAGGCACTGAAGGCAGGCTGGGTTCACTTCCAGATCACTTTAGCCACTGAAGGCAAGCTGAGTTCACTTCCAGATCACTTCTGAGTTCCCTTCCTGATCACTTTAGCAACTGAAGGCTGGCTGAGTTCCCTTCCAGATCACTTTGAGTTCCCTTCCAGATCACTGAATGCAGGCTGAGTTCCCTTCCAGATAACTTTAGCCACTGAAGGCAGGCTGAATTCCCTTCCAAATCACTTTAGCCACTGAAGGCATACTGAGTTCCCTTCCAGATCACTTTAGCCACTGAAGGCAGGCTGAGTTCCCTTCCAAATCACTTTAGCCACTGAAGGCAGGCTAAGTTCCAGGCTGAGTTCCCTTCCAGACTGAAGGCAGGTTGAGTTCCCTTCCAGATCAACTTAGCCACTGAAGGCAAGATGTGTTCACTTCCAGATCACTTTAGCCACTGAGGGCAGGCCGAGTTCACTTGCAGACCACTTTAGCCACTGAAGGCGGGCAGAGTTCACTTCCAGATTACTTTATCCACAGATGACAGGCTGAGTTCCCTTCCAGATCACTTTAGCCACTGAGGGCGGGCTGAGTTCTCTTCCAGATCACTTTAGCCACTGAAGGCAGGCTGGGTTCACTTCCAGATTACTTTAGCCACTGAGGGCGGGCTGAGTTCACTTCCAGATCACTTTAGCTACTGAAGGCAGGCTGAGTTCACTTCCAGATCGCTTTAGCCACTGAAGGCAGGCTGAGTTCACTTCCAGATCACTTTAGCCACTGAAGGTGGGCTGAGTTCCCTTCCAGATCACTTCAGCCACTGAAGGTGAGCTGAGTTCACTTCCAGATCACTTTAGCCATGGAGGGCAGGCTGAGTTCACTTCTAGATCACTTTAGCCACTGAAGGCAGGCTGAGTTCCCTTCCAAATCACTTTAGCCACTGAAGGAAGACTGAGTTCCCATCCAGATCACTTTAGCCACTGAAGGCGTACTGAGTTCACTTCCAGATCACTTTAGCAACTGAAGGCTGGCTGAGTTCCCTTCCAGATCACTTTGAGTTCCCTTCCAGATCACTGAATGCGGGCTGAGTTCCCTTCCAGATAACTTTAGCCACTGAAGGCAGGCTGAATTCCCTTCCAAATCACTTTAGCCACTGAAGGCATACTGAGTTCCCTTCCAGATCACTTTAGCCACTGAAGGCAGGCTGAGTTCCCTTCCAAATCACTTTAGCCACTGAAGGCAGGCTGAGTTCCTTTCCAGATCACTTTAGCCACTGAAGGCAGGCTAAGTTCCAGGCTGAGTTCCCTTCCAGACTGAAGGCAGGTTGAGTTCCCTTCCAGATCAACTTAGCCACTGAAGGCAAGATGTGTTCACTTCCAGATCACTTTAGCCACTGAGGGCAGGCCGGGTTCACTTGCAGACCACTTTAGCCACTGAAGGCGGGCAGAGTTCACTTCCAGATTACTTTATCCACAGATGACAGGCTGAGATCCCTTCCAGATCACTTTAGCCACTGAGGGTGGGCTGAGTTCTCTTCCAGATCACTTTAGCCACTGAAGGCAGGCTGGGTTCACTTCCAGATTACTTTAGCCACTGAGGGCGGGCTGAGTTCACTTCCAGATCACTTTAGCTACTGAAGGCAGGCTGAGTTCACTTCCAGATCGCTTTAGCCACTGAAGGCAGGCTGAGTTCACTTCCAGATCACTTTAGCCACTGAAGGTGGGCTGAGTTCCCTTCCAGATCACTTCAGCCACTGAAGGTGAGCTGAGTTCACTTCCAGATCACTTTAGCCATGGAGGGCAGGCTGAGTTCACTTCTAGATCACTTTAGCCACTGAAGGCAGGCTGAGTTCCCTTCCAAATCACTTTAGCCACTGAAGGAAGACTGAGTTCCCATCCAGATCACTTTAGCCACTGAAGGCGTGCTGAGTTCACTTCCAGATCACTTTAGCTATTGAAGGTGGGCTGAGTTCACTTCCAGATCATTTCACCCACTGAAGGCAGGCTGACATCCAGGCTGTGTTCCCTTCAGACTGAAGTCAGGTTGAGTTCCCTTCCAGATCAACTTAGCCACTGAAGGCAAGATGTGTTCACTTCCAGATCACTTTAGCCACTGAAGGTGGGCTGAGTTCCCTTCCAGATCACTTTAGCCACTGAAGGTGAGCTGAGTTCACTTCCAGATCACTTAAGCCATGGAGGGCAGGCTGAGTTCACTTCCGGATCACTTTAGTCACTGAGGGCCGGCTGAGTTCTCTTCCAGATCACTTTAGCCACTGAAGGTGTGCTGAGTTCACTTCCAGATCACTTTAGCTATTGAAGGCAGGCTGAGTTCACTTCCAGATCATTTCACCCACTGAAGGCAGGCTGAGTTCCCTTCCAGATCACTTTAGCCACTGAGGGCAGGCTGAGTTCACTTCCAGTTCACTTTAGCCAATGAAGGAAGGCTGAGTTCACTTCCAGATCACTTTAGCCACTGAAGGCAGGATGTGTTTCCTTCCAGATCACTTTAGCCACTGAAGGCAGGCTGAGTTCACTTCCAGATCACTTTAGCCACTGAAAGCAAGCTGAGTTCACTTCCAGATCACTTCTGAGTTCCCTTCCTGATCACTTTAGCAACTGAAGGAAGGCTGAGTTCCCTTCCAGATCACTTTGAGTTCCCTTCCAGATCACTGAATGCGGGCTGAGTTCCCTTCCAGATCACTTTAGCCACTGAAGGCAGGCTGAATTCCCTTCCAAATCACTTTAGCCACTGAAGGCATACTGAGTTCCCTTCCAGATCACTTTAGCCACTGAGGGCAGGCTGAGTTCCCTTCCAAATAACTTTAGCCACTGAAGGCAGGCTGAGTTCACTTCCAGATCACCTTAGCCACTAAAGGCAGGCTGAGTTCCTTTCCAGATCACTTTAGCCACTGAAGGCAGGCTAAGTTCCAGGCTGAGTTCCCTTCCAGACTGAAGGCAGGTTGAGTTCCCTTCCAGGTCAACTTAGCCACTGAAGGCAAGATGTGTTCACTTCCAGATCACTTTAGCCACTGAGGGCAGGCCGAGTTCACTTGCAGACCACTTTAGCCACTGAAGGCGGGGAGAGTTCACTTCCAGATCACTTTATCCACAGATGACAGGCTGAGTTCCCTTCCAGATCACTTTAGCCACTGGGGGCGGGCTGAGTTCTCTTCCAGATCACTTTAGCCACTGAAGGCAGGCTGAGTTCACTTCCAGATCACTTTAGCCACTGAAGGCAGGATGAGTTTCCTTCCAGATCACTTTAGCCACTGAAGTCAGGCTGAGTTCACTTCCAGATCACTTTAGCCACTGAAGGCAAGCTGAGTTCACTTCCAGATCACTTCTGAGTTCCCTTCCTGATCACTTTAGCAACTGAAGGCTGGCTGAGTTCCCTTCCAGATCACTTTGAGTTCCCTTCCAGATCACTGAATGAGGGCTGAGTTCCCTTCAAGATCACTTTAGCCACTGAAGGCAGGCTGAATTCCCTTCCAAATCACTTTAGCCACTGAAGGCATACTGAGTTCCCTTCCAGATCACTTTAGCCACTGAAGGCAGGCTGAGTTCCCTTCCAAATAACTTTAGCCACTGAAGGCAGGCTGAGTTCACTTCCAGATCACCTTAGCCACTAAAGGCAGGCTGAGTTCCTTTCCAGATCACTTTAGCCACTGAAGGCAGGCTAAGTTCCAGGCTGAGTTCCCTTCCAGACTGAAGGCAGGTTGAGTTCCCTTCCAGGTCAACTTAGCCACTGGAGGCAAGATGTGTTCACTTCCAGATCACTTTAGCCACTGAGGGCAGGCCGAGTTCACTTGCAGACCACTTTAGCCACTGAAGGCGGGCAGAGTTCACTTCCAGATCACTTTATCCACAGATGACAGGCTGAGTTCCCTTCCAGATCACTTTAGCCACTGGGGGCGGGCTGAGTTCTCTTCCAGATCACTTTAGCCACTGAAGGCAGGTTGAGTTCACTTCCAGATCACTTTAGCCACTGAAGGCAGGATGAGTTTCCTTCCAGATCACTTTAGCCACTGAAGTCAGGCTGAGTTCACTTCCAGATCACTTTAGCCACTAAAGGCAAGCTGAGTTCACTTCCAGATCACTTCTGAGTTTCCTTCCTGATCACTTTAGCAACTGAAGGCTGGCTGAGTTCCCTTCCAGATCACTTTGAGTTCCCTTCCAGATCACTGAATGCGGGCTGAGTTCCCTTCCAGATCACTTTAGCCACTGAAGGCAGGCTGAATTCCCTTCCAAATCACTTTAGCCACTGAAGGCATACTGAGTTCCCTTCCAGATCACTTTAGCCACTGAAGGCAGGCTGAGTTCCCTTCCAAATTACTTTAGCCACTGAAGGCAGGCTGAGTTCCTTTCCAGATCACTTTAGCCACTGAAGGCAGGCTAAGTTCCAGGCTGAGTTCCCTTCCAGACTGAAGGCAGGTTGAGTTCCCTTCCAGATCAACTTAGCCACTGAAGGCAAGATGTGTTCACTTCCAGATCACTTTAGCCACTGAGGGCAGGCCGAGTTCACTTGCAGACCACTTTAGCCACTGAAGGCGGGCAGAGTTCACTTCCAGATCACTTTATCCACAGATGACAGGCTGAGTTCCCTTCCAGATCACTTTAGCCACTGAGGGCGGGCTGGGTTCTCTTCCAGATCACTTTAGCCACTGAAGGCAGGCTGAGTTCACTTCCAGATTACTTTAGCCACTGAGGGCGGGCTGAGTTCACTTCCAGATCACTTTAGCTACTGAAGGCAGGCTGAGTTCACTTCCAGATCACTTTAGCCACTGAAGGCAGGCTGAGTACACTTCCAGATATCGTTAGCTGCTGAAGGCGGGCTGAGTTCCCTTCCAGATCACTTTAGCCACTGAAGCAAGGCTGAGTTCCCTTCCAGATCACTTTAGCCACTGAGGGAAGGCTGAGTTCACTGACAGATCACTTTAGCCACTGAAGGCAGGCTGGGTTCACTTCCAGATCACTTTAGCCACTGAAGGCGGGCTGAGTTCCCTTCCAGATCACTTTAGCCACTGAAGGCATGCTGAGTTCACTTCCAGATCACTTTAGCCACTGAAGGCAAGCTGAGTTCACTTCCAGATCACTTTAGCCACTGAGGGCGGGCTGAGTTCCCTTCCAGATCACTTTAGCCACTGAGGGCAGGCTGAGTTCCCTTACAGATCACTTCAGCCCCTGAAGGCAGGCTGAGTTCCCTTCCAGATCACTTTAGCCACTGAAGCAAGGCTGAGTTCCCTTCCAGATCACTTTAGCCACTGAGGGAAGGCTGAGTTCACTGACAGATCACTTTAGGCACTGAAGGCAGGCTGGGTTCACTTCCAGATCACTTTAGCCACTGAAGGCAAGCTGAGTTCACTTCCAGATCACTTCTGAGTTCCCTTCCTGATCACTTTAGCAACTGAAGGCTGGCTGAGTTCCCTTCCAGATCACTTTGAGTTCCCTTCCAGATCACTGAATGCGGGCTGAGCTCCCTTCCAGATAACTTTAGCCACTGAAGGCAGGCTGAATTCCCTTCCAAATCACTTTAGCCACTGAAGGCATACTGAGTTCCCTTCCAGATCACTTTAGCCACTGAAGGCAGGCTGAGTTCCCTTCCAAATCACTTTAGCCACTGAAGGCAGGCTGAGTTCCTTTCCAGATCACTTTAGCCACTGAAGGCAGGCTAAGTTCCAGGCTGAGTTCCCTTCCAGACTGAAGGCAGGTTGAGTTCCCTTCCAGATCAACTTAGCCACTGAAGGCAAGATGTGTTCACTTCCAGATCACTTTAGCCACTGAGGGCAGGCCGAGTTCACTTGCAGACCACTTTAGCCACTGAAGGCGGGCAGAGTTCACTTCCAGATTACTTTATCCACAGATGACAGGCTGAGTTCCCTTCCAGATCACTTTAGCCACTGAGGGCGGGCTGAGTTCTCTTCCAGATCACTTTAGCCACTGAAGGCAGGCTGGGTTCACTTCCAGATTACTTTAGCCACTGAGGGCGGGCTGAGTTCACTTCCAGATCACTTTAGCTACTCTAGGCAGGCTGAGTTCACTTCCAGATCGCTTTAGCCACTGAAGGCAGGCTGAGTTCACTTCCAGATCACTTTAGCCACTGAAGGTGGGCTGAGTTCCCTTCCAGATCACTTCAGCCACTGAAGGTGAGCTGAGTTCACTTCCAGATCACTTTAGCCATGGAGGGCAGGCTGAGTTCACTTCTAGATCACTTTAGCCACTGAAGGCAGGCTGAGTTCCCTTCCAAATCACTTTAGCCACTGAAGGAAGACTGAGTTCCCATCCAGATCACTTTAGCCACTGAAGGCGTGCTGAGTTCACTTCCAGATCACTTTAGCTATTGAAGGCGGGCTGAGTTCACTTCCAGATCATTTCACCCACTGAAGGCAGGCTGACATCCAGGCTGTGTTCCCTTCAGACTGAAGTCAGGTTGAGTTCCCTTCCAGATCAACTTAGCCACTGAAGGCAAGATGTGTTCACTTCCAGATCACTTTAGCCACTGAAGGTGGGCTGAGTTCCCTTCCAGATCACTTTAGCCACTGAAGGTGAGCTGAGTTCACTTCCAGATCACTTAAGCCATGGAGGGCAGGCTGAGTTCACTTCCGGATCACTTTAGTCACTGAGGGCCAGCTGAGTTCTCTTCCAGATCACTTTAGCCACTGAAGGTGTGCTGAGTTCACTTCCAGATCACTTTAGCTATTGAAGGCAGGCTGAGTTCACTTCCAGATCATTTCACCCACTGAAGGCAGGCTGAGTTCCCTTCCATATCACTTTAGCCACTGAGGGCAGGCTGAGTTCACTTCCAGTTCACTTTAGCCAATGAAGGAAGCCTGAGTTCACTTCCAGATCACTTTAGCCACTGAAGGCAGGATGTGTTTCCTTCCAGATCACTTTAGCCACTGAAGGCAGGCTGAGTTCACTTCCAGATCACTTTAGCCACTGAATGCAAGCTGAGTTCACTTCCAGATCACTTCTGAGTTCCCTTCCTGATCACTTTAGCAACTGAAGGAAGGCTGAGTTCCCTTCCAGATCACTTTGAGTTCCCTTCCAGATCACTGAATGTGGACTGAGTTCCCTTCCAGATCACTTTAGCCACTGAAGGCAGGCTGAATTCCCTTCCAAATCACTTTAGCCACTGAAGGCATACTGAGTTCCCTTCCAGATCACTTTAGCCACTGAAGGCAGGCTGAGTTCCCTTCCAAATAACTTTAGCCACTGAAGGCAGGCTGAGTTCACTTCCAGATCACCTTAGCCACTAAAGGCGTGCTGAGTTCACTTCCAGATCACTTTAGCTATTGAAGGCGGGCTGAGTTCACTTCCAGATCATTTCACCCACTGAAGGCAGGCTGACATCCAGGCTGTGTTCCCTTCAGACTGAAGTCAGGTTGCGTTCCCTTCCAGATCAACTTAGCCACTGAAGGCAAGATGTGTTCCCTTCCAGATAACTTCAGCCACTGAAGGTGAGCTGAGTTCACTTCCAGATCACTTTAGCCATGGAGGGCAGGCTGAGTTCACTTCTAGATCACTTTAGCCACTGAAGGCAGGCTGAGTTCCCTTCCAAATCACTTTAGCCACTGAAGGAAGACTGAGTTCCCATCCAGATCACTTTAGCCACTGAAGGTGTGCTGAGTTCACTTCCAGATCACTTTAGCTATTGAAGGCGGGCTGAGTTCACTTCCAGATCATTTCACCCACTGAAGGCAGGCTGACATCCAGGCTGTGTTCCCTTCAGACTGAAGTCAGGTTGAGTTCCCTTCCAGATCAACTTAGCCACTGAAGGCAAGATGTGTTCACTTCCAGATCACTTTAGCCACTGAAGGTGGGCTGAGTTCCCTTCCAGATCACTTTAGCCACTGAAGGTGAGCTGAGTTCACTTCCAGATCACTTAAGCCATGGAGGGCAGGCTGAGTTCACTTCCGGATCACTTTAGTCACTGAGGGCCAGCTGAGTTCTCTTCCAGATCACTTTAGCCACTGAAGGTGTGCTGAGTTCACTTCCAGATCACTTTAGCTATTGAAGGCAGGCTGAGTTCACTTCCAGATCATTTCACCCACTGAAGGCAGGCTGAGTTCCCTTCCAGATCACTTTAGCCACTGAGGGCAGGCTGAGTTCACTTCCAGTTCACTTTAGCCAATGAAGGAAGGCTGAGTTCACTTCCAGATCACTTTAGCCACTGAAGGCAGGATGTGTTTCCTTCCAGATCACTTTAGCCACTGAAGGCAGGCTGAGTTCACTTCCAGATCACTTTAGCCACTGAATGCAAGCTGAGTTCACTTCCAGATCACTTCTGAGTTCCCTTCCTGATCACTTTAGCAACTGAAGGAAGGCTGAGTTCCCTTCCAGATCACTTTGAGTTCCCTTCCAGATCACTGAATGTGGGCTGAGTTCCCTTCCAGATCACTTTAGCCACTGAAGGCAGGCTGAATTCCCTTCCAAATCACTTTAGCCACTGAAGGCATACTGAGTTCCCTTCCAGATCACTTTAGCCACTGAAGGCAGGCTGAGTTCCCTTCCAAATAACTTTAGCCACTGAAGGCAGGCTGAGTTCACTTCCAGATCACCTTAGCCACTAAAGGCAGGCTGAGTTCCTTTCCAGATCACTTTAGCCACTGAAGGCAGGCTAAGTTCCAGGCTGAGTTCCCTTCCAGACTGAAGGCAGGTTGAGTTCCCTTCCAGGTCAACTTAGCCACTGAAGGCAAGATGTGTTCACTTCCAGATCACGTTAGCCACTGAGGGCAGGCCGATTTCACTTGCAGACCACTTTAGCCACTGAAGGCGGGCAGAGTTCACTTCCAGATCACTTTATCCACAGATGACAGGCTGAGTTCCCTTCCAGATCACTTTAGCCACTGGGGGCGGGCTGAGTTCTCTTCCAGATCACTTTAGCCACTGAAGGCAGACTGAGTTCACTTCCAGATCACTTTAGCCACTGAAGGCAGGATGAGTTCACTTCCAGATCACTTTAGCCACTGAAGGCAAGCTGAGTTCACTTCCAGATCACTTTAGCCACTGAAGGCAAGCTGAGTTCACTTCCAGATCACTTCTGAGTTCCCTTCCTGATCACTTTAGCAACTGAAGGCTGGCTGAGTTCCCTTCCAGATCACTTTGAGTTCCCTTCCAGATCACTGAATGCGGGCTGAGTTCCCTTCCAGATCACTTTAGCCACTGAAGGCAGGCTGAATTCCCTTCCAAATCACTTTAGCCACTGAAGGCATACTGAGTTCCCTTCCAGATCACTTTAGCCACTGAAGGCAGGCTGAGTTCCCTTCCAGATCACTTTAGCCACTGAAGGCAGGCTGAGTTCCTTTCCAGATCACTTTAGCCACTGAAGGCAGGCTAAGTTCCAGGCTGAGTTCCCTTCCAGACTGAAGGCAGGTTGAGTTCCCTTCCAGATCAACTTAGCCACTGAAGGCAAGATGTGTTCACTTCCAGATCACTTTAGCCACTGAGGGCAGGCCGAGTTCACTTGCAGACCACTTTAGCCACTGAAGGCGGGCAGAGTTCACTTCCAGATTACTTTATCCACAGATGACAGGCTGAGTTCCCTTCCAGATCACTTTAGCCACTGAGGGCGGGCTGAGTTCTCTTCCAGATCACTTTAGCCACTGAAGGCAGGCTGGGTTCACTTCCAGATTACTTTAGCCACTGAGGGCGGGCTGAGTTCACTTCCAGATCACTTTAGCTACTGAAGGCAGGCTGAGTTCACTTCCAGATCACTTTAGCCACTGAAGGCAGGCTGAGTACACTTCCAGATCACGTTAGCTGCTGAAGGCGGGCTGAGTTCCCTTCCAGATCACTTTAGCCACTGAAGCAAGGCTGAGTTCCCTTCCAGATCACTTTAGCCACTGAGGGAAGGCTGAGTTCACTGACAGATCACTTTAGGCACTGAAGGCAGGCTGGGTTCACTTCCAGATCACTTTAGCCACTGAAGGCAAGCTGAGTTCACTTCCAGATCACTTCTGAGTTCCCTTCCTGATCACTTTAGCAACTGAAGGCTGGCTGAGTTCCCTTCCAGATCACTTTGAGTTCCCTTCCAGATCACTGAATGCGGGCTGAGTTCACTGACAGATAACTTTAGCCACTGAAGGCAGGCTGAATTCCCTTCCAAATCACTTTAGCCACTGAAGGCATACTGAGTTCCCTTCCAGATCACTTTAGCCACTGAAGGCAGGCTGAGTTCCCTTCCAAATCACTTTAGCCACTGAAGGCAGGCTGAGTTCCTTTCCAGATCACTTTAGCCACTGAAGGCAGGCTAAGTTCCAGGCTGAGTTCCCTTCCAGACTGAAGGCAGGTTGAGTTCCCTTCCAGATCAACTTAGCCACTGAAGGCAAGATGTGTTCACTTCCAGATCACTTTAGCCACTGAGGGCAGGCCGAGTTCACTTGCAGACCACTTTAGCCACTGAAGGCGGGCAGAGTTCACTTCCAGATCACTTTATCCACAGATGACAGGCTGAGTTCCCTTCCAGATCACTTTAGCCACTGAGGGCGGACTGAGTTCTCTTCCAGATCACTTTAGCCACTGAAGGCAGGCTGAGTTCACTTCCAGATTACTTTAGCCACTGAGGGCGGGCTGAGTTCACTTCCAGATCACTTTAGCTACTGAAGGCAGGCTGAGTTCACTTCCAGATCACTTTAGCCACTGAAGGCAGGCTGAGTACACTTCCAGATATCGTTAGCTGCTGAAGGCGGGCTGAGTTCCCTTCCAGATCACTTTAGCCACTGAAGCAAGGCTGAGTTCCCTTCCAGATCACTTTAGCCACTGAGGGAAGGCTGAGTTCACTGACAGATCACTTTAGCCACTGAAGGCAGGCTGGGTTCACTTCCAGATCACTTTAGCCACTGAAGGCGGGCTGAGTTCCCTTCCAGATCACTTTAGCCACTGAAGGCATGCTGAGTTCACTTCCAGATCACTTTAGCCACTGAAGGCAAGCTGAGTTCACTTCCAGATCACTTTAGCCACTGAGGGCGGGCTGAGTTCCCTTCCAGATCACTTTAGCCACTGAAGGCAGGCTGAGTTCCCTTACAGATCACTTCAGCCCCTGAAGGCAGGCTGAGTTCCCTTCCAGATCACTTTAGCCACTGAAGATGGGCTGAGTTCCCTTCCAGATCACTTTAGCCACTGATGGCAGGCTGAGTTCACTTCCAGATCACTTTAGCCACTGAGGGCGGGCTGAGTTCTCTTCCAGACAACTTTAGCCACTGAAGGTGGGCAGAGTTCACTTCCAGATCACGTTATCCACAGATGGCAGGCTGAGTTCCCTTCTAGATCACTTTAGCCACTGAGGGTGGGCTGAGTTCTCTTCCAGATCACTTTAGCCACTGAAGGCAGGCTGAGTTCACTTCCAGATTACTTTAGCCACTGAGGGCGGGCTGAGTTCACTTCCAGATCACTTTAGCTACTGAAGGCAGGCTGAGTTCACTTCCAGATCACTTTAGCCACTGAAGGCGGGCTGAGTACACTTCCAGATCATGTTAGCTACTGAAGGCGGGCTGAGTTCCCTTCCAGATTACTTTAGCCACTGAAGCAAGGCTGAGTTCCCTTCCAGATCACTTTAGCCACTGAAGGCAGGCTGAGTTCACTTCCAGATCACTTTAGCCTCTGAGGGCAGGCTGAGTTCACTTCCAGATCACTTTAGCCACTGAGGGCAGGCTGAGCTCACTTCCATATCACTTTAGCCACTGAAGGCAGGCTGGGTTCACTTCCAGATCACTTTAGTCACTGAAGGCGGGCTGAGTTTACTTCCAGATCACTTTAGCCACTGAAGGCGGGCTGAGTTCCCTTCCAGATCACTTTAGCCACTGAAGGCATGCTGAGTTCACTTCCAGATCACTTTAGCCACTGAAGGCAAGCTGAGTTCACTTTCAGATCACTTTAGCCACTGAGGGCGGGCTGAGTTCCCTTCCAGATCACTTTAGCCACTGAAGGCAGGCTGAGTTCCCTTACAGATCACTTCAGCCACTGAAGGCAGGCTGAGTTCCCTTCCAGATCACTTTAACTACTGAAGGCAGGCTGAGTTCACTTCCATATCACTTTAGCCACTGAGGGCAGGCTGAGTTCACTTCCAGATCACTTTAGCCACTGAGGGCAGGCTGAGTTCACTTCCATATCACTTTAGCCACTGAAGGCAGGCTGGGTTCACTTCCAGATCACTTTAGTCACTGAAGGCGGGCTGAGTTTACTTCCAGATCACTTTAGCCACTGAAGGCGGGCTGAGTTCCCTTCCAGATCACTTTAGCCACTGAAGGCAGGCTGAGTTTACTCCCAGATCACTTTAGCCACTGAGGGCGGGCTGAGTTCCCTTCCAGATCACTTTAGCCACTGAAGGCAGGCTGAGTTCCCTTACAGATCACTTCAGCCCCTGAATGCAGGCTGAGTTCCCTTCCAGATCACTTTAACCACTGAAGACGGGCTGAGTTCCCTTCCAGATCACTTTAGCCACTGATGGCAGGCTGAGTTCACTTCCAGATCACTTTAGCCACTGAGGGCGGGCTGAGTTCTCTTCCAGACAACTTTAGCCACTGAAGGTGGGCAGAGTTCACTTCCAGATCACTTTATCCACAGATGGCAGGCTGAGTTCCCTTCCAGATCACTTTAGCCACTGAGGGTGGGCTGAGTTCTCTTCCAGAACACTTTAGCCACTGAAGGCAGGCTGAGTTCACTTCCAGATCACTTTAGCCACTGAAGGCGGGCTGAGTACACTTCCAGATCATGTTAGCTACTGAAGGCGGGCTGAGTTCCCTTCCAGATCACTTTAGCCACTGAAGCAAGGCTGAGTTCCCTTCCAGATCACTTTAGCCACTGAAGGCAGGCTGAGTTCACTTCCAGATCACTTTAGCCACTGAGGGCAGGCTGAGTTCACTTCCAGATCACTTTAGCCACTGAGGGCAGGCTGAGCTCACTTCCATATCACTTTAGCCACTGAAGGCAGGCTGGGTTCACTTCCAGATCACTTTAGTCACTGAAGGCGGGCTGAGTTTACTTCCAGATCACTTTAGCCACTGAAGGCGGGCTGAGTTCCCTTCCAGATCACTTTAGCCACAGAAGGCATGCTGAGTTCACTTCCAGATCACTTTAGCCACTGAAGGCAAGCTGAGTTCACTTTCAGATCACTTTAGCCACTGAGGGCGGGCTGAGTTCCCTTCCAGATCACTTTAGCCACTGAAGGCAGGCTGAGTTCACTTCCAGATCACTTTAGCCTCTGAGGGCAGGCTGAGTTCACTTCCAGATCACTTTAGCCACTGAGGGCAGGCTGAGCTCACTTCCATATCACTTTAGCCACTGAAGGCAGGCTGGGTTCACTTCCAGATCACTTTAGTCACTGAAGGCGGGCTGAGTTTACTTCCAGATCACTTTAGCCACTGAAGGCGGGCTGAGTTCCCTTCCAGATCACTTTAGCCACTGAAGGCATGCTGAGTTCACTTCCAGATCACTTTAGCCACTGAAGGCAAGCTGAGTTCACTTTCAGATCACTTTAGCCACTGAGGGCGGGCTGAGTTCCCTTCCAGATCACTTTAGCCACTGAAGGCAGGCTGAGTTCCCTTACAGATCACTTCAGCCACTGAAGGCAGGCTGAGTTCCCTTCCAGATCACTTTAACTACTGAAGGCAGGCTGAGTTCACTTCCATATCACTTTAGCCACTGAGGGCAGGCTGAGTTCACTTCCAGATCACTTCAGCCACTGAGGGCAGGCTGAGTTCACTTCCATATCACTTTAGCCACTGAAGGCAGGCTGGGTTCACTTCCAGATCACTTTAGTCACTGAAGGCGGGCTGAGTTTACTTCCAGATCACTTTAGCCACTGAAGGCGGGCTGAGTTCCCTTCCAGATCACTTTAGCCACTGAAGGCAGGCTGAGTTTACTCCCAGATCACTTTAGCCACTGAGGGCGGGCTGAGTTCCCTTCCAGATCACTTTAGCCACTGAAGGCAGGCTGAGTTCCCTTACAGATCACTTCAGCCCCTGAATGCAGGCTGAGTTCCCTTCCAGATCACTTTAGCCACTGAAGACGGGCTGAGTTCCCTTCCAGATCACTTTAGCCACTGATGGCAGGCTGAGTTCACTTCCAGATCACTTTAGCCACTGAGGGCGGGCTGAGTTCTCTTCCAGACAACTTTAGCCACTGAAGGTGGGCAGAGTTCACTTCCAGATCACTTTATCCACAGATGGCAGGCTGAGTTCCCTTCCAGATCACTTTAGCCACTGAGGGTGGGCTGAGTTCTCTTCCAGAACACTTTAGCCACTGAAGGCAGGCTGAGTTCACTTCCAGATCACTTTAGCCACTGAAGGCGGGCTGAGTACACTTCCAGATCATGTTAGCTACTGAAGGCGGGCTGAGTTCCCTTCCAGATCACTTTAGCCACTGAAGCAAGGCTGAGTTCCCTTCCAGATCACTTTAGCCACTGAAGGCAGGCTGAGTTCACTTCCAGATCACTTTAGCCACTGAGGGCAGGCTGAGTTCACTTCCAGATCACTTTAGCCACTGAGGGCAGGCTGAGCTCACTTCCATATCACTTTAGCCACTGAAGGCAGGCTGGGTTCACTTCCAGATCACTTTAGTCACTGAAGGCGGGCTGAGTTTACTTCCAGATCACTTAAGCCACTGAAGGCGGGCTGAGTTCCCTTCCAGATCACTTTAGCCACTGAAGGCATGCTGAGTTCACTTCCAGATCACTTTAGCCACTGAAGGCAAGCTGAGTTCACTTTCAGATCACTTTAGCCACTGAGGGCGGGCTGAGTTCCCTTCCAGATCACTTTAGCCACTGAAGGCAGGCTGAGTTCCCTTACAGATCACTTCAGCCACTGAAGGCAGGCTGAGTTCCCTTCCAGATCACTTTAGCCACTGAAGACGGGCTGAGTTCCCTTCCAGATCACTTTAGCCACTGAAGGTGAGCTGAGTTCACTTCCAGATCACTTTTGCCACGGAGGGCAGGCTGAGTTCACTTCCAGATCACTTTAGTCACTGAGGGCGGGCTGAGTTCTCTTCCAGATCGCTTTAGCCACTGAAGGCAGGCTGGGTTCACTTCCAGATCACTTTAGTCACTGAAGGCGGGCTGAGTTTACTTCCAGATCACTTTAGCCACTGAAGGCGGGCTGAGTTCCCTTCCAGATCACTTTAGCCACTGAAGGCATGCTGAGTTCACTTCCAGATCACTTTAGCCACTGAAGGCAAGCTGAGTTCACTTTCAGATCACTTTAGCCACTGAGGGCGGGCTGAGTTCCCTTCCAGATCACTTTAGCTACTGAAGGCAGGATGAGTTCCCTTACAGATCACTTCAGCCCCTGAAGGCAGGCTGAGTTCCCTTCCAGATCACTTTAGCCACTGAAGACAGGCTGAGTTCCCTTCCAGATCACTTTAGCCACTGATGGCAGGCTGAGTTCACTTCCAGATCACTTTAGCCACTGAGGGTGGGCTGAGTTCTCTTCCAGACAACTTTAGCCACTGAAGGTGGGCAGAGTTCACTTCCAGATCACTTTATCCACAGATGGCACCCTGAGTTCCCTTCCAGATCACTTTAGCCACTGAGGGTGGGCTGAGTTCTCTTCCAGATCACTTTAGCCACTGAAGGCGGGCTGAGTACACTTCCAGATCATGTTAGCTACTGAAGGCGGGCTGAGTTCCCTTCCAGATCACTTTAGCCACTGAAGCAAGGCTGAGTTCCCTTCCAGATCACTTTAGCCACTGAAGGCAGGCTGAGTTCACTTCCAGATCACTTTAGCCACTGAGGGCAGGCTGAGTTCACTTCCAGATCACTTTAGCCACTGAGGGCAGGCTGAGCTAACTTCCATATCACTTTAGCCACTGAAGGCAGGCTGGGTTCACTTCCAGATCACTTTAGTCACTAAAGGCGGGCTGAGTTTACTTCCAGATCACTTTAGCCACTGAAGGCGGGCTGAGTTCCCTTCCAGATCACTTTAGCCACTGAAGGCATGCTGAGTTCACTTCCAGATCACTTTAGCCACTGAAGGCAAGCTGAGTTCACTTTCAGATCACTTTAGCCACTGAGGGCGGGCTGAGTTCCCTTCCAGATCACTTTAGCCACTGAAGGCAGGCTGAGTTCCCTTACAGATCACTTCAGCCACTGAAGGCAGGCTGAGTTCCCTTCCAGATCACTTTAGCCACTGAAGACAGGCTGAGTTCCCTTCCAGATCACTTTAGCCACTGAAGGTGAGCTGAGTTCACTTCCAGATCACTTTTGCCACGGAGGGCAGGCTGAGTTCACTTCCAGATCACTTTAGTCACTGAGGGCGGGCTGAGTTCTCTTCCAGATCGCTTTAGCCACTGAAGGCGTGCTGAGTTCCCTTCCAGATCACTTTAGCCACTGAAGGTGAGCTGAGTTCACTTCCAGATCACTTTTGCCACACAGGGCAGGCTGAGTTCACTTCCAGATCACTTTAGCTACTGGAGGCAGGCTGAGTTCACTTCCAGATCACTTCTGAGTTCCCTTCCAGACCACTTTAGCCACTGAATGTGGGCTGAGTTCCCTTCCCGATCACTTTGAGTTCCCTTCCAGATTACTGAAGGCGGGCTGAGTTCCCTTCCAGATCCCTTTAGACACTGAAAGCAGGCTGAGTTCACTTCAAGATCATTTTAGCCACTGAGGCCAGGCTGAGTTCACTTCTAGATCACTTTAGCCACTGAAGGCAGGCTGAGTTCCCTTCCAAATCACTTTAGCCACTGAAGGCATACTGAGTTCCCTTCCAGATCACTTTAGCCACTGAAGGCAGGCTGAGTTCCCTTCCAGATCACTTTAGCCACTGAAGGCAGGCTGAGTTCCTTTCCAGATCACTTTAGCCACTGAAGGCAGGCTAAGTTCCAGGCTGAGTTCCCTTCCAGACTGAAGGCAGGTTGAGTTCCCTTCCAGATCAACTTAGCCACTGAAGGCAAGATGTGTTCACTTCCAGATCACTTTAGCCACTGAGGGCAGGCCGAGTTCACTTGCAGACCACTTAAGCCACTGAAGGCGGGCAGAGTTCACTTCCAGATTACTTTATCCACAGATGACAGGCTGAGTTCCCTTCCAGATCACTTTAGCCACTGAGGGCGGGCTGAGTTCTCTTCCAGATCACTTTAGCCACTGAAGGCAGGCTGGGTTCACTTCCAGATTACTTTAGCCACTGAGGGCGGGCTGAGTTCACTTCCAGATCACTTTAGCTACTGAAGGCAGGCTGAGTTCACTTCCAGATCACTTTAGCCACTGAAGGCAGGCTGAGTACACTTCCAGATCACGTTAGCTGCTGAAGGCGGGCTGAGTTCCCTTCCAGATCACTTTAGCCACTGAATCAAGGCTGAGTTCCCTTCCAGATCACTTTAGCCACTGAGGGAAGGCTGAGTTCACTGACAGATCACTTTAGGCACTGAAGGCAGGCTGGGTTCACTTCCAGATCACTTTAGCCACTGAAGGCAAGCTGAGTTCACTTCCAGATCACTTCTGAGTTCCCTTCCTGATCACTTTAGCAACTGAAGGCTGGCTGAGTTCCCTTCCAGATCACTTTGAGTTCCCTTCCAGATCACTGAATGCGGGCTGAGTTCACTGACAGATAACTTTAGCCACTGAAGGCAGGCTGAATTCCCTTCCAAATCACTTTAGCCACTGAAGGCATACTGAGTTCCCTTCCAGATCACTTTAGCCACTGAAGGCAGGCTGAGTTCCCTTCCAAATCACTTTAGCCACTGAAGGCAGGCTGAGTTCCTTTCCAGATCACTTTAGCCACTGAAGGCAGGCTGAATTCCCTTCCAAATCACTTTAGCCACTGAAGGCATACTGAGTTCCCTTCCAGATCACTTTAGCTACTGAAGGCAGGCTGAGTTCACTTCCAGATCACTTTAGCCACTGAAGGCAGGCTGAGTACACTTCCAGATATCGTTAGCTGCTGAAGGCGGGCTGAGTTCCCTTCCAGATCACTTTAGCCACTGAAGCAAGGCTGAGTTCCCTTCCAGATCACTTTAGCCACTGAGGGAAGGCTGAGTTCACTGACAGATCACTTTAGCCACTGAAGGCAGGCTGGGTTCACTTCCAGATCACTTTAGCCACTGAAGGCGGGCTGAGTTCCCTTCCAGATCACTTTAGCCACTGAAGGCATGCTGAGTTCACTTCCAGATCACTTTAGCCACTGAAGGCAAGCTGAGTTCACTTCCAGATAACTTTAGCCACTGAGGGCGGGCTGAGTTCCCTTCCAGATCACTTTAGCCACTGAAGGCAGGCTGAGTTCCCTTACAGATCACTTCAGCCCCTGAAGGCAGGCTGAGTTCCCTTCCAGATCACTTTAGCCACTGAAGACGGGCTGAGTTCCCTTCCAGATCACTTTAGCCACTGATGGCAGGCTGAGTTCACTTCCAGATCACTTTAGCCACTGAGGGCGGGCTGAGTTCTCTTCCAGACAACTTTAGCCACTGAAGGTGGGCAGAGTTCACTTCCAGATCACGTTATCCACAGATGGCAGGCTGAGTTCCCTTCCAGATCACTTTAGCCACTGAGGGTGGGCTGAGTTCTCTTCCAGATCACTTTAGCCACTGAAGGCAGGCTGAGTTCACTTCCAGATTACTTTAGCCACTGAGGGCGGGCTGAGTTCACTTCCAGATCACTTTAGCTACTGAAGGCAGGCTGAGTTCACTTCCAGATCACTTTAGCCACTGAAGGCAGGCTGAGTTCCCTTACAGATCACTTCAGCCACTGAAGGCAGGCTGAGTTCCCTTCCAGATCACTTTAACTACTGAAGGCAGGCTGAGTTCACTTCCATATCACTTTAGCCACTGAGGGCAGGCTGAGTTCACTTCCAGATCACTTCAGCCACTGAGGGCAGGCTGAGTTCACTTCCATATCACTTTAGCCACTGAAGGCAGGCTGGGTTCACTTCCAGATCACTTTAGTCACTGAAGGCGGGCTGAGTTTACTTCCAGATCACTTTAGCCACTGAAGGCGGGCTGAGTTCCCTTCCAGATCACTTTAGCCACTGAAGGCAGGCTGAGTTTACTCCCAGATCACTTTAGCCACTGAGGGCGGGCTGAGTTCCCTTCCAGATCACTTTAGCCACTGAAGGCAGGCTGAGTTCCCTTACAGATCACTTCAGCCCCTGAATGCAGGCTGAGTTCCCTTCCAGATCACTTTAGCCACTGAAGACGGGCTGAGTTCCCTTCCAGATCACTTTAGCCACTGAGGGCAGGCTGAGTTCACTTCCAGATCACTTCAGCCACTGAAGGCAGGCTGAGTTCACTTCCATATCACTTTAGCCACTGAAGGCAGGCTGGGTTCACTTCCAGATCACTTTAGTCACTGAAGGCGGGCTGAGTTCCCTTCCAGATCCCTTTAGACACTGAAAGCAGGCTGAGTTCACTTCAAGATCATTTTAGCCACTGAGGCCAGGCTGAGTTCACTTCTAGATCACTTTAGCCACTGAAGGCAGGCTGAGTTCCCTTCCAAATCACTTTAGCCACTGAAGGCATACTGAGTTCCCTTCCAGATCACTTTAGCCACTGAAGGCAGGCTGAGTTCCCTTCCAGATCACTTTAGCCACTGAAGGCAGGCTGAGTTCCTTTCCAGATCACTTTAGCCACTGAAGGCAGGCTAAGTTCCAGGCTGAGTTCCCTTCCAGACTGAAGGCAGGTTGAGTTCCCTTCCAGATCAACTTAGCCACTGAAGGCAAGATGTGTTCACTTCCAGATCACTTTAGCCACTGAGGGCAGGCCGAGTTCACTTGCAGACCACTTTAGCCACTGAAGGCGGGCAGAGTTCACTTCCAGATTACTTTATCCACAGATGACAGGCTGAGTTCCCTTCCAGATCACTTTAGCCACTGAGGGCGGGCTGAGTTCTCTTCCAGATCACTTTAGCCACTGAAGGCAGGCTGGGTTCACTTCCAGATTACTTTAGCCACTGAGGGCGGGCTGAGTTCACTTCCAGATCACTTTAGCTACTGAAGGCAGGCTGAGTTCACTTCCAGATCACTTTAGCCACTGAAGGCAGGCTGAGTACACTTCCAGATCACGTTAGCTGCTGAAGGCGGGCTGAGTTCCCTTCCAGATCACTTTAGCCACTGAATCAAGGCTGAGTTCCCTTCCAGATCACTTTAGCCACTGAGGGAAGGCTGAGTTCACTGACAGATCACTTTAGGCACTGAAGGCAGGCTGGGTTCACTTCCAGATCACTTTAGCCACTGAAGGCAAGCTGAGTTCACTTCCAGATCACTTCTGAGTTCCCTTCCTGATCACTTTAGCAACTGAAGGCTGGCTGAGTTCCCTTCCAGATCACTTTGAGTTCCCTTCCAGATCACTGAATGCGGGCTGAGTTCACTGACAGATAACTTTAGCCACTGAAGGCAGGCTGAATTCCCTTCCAAATCACTTTAGCCACTGAAGGCATACTGAGTTCCCTTCCAGATCACTTTAGCCACTGAAGGCAGGCTGAGTTCCCTTCCAAATCACTTTAGCCACTGAAGGCAGGCTGAGTTCCTTTCCAGATCACTTTAGCCACTGAAGGCAGGCTGAATTCCCTTCCAAATCACTTTAGCCACTGAAGGCATACTGAGTTCCCTTCCAGATCACTTTAGCTACTGAAGGCAGGCTGAGTTCACTTCCAGATCACTTTAGCCACTGAAGGCAGGCTGAGTACACTTCCAGATATCGTTAGCTGCTGAAGGCGGGCTGAGTTCCCTTCCAGATCACTTTAGCCACTGAAGCAAGGCTGAGTTCCCTTCCAGATCACTTTAGCCACTGAGGGAAGGCTGAGTTCACTGACAGATCACTTTAGCCACTGAAGGCAGGCTGGGTTCACTTCCAGATCACTTTAGCCACTGAAGGCGGGCTGAGTTCCCTTCCAGATCACTTTAGCCACTGAAGGCATGCTGAGTTCACTTCCAGATCACTTTAGCCACTGAAGGCAAGCTGAGTTCACTTCCAGATAACTTTAGCCACTGAGGGCGGGCTGAGTTCCCTTCCAGATCACTTTAGCCACTGAAGGCAGGCTGAGTTCCCTTACAGATCACTTCAGCCCCTGAAGGCAGGCTGAGTTCCCTTCCAGATCACTTTAGCCACTGAAGACGGGCTGAGTTCCCTTCCAGATCACTTTAGCCACTGATGGCAGGCTGAGTTCACTTCCAGATCACTTTAGCCACTGAGGGCGGGCTAAGTTCTCTTCCAGACAACTTTAGCCACTGAAGGTGGGCAGAGTTCACTTCCAGATCACGTTATCCACAGATGGCAGGCTGAGTTCCCTTCCAGATCACTTTAGCCACTGAGGGTGGGCTGAGTTCTCTTCCAGATCACTTTAGCCACTGAAGGCAGGCTGAGTTCACTTCCAGATTACTTTAGCCACTGAGGGCGGGCTGAGTTCACTTCCAGATCACTTTAGCTACTGAAGGCAGGCTGAGTTCACTTCCAGATCACTTTAGCCACTGAAGGCAGGCTGAGTTCCCTTACAGATCACTTCAGCCACTGAAGGCAGGCTGAGTTCCCTTCCAGATCACTTTAACTACTGAAGGCAGGCTGAGTTCACTTCCATATCACTTTAGCCACTGAGGGCAGGCTGAGTTCACTTCCAGATCACTTCAGCCACTGAGGGCAGGCTGAGTTCACTTCCATATCACTTTAGCCACTGAAGGCAGGCTGGGTTCACTTCCAGATCACTTTAGTCACTGAAGGCGGGCTGAGTTTACTTCCAGATCACTTTAGCCACTGAAGGCGGGCTGAGTTCCCTTCCAGATCACTTTAGCCACTGAAGGCAGGCTGAGTTTACTCCCAGATCACTTTAGCCACTGAGGGCGGGCTGAGTTCCCTTCCAGATCACTTTAGCCACTGAAGGCAGGCTGAGTTCCCTTACAGATCACTTCAGCCCCTGAATGCAGGCTGAGTTCCCTTCCAGATCACTTTAGCCACTGAAGACGGGCTGAGTTCCCTTCCAGATCACTTTAGCCACTGATGGCAGGCTGAGGTCACTTCCAGATCACTTTAGCCACTGAGGGCGGGCTGAGTTCTCTTCCAGACAACTTTAGCCACTGAAGGTGGGCAGAGTTCACTTCCAGATCACTTTATCCACAGATGGCAGGCTGAGTTCCCTTCCAGATCACTTTAGCCACTGAGGGTGGGCTGAGTTCTCTTCCAGAACACTTTAGCCACTGAAGGCAGGCTGAGTTCACTTCCAGATCACTTTAGCCACTGAAGGCGAGCTGAGTACACTTCCAGATCATGTTAGCTACTGAAGGCGGGCTGAGTTCCCTTCCAGATCACTTTAGCCACTGAAGCAAGGCTGAGTTCCCTTCCAGATCACTTTAGCCACTGAAGGCAGGCTGAGTTCACTTCCAGATCACTTTAGCCACTGAGGGCAGGCTGAGTTCACTTCCAGATCACTTTAGCCACTGAGGGCAGGCTGAGCTCACTTCCATATCACTTTAGCCACTGAAGGCAGGCTGGGTACACTTCCAGATCACTTTAGTCACTGAAGGCGCGCTGAGTTTACTTCCAGATCACTTAAGCCACTGAAGGCGGGCTGAGTTCCCTTCCAGATCACTTTAGCCACTGAAGGCATGCTGAGTTCACTTCCAGATCACTTTAGCCACTGAAGGCAAGCTGAGTTCACTTTCAGATCACTTTAGCCACTAAGGGCGGGCTGAGTTCCCTTCCAGATCACTTTAGCCACTGAAGGCAGGCTGAGTTCCCTTACAGATCACTTCAGCCACTGAAGGCAGGCTGAGTTCCCTTCCAGATCACTTTAGCCACTGAAGACGGGCTGAGTTCCCTTCCAGATCACTTTAGCCACTGAAGGTGAGCTGAGTTCACTTCCAGATCACTTTTGCCACGGAGGGCAGGCTGAGTTCACTTCCAGATCACTTTAGTCACTGAGGGCGGGCTGAGTTCTCTTCCAGATCGCTTTAGCCACTGAAGGCAGGCTGGGTTCACTTCCAGATCACTTTAGTCACTGAAGGCGGGCTGAGTTTACTTCCAGATCACTTTAGCCACTGAAGGCGGGCTGAGTTCCCTTCCAGATCACTTTAGCCACTGAAGGCATGCTGAGTTCACTTCCAGATCACTTTAGCCACTGAAGGCAAGCTGAGTTCACTTTCAGATCACTTTAGCCACTGAGGGCGGGCTGAGTTCCCTTCCAGATCACTTTAGCTACTGAAGGCAGGATGAGTTCCCTTACAGATCACTTCAGCCCCTGAAGGCAGGCTGAGTTCCCTTCCAGATCACTTTAGCCACTGAAGACAGGCTGAGTTCCCTTCCAGATCACTTTAGCCACTGATGGCAGGCTGAGTTCACTTCCAGATCACTTTAGCCACTGAGGGTGGGCTGAGTTCTCTTCCAGACAACTTTAGCCACTGAAGGTGGGCAGAGTTCACTTCCAGATCACTTTATCCACAGATGGCACCCTGAGTTCCCTTCCAGGTCACTTTAGCCACTGAGGGTGGGCTGAGTTCTCTTCCAGATCACTTTAGCCACTGAAGGCAGGCTGAGTTCACTTCCAGATTACTTTAGCCACTGAGGGCGGGCTGAGTTCACTTCCAGATCACTTTAGCTACTGAAGGCAGGCTGAGTTCACTTCCAGATCACTTTAGCCACTGAAGGCGGGCTGAGTACACTTCCAGATCATGTTAGCTACTGAAGGCGGGCTGAGTTCCCTTCCAGATCACTTTAGCCACTGAAGCAAGGCTGAGTTCCCTTCCAGATCACTTTAGCCACTGAAGGCAGGCTGAGTTCACTTCCAGATCACTTTAGCCACTGAGGGCAGGCTGAGTTCACTTCCAGATCACTTTAGCCACTGAGGGCAGGCTGAGCTAACTTCCATATCACTTTAGCCACTGAAGGCAGGCTGGGTTCACTTCCAGATCACTTTAGTCACTGAAGGCGGGCTGAGTTTACTTCCAGATCACTTTAGCCACTGAAGGCGGGCTGAGTTCCCTTCCAGATCACTTTAGCCACTGAAGGCATGCTGAGTTCACTTCCAGATCACTTTAGCCACTGAAGGCAAGCTGAGTTCACTTTCAGATCACTTTAGCCACTGAGGGCGGGCTGAGTTCCCTTCCAGATCACTTTAGCCACTGAAGGCAGGCTGAGTTCCCTTACAGATCACTTCAGCCACTGAAGGCAGGCTGAGTTCCCTTCCAGATCACTTTAGCCACTGAAGACAGGCTGAGTTCCCTTCCAGATCACTTTAGCCACTGAAGGTGAGCTGAGTTCACTTCCAGATCACTTTTGCCACGGAGGGCAGGCTGAGTTCACTTCCAGATCACTTTAGTCACTGAGGGCGGGCTGAGTTCTCTTCCAGATCGCTTTAGCCACTGAAGGCGTGCTGAGTTCCCTTCCAGATCACTTTAGCCACTGAAGGTGAGCTGAGTTCACTTCCAGATTACTTTTGCCACACAGGGCAGGCTGAGTTCACTTCCAGATCACTTTAGCTACTGGAGGCAGGCTGAGTTCACTTCCAGATCACTTCTGAGTTCCCTTCCAGACCACTTTAGCCACTGAATGCGGGCTGAGTTCCCTTCCCGATCACTTTGAGTTCCCTTCCAGATTACTGAAGGCGGGCTGAGTTCCCTTCCAGATCCCTTTAGACACTGAAAGCAGGCTGAGTTCACTTCAAGATCATTTTAGCCACTGAGGCCAGGCTGAGTTCACTTCTAGATCACTTTAGCCACTGAAGGCAGGCTGAGTTCCCTTCCAAATCACTTTAGCCACTGAAGGCATACTGAGTTCCCTTCCAGATCACTTTAGCCACTGAAGGCAGGCTGAGTTCCCTTCCAGATCACTTTAGCCACTGAAGGCAGGCTGAGTTCCTTTCCAGATCACTTTAGCCACTGAAGGCAGGCTAAGTTCCAGGCTGAGTTCCCTTCCAGACTGAAGGCAGGTTGAGTTCCCTTCCAGATCAACTTAGCCACTGAAGGCAAGATGTGTTCACTTCCAGATCACTTTAGCCACTGAGGGCAGGCCGAGTTCACTTGCAGACCACTTTAGCCACTGAAGGCGGGCAGAGTTCACTTCCAGATTACTTTATCCACAGATGACAGGCTGAGTTCCCTTCCAGATCACTTTAGCCACTGAGGGCGGGCTGAGTTCTCTTCCAGATCACTTTAGCCACTGAAGGCAGGCTGGGTTCACTTCCAGATTACTTTAGCCACTGAGGGCGGGCTGAGTTCACTTCCAGATCACTTTAGCTACTGAAGGCAGGCTGAGTTCACTTCCAGATCACTTTAGCCACTGAAGGCAGGCTGAGTACACTTCCAGATCACGTTAGCTGCTGAAGGCGGGCTGAGTTCCCTTCCAGATCACTTTAGCCACTGAATCAAGGCTGAGTTCCCTTCCAGATCACTTTAGCCACTGAGGGAAGGCTGAGTTCACTGACAGATCACTTTAGGCACTGAAGGCAGGCTGGGTTCACTTCCAGATCACTTTAGCCACTGAAGGCAAGCTGAGTTCACTTCCAGATCACTTCTGAGTTCCCTTCCTGATCACTTTAGCAACTGAAGGCTGGCTGAGTTCCCTTCCAGATCACTTTGAGTTCCCTTCCAGATCACTGAATGCGGGCTGAGTTCACTGACAGATAACTTTAGCCACTGAAGGCAGGCTGAATTCCCTTCCAAATCACTTTAGCCACTGAAGGCATACTGAGTTCCCTTCCAGATCACTTTAGCCACTGAAGGCAGGCTGAGTTCCCTTCCAAATCACTTTAGCCACTGAAGGCAGGCTGAGTTCCTTTCCAGATCACTTTAGCCACTGAAGGCAGGCTAAGTTCCAGGCTGAGTTCCCTTCCAGACTGAAGGCAGGTTGAGTTCCCTTCCAGATCAACTTAGCCACTGAAGGCAAGATGTGTTCACTTCCAGATCACTTTAGCCACTGTGAGCAGGCTGAGTTCACTTGCAGACCACTTTAGCCACTGAAGGCGGGCAGAGTTCACTTCCAGATCACTTTATCCACAGATGACAGGCTGAGTTCCCTTCCAGATCACTTTAGCCACTGAGGGCGGACTGAGTTCTCTTCCAGATCACTTTAGCCACTGAAGGCAGGCTGAGTTCACTTCCAGATTACTTTAGCCACTGAGGGCGGGCTGAGTTCACTTCCAGATCACTTTAGCTACTGAAGGCAGGCTGAGTTCACTTCCAGATCACTTTAGCCACTGAAGGCAGGCTGAGTACACTTCCAGATATCGTTAGCTGCTGAAGGCGGGCTGAGTTCCCTTCCAGATCACTTTAGCCACTGAAGCAAGGCTGAGTTCCCTTCCAGATCACTTTAGCCACTGAGGGAAGGCTGAGTTCACTGACAGATCACTTTAGCCACTGAAGGCAGGCTGGGTTCACTTCCAGATCACTTTAGCCACTGAAGGCGGGCTGAGTTCCCTTCCAGATCACTTTAGCCACTGAAGGCATGCTGAGTTCACTTCCAGATCACTTTAGCCACTGAAGGCAAGCTGAGTTCACTTCCAGATAACTTTAGCCACTGAGGGCGGGCTGAGTTCCCTTCCAGATCACTTTAGCCACTGAAGGCAGGCTGAGTTCCCTTACAGATCACTTCAGCCCCTGAAGGCAGGCTGAGTTCCCTTCCAGATCACTTTAGCCACTGAAGACGGGCTGAGTTCCCTTCCAGATCACTTTAGCCACTGATGGCAGGCTGAGTTCACTTACAGATCACTTTAGCCACTGAGGGCGGGCTGAGTTCTCTTCCAGACAACTTTAGCCACTGAAGGTGGGCAGAGTTCACTTCCAGATCACGTTATCCACAGATGGCAGGCTGAGTTCCCTTCCAGATCACTTTAGCCACTGAGGGTGGGCTGAGTTCTCTTCCAGATCACTTTAGCCACTGAAGGCAGGCTGAGTTCACTTCCAGATTACTTTAGCCACTGAGGGCGGGCTGAGTTCACTTCCAGATCACTTTAGCTACTGAAGGCAGGCTGAGTTCACTTCCAGATCACTTTAGCCACTGAAGGCGGGCTGAGTACACTTCCAGATCATGTTAGCTACTGAAGGCGGGCTGAGTTCCCTTCCAGATCACTTTAGCCACTGAAGCAAGGCTGAGTTCCCTTCCAGATCACTTTAGCCACGGAAGGCAGGCTGAGTTCACTTCCAGATCACTTTAGCCTCTGAGGGCAGGCTGAGTTCACTTCCAGATCACTTTAGCCACTGAGGGCAGGCTGAGCTCACTTCCATATCACTTTAGCCACTGAAGGCAGGCTGGGTTCACTTCCAGATCACTTTAGTCACTGAAGGCGGGCTGAGTTTACTTCCAGATCACTTTAGCCACTGAAGGCGGGCTGAGTTCCCTTCCAGATCACTTTAGCCACTGAAGGCATGCTGAGTTCACTTCCAGATCACTTTAGCCACTGAAGGCAAGCTGAGTTCACTTTCAGATCACTTTAGCCACTGAGGGCGGGCTGAGTTCCCTTCCAGATCACTTTAGCCACTGAAGGCAGGCTGAGTTCCCTTACAGATCACTTCAGCCACTGAAGGCAGGCTGAGTTCCCTTCCAGATCACTTTAACTACTGAAGGCAGGCTGAGTTCACTTCCATATCACTTTAGCCACTGAGGGCAGGCTGAGTTCACTTCCAGATCACTTTAGCCACTGAGGGCAGGCTGAGTTCACTTCCATATCACTTTAGCCACTGAAGGCAGGCTGGGTTCACTTCCAGATCACTTTAGTCACTGAAGGCGGGCTGAGTTTACTTCCAGATCACTTTAGCCACTGAAGGCGGGCTGAGTTCCCTTCCAGATCACTCTAGCCACTGAAGGCAGGCTGAGTTTACTCCCAGATCACTTTAGCCACTGAGGGCGGGCTGAGTTCCCTTCCAGATCACTTTAGCCACTGAAGGCAGGCTGAGTTCCCTTACAGATCACTTCAGCCCCTGAATGCAGGCTGAGTTCCCTTCCAGATCACTTTAGCCACTGAAGACGGGCTGAGTTCCCTTCCAGATCACTTTAGCCACTGATGGCAGGCTGAGTTCACTTCCAGATCACTTTAGCCACTGAGGGCGGGCTGAGTTCTCTTCCAGACAACTTTAGCCACTGAAGGTGGGCAGAGTTCACTTCCAGATCACTTTATCCACAGATGGCAGGCTGAGTTCCCTTCCAGATCACTTTAGCCACTGAGGGTGGGCTGAGTTCTCTTCCAGAACACTTTAGCCACTGAAGGCAGGCTGAGTTCACTTCCAGATCACTTTAGCCACTGAAGGCGGGCTGAGTACACTTCCAGATCATGTTAGCTACTGAAGGCGGGCTGAGTTCCCTTCCAGATCACTTTAGCCACTGAAGCAAGGCTGAGTTCCCTTCCAGATCACTTTAGCCACTGAAGGCAGGCTGAGTTCACTTCCAGATCACTTTAGCCACTGAGGGCAGGCTGAGTTCACTTCCAGATCACTTTAGCCACTGAGGGCAGGCTGAGCTCACTTCCATATCACTTTAGCCACTGAAGGCAGGCTGGGTTCACTTCCAGATCACTTTAGTCACTGAAGGCGGGCTGAGTTTACTTCCAGATCACTTTAGCCACTGAAGGCGGGCTGAGTTCCCTTCCAGATCACTTTAGCCACTGAAGGCATGCTGAGTTCACTTCCAGATCACTTTAGCCACTGAAGGCAAGCTGAGTTCACTTTCAGATCACTTTAGCCACTGAGGGCGGGCTGAGTTCCCTTCCAGATCACTTTAGCCACTGAAGGCAGGCTGAGTTCACTTCCAGGTCACTTTAGCCTCTGAGGGCAGGCTGAGTTCACTTCCAGATCACTTTAGCCACTGAGGGCAGGCTGAGTTCACTTCCAGAACTCTTTTGCCAATGAAGACAGGCTGAGTTCACTTCCAGATCACTTTAGCCACTGAAGGCGGGATGAGTTCACTTCCAGATCACCTTAGCCACTGAAGGCGGGCTGAGTTCCCGTCCAGATCAGTTTAGCCACTGAAGGCAGGCTGAGTTCCCTTCCAGATCACTTTAACCACTGAAGGCAGGCTGAGTTCACTTCCAGATCAGTTTAGCCACTGAAGGCAAGCTGAGTTCACTTCCAGATCACTTTAGCCACTGAGGGTGGGCTGAGGTCTCTTCCAGATCACTTTAGCCACTGAAGGCAGGTTGAGTTCACTTCCAGTTTACTTTAGCCACTGATGGCAGGCTGAGTTCACTTCCAGATCACTTTCGCTACTGAAGACAGGCTGAGTTCACTTCCAGATCACTTCTGAGTTCCCTTCCAGATCACTTTAGCAACTGAAGGTTAGCTGAGTTCCCTTCCAGATCACTTTGAGTTCCCTTCCAGATCACTGAATGCGGGCTGAGTTCCCTTCCAGATCACTTTAGCCACTGAAGGCAGGCTGAATTCCCTTCAAAATCACTTTAGCCACTGAAGGCATACTGAGTTCCCTTCCAGATCACTTTAGCCACTGAAGGCAGGCTGAGTTCCCTTCCAGATCACTTTAGCCACTGAAGGCAGGCTGAGTTCACTTCCAGATCACCTTAGCCACTAAAGGCAGGCTGAGTTTCTTTCCAGATCACTTTAGCCACTGAAGGCAGGCTAAGTTCCAGGCTGAGTTCCCTTCCAGACTGAAAGCAGGTTGAGTTCCCTTCCAGATCAACTTAGCCACTGAAGGCAAGATGTGTTCACTTCCAGATAACTTTAGCCACTGAAGGCAGGCCGAGTTCACTTGCAGACCACTTTAGCCACTGAAGGTGGGCAAAATACACTTCCAGATCACTTTATCCACAGATGGCAGGCTGAGTTCCCTTCCAGATCACTTTAGCCACTGAGGGCGGGCTGAGTTCTCTTCCAGATCACTTTAGCCACTGAAGGGAGGCTGAGTTCACTTCCAGATTACTTTATCCACTGAGGGCGGGCTGAGTTCACTTCCAGATCACTTTAGCTACTGAAGGCAGGCTGAGTTCACTTCCAGATCACATTAGCCACTGAAGGCGGGTTGAGTACACTTCTTGATCACGTTAGCTACTGAAGGCGGGCTGAGTTCCCTTCCAGATCACTTTAGCCACTGAAGCAAGGCTGAGTTCCCTTCCAGATCACTTTAGCCACTGAGGGCAGGCTGAGTTCACTTCCAGATCACTTTAGCCACTGAAGGAAGGCTGGGTTCACTTCCAGATCACTTTAGTCACTGAAGGCGGGCTGAGTTTACTTCCAGATCACTTTAGCCACTGAAGGCGGGCTGAGTTCCCTTCCAGATCACTTTAGCCACTGAAGGCATGCTGAGTTCACTTCCAGATCACTTTAGCCACTGAAGGCAAGCTGAGTTCACTTTCAGATCACTTTAGCCACTGAGGGCGGGCTGGGTTCCCTTCCAGATCACTTTAGCCACTGAAGGCAGGCTGAGTTCCCTTACAGATCACTTCAGCCACTGAAGGCAGGCTGAGTTCCCTTCCAGATCACTTTAGCCACTGAAGACGGGCTGAGTTCCCTTCCAGATCATTTTAGCCACTGAAGGTGAGCTGAGTTCACTTCCAGATCACTTTTGCCACGGAGGGCAGGTTGAGTTCACTTCCAGATCACTTTAGTCACTGAGGGCGGGCTGAGTTCTCTTCCAGATCGCTTTAGCCACTGAAGGCGTGCTGAGTTCCCTTCCAGATCACTTTAGCCACTGAAGGTGAGCTGAGTTCACTTCCAGATCACTTTTGCCACAGAGGGCAGGCTGAGTTCACTTCCAGATCACTTTAGCTACTGGAGGCAGGCTGAGTTCACTTCCAGATCACTTCTGAGTTCCCTTCCAGATCACTTTAGCCACTGAAGGCGGGCTGAGTTCCCTTCCCAATCACTTTGAGTTCCCTTCCAGATTACTGAAGGCGGGCTGAGTTCCCTTCCAGATCCCTTTAGACACTGAAAGCAGGCTGAGTTCACTTCAAGATCATTTTAGCCACTGAGGCCAGGCTGAGTTCACTTCTAGATCACTTTAGCCACTGAAGGCAGACTGAGTTCCCTTCCAAATCACTTTAGCCACTGAAGGCAGACTGAGTTCCCATCCAGATCGCTTTAGCCACTGAAGGCAGGCTGAGTTCACTTCCAGATCACTTTAGCCACTGAAGGAGGGCTGAGTTCCCTTCCAGATCACTTCAGCCACTGAAGGTGAGCTGAGTTCACTTCCAGATCACTTTAGCCATGGAGGGCAGGCTGAGTTCACTTCTAGATCACTTTAGCCACTGAAGGCAGGCTGAGTTCCCATCCAAATCACTTTAGCCACTGAAGGCGTGCTGAGTTCACTTCCAGATCACTTTAGCTATTGAAGGCGGGCTGAGTTCACTTCCAGATCATTTCACCCACTGAAGGCAGGCTGAGATCCAGGCTGTGTTCTCTTCCAGACTGAAGTCAGGTTGAGTTCCCTTCCAGATCAATTTAGCCACTGAAGGCAAGATGTGTTCACTTCCAGATCACTTTAGCCACTGAAGGTGGGCTGAGTTCCCTTCCAGATCACTTTAGCCACTGAAGGTGAGCTGAGTTCACTTCCAGATCACTTTAGCCATGGAGGGCAGGCTGAGTTCACTTGCGGATCACTTTAGTCACTGAGGGCTAGCTGAGTTCTCTTCCAGATCACTTTAGCCACTGAAGGTGTGCTGAGTTCACTTCCAGCTCACTTTAGCTATTGAAGGCAGGCTGAGTTCACTTCCAGATCATTTCACCCACTGAAGGCAGGCTGAGTTCCCTTCCAGATCAATTTAGCCACTGAGGGCAGGCTGAGTTCACATCCAGATCACTTTAGCCAATGAAGGAAGGCTGAGTTCACTTCCAGATCACTTTAGCCACTGAAGGCAGGATGTGTTTCCTTCCAGATCACTTTAGCCACTGATGGCAGGCTGAGTTCACTTCCAGATCACTTTAGCCACTGAAGGCAAGCTGATTTCACTTCCAGATCACTTCTGAGTTCCCTTCCTGATCACTTTAGCAACTGAACGCTGGCTGAGTTCCCTTCCAGATCACTTTGAGTTCCCTTCCAGATCACTGAATGCGGGCTGAGTTCTCTTCCAGATCACTTTAGCCACTGAAGGCAGGCTGAATTCCCTTCCAAATCACTTTAGCCACTGAAGGCATACTGAGTTCCCTTCCAGATCACTTTAGCCACTGAAGGCAGGCTGAGTTCCCTTCCAAATCACTTTAGCCACTGAAGGCAGGCTGAGTTCACTTCCAGATCACCTTAGCCACTAAAGGCAGGCTGAGTTCCTTTCCAGATCACTTTAGCCACTGAAGGCAGGCTAAGTTCCAGGCTGAGTTCCCTTCCAGACTGAAGGCACGTTGAGTTCCTTTCCAGATCAACTTAGCCACTGAAGGCAAGATGTGTTCACTTCCAGATCACTTTATCCACTGATGACAGGCTGAGTTCCCTTCCAGATCACTTTAGCCACTGAGGGCGGGCTGAGTTCTCTTCCAGATCACTTTAGCCACTGAAGGCAGGCTGAGTTCACTTCCAGATTACTTTAGCCACTGAGGGCGGGCTGAGTTCACTTCCAGATCACTTTAGCTACTGAAGGCAGGCTGAGTTCACTTCCAGATCACTTTAGCCACTGAAGGCAGGCTGAGTACACTTCCAGATCACGTTAGCTGCTGAAGGCGGGCTGAGTTCCCTTCCAGATCACTTTAGCCACTGAAGCAAAGCTGAGTTCCCTTCCAGATCACTTTAGCCACTGAAGGCAGGCTGGGTTCACTTCCAGATCACTTTAGCCACTGAAGGCGGGTTGAGTACACTTCTAGATCACGTTAGCTACTGAAGGCGGGCTGAGTTCCCTTCCAGATCACTTTAGCCACTGAAGCAAGCTGAGTTCCCTTCCAGATCACTTTAGCCACTGAAGGCAGGCTGAGTTCACTTCCATATCACTTTAGCCACTGAGGGCAGGCTGAGTTCACTTCCAGATCACTTTAGCCACTGAGGGCAGGCTGAGTTCACTTCCATATCACTTTAGCCACTGAAGGCAGGCTGGGTTCACTTCCAGATCACTTTAGTCACTGAAGGCGGGCTGAGTTTACTTCCAGATCACTTTAGCCACTGAAGGCGGGCTGAGTTCCCTTCCAGATCACTTTAGCCACTGAAGGCATGCTGAGTTCACTTCCAGATCACTTTAGCCACTGAAGGCAAGCTGAGTTCACTTTCAGATCACTTTAGCCACTGAGGGCGGGCTGGGTTCCCTTCCAGATCACTTTAGCCACTGAAGGCAGGCTGAGTTCCCTTACAGATCACTTCAGCCACTGAAGGCAGGCTGAGTTCCCTTCCAGATCACTTTAGCCACTGAAGACGGGCTGAGTTCCCTTCCAGATCACTTTAGCCACTGAAGGTGAGCTGAGTTCACTTCCAGATCACTTTTGCCACGGAGGACAGGCTGAGTTCACTTCCAGATCACTTTAGTCACTGAGGGCGGGCTGAGTTCTCTTCCAGATCGCTTTAGCCACTGAAGGCGTGCTGAGTTCCCTTCCAGATCACTTTAGCCACTGAAGGTGAGCTGAGTTCACTTCCAGATCACTTTTGCCACGGAGGGCAGGCTGAGTTCACTTCCAGATCACTTTAGCTACTGGAGGCAGGCTGAGTTCACTTCCAGATCACTTCTGAGTTCCCTTCCAGATCACTTTAGCCACTGAAGGCGGGCTGAGTTCCCTTCCCAATCACTTTGAGTTCCCTTCCAGAGTACTGAAGGCGGGCTGAGTTCCCTTCCAGATCCATTTAGACACTGAAAGCAGGCTGAGTTCACTTCAAGATCATTTTAGCCACTGAGGCCAGGCTGAGTTCACTTCTAGATCACTTTAGCCACTGAAGGCAGGGTGAGTTCCCTTCCAAATCACTTTAGCCACTGAAGGCAGACTGAGTTCCCATCCAGATCGCTTTAGCCACTGAAGGCAGGCTGAGTTCACTTCCAGATCACTTTAGCCACTGAAGGCGGGCTGAGTTCCCTTCCAGATCACTTCAGCCACTGAAGGTGAGCTGAGTTCACTTCCAGATCACTTTAGCCATGGAGGGCAGGCTGAGTTCACTTCTAGATCACTTTAGCCACTGAAGGCAGGCTGAGTTCCATTCCAAATCACTTTAGCCACTGAAGGCAGACTGAGTTCCCATCCAGATCACTTTAGCCACTGAAGGCGTGCTGAGTTCACATCCAGATCACTTTAGCTATTGAAGGCGGGCTGAGTTCACTTCCAGATCATTTCACCCACTGAAGGCAGGCTGAGATCCAGGCTGTGTTCCCTTCCAGACTGAAGTCAGGTTGAGTTCCCTTCCAGATCAACTTAGCCACTGAAGGCAAGATGTGTTCACTTCCAGATCACTTTAGCCACTGAAGGTGGGCTGAGTTCCCTTCCAGATCACTTTAGCCACTGAAGGTGAGCTGAGTTCACTTCCAGATCACTTTAGCCATGGAGGGCAGGCTGAGTTCACTTGTGGATCACTTTAGTCACTAAGGGCCGGCTGAGTTCTCTTCCAGATCACTTTAGCCACTGAAGGTGTGCTGAGTTCACTTCCAGATCACTTTAGCCACTGAAGGCAAGCTGAGTTCACTTTCAGATCACTTTAGCCACTGAGGGCGGGCTGGGTTCCCTTCCAGATCACTTTAGCCACTGAAGGCAGGCTGAGTTCCCTTACAGATCACTTCAGCCACTGAAGGCAGGCTGAGTTCCCTTCCAGATCACTTTAGCCACTGAAGACGGGCTGAGTTCCCTTCCAGATCACTTTAGCCACTGAAGGTGAGCTGAGTTCACTTCCAGATCACTTTTGCCACGGAGGACAGGCTGAGTTCACTTCCAGATCACTTTAGTCACTGAGGGCGGGCTGAGTTCTCTTCCAGATCGCTTTAGCCACTGAAGGCGCGCTGAGTTCCCTTCCAGATCACTTTAGCCACTGAAGGTGAGCTGAGTTCACTTCCAGATCACTTTTGCCACGGAGGGCAGGCTGAGTTCACTTCCAGATCACTTTAGCTACTGGAGGCAGGCTGAGTTCACTTCCAGATCACTTCTGAGTTCCCTTCCAGATCACTTTAGCCACTGAAGGCGGGCTGAGTTCCCTTCCCAATCACTTTGAGTTCCCTTCCAGAGTACTGAAGGCGGGCTGAGTTCCCTTCCAGATCCATTTAGACACTGAAAGCAGGCTGAGTTCACTTCAAGATCATTTTAGCCACTGAGGCCAGGCTGAGTTCACTTCTAGATCACTTTAGCCACTGAAGGCAGGGTGAATTCCCTTCCAAATCACTTTAGCCACTGAAGGCAGACTGAGTTCCCATCCAGATCGCTTTAGCCACTGAAGGCAGGCTGAGTTCACTTCCAGATCACTTTAGCCACTGAAGGCGGGCTGAGTTCCCTTCCAGATCACTTCAGCCACTGAAGGTGAGCTGAGTTCACTTCCAGATCACTTTAGCCATGGAGGGCAGACTGAGTTCACTTCTAGATCACTTTAGCCACTGAAGGCAGGCTGAGTTCCATTCCAAATCACTTTAGCCACTGAAGGCAGACTGAGTTCCCATCCAGATCACTTTAGCCACTGAAGGCTTGCTGAGTTCACATCCAGATCACTTTAGCTATTGAAGGCGGGCTGAGTTCACTTCCAGATCATTTCACCCACTGAAGGCAGGCTGAGATCCAGGCTGTGTTCCCTTCCAGACTGAAGTCAGGTTGAGTTCCCTTCCAGATCAACTTAGCCACTGAAGGCAAGATGTGTTCACTTCCAGATCACTTTAGCCACTGAAGGTGGGCTGAGTTCCCTTCCAGATCACTTTAGCCACTGAAGGTGAGCTGAGTTCACTTCCAGATCACTTTAGCCATGGAGGGCAGGCTGAGTTCACTTGTGGATCACTTTAGTCACTAAGGGCCGGCTGAGTTCTCTTCCAGATCACTTTAGCCACTGAAGGTGTGCTGAGTTCACTTCCAGCTCACTTTAGCTATTGAAGGCAGGCTGAGTTCACTTCCAGATCATTTCACCCACTGAAGGCAGGCTGAGTTCCCTTCCAGATCACTTTAGCCACTGAGGGCAGGCTGAGTTCACATCCAGATCACTTTAGCCAATGAAGGAAGGCTGAGTTCACTTCCAGATCACTTTAGCCACTGAAGGCAGGATGTGTTTCCTTCCAGATCACTTTAGCCACTGAAGGCAGGATGAGTTCACTTCCAGATCACTTTAGCCACTGACGGCAAGCTGATTTCACTTCCAGATCACTTCTGAGTTCCCTTCCTGATCACTTTAGCAACTGAAGGCTGGCTGAGTTCCCTTCCAGATCACTTTGAGTTCCCTTCCAGATCACTGAATGCGGGCTGAGTTCACTTCCAGATCACTTTAGCCACTGAAGGCAGGCTGAATTCCCTTCCAAATCACTTTAGCCACTGAAGGCATACTGAGTTCCCTTCCAGATCACTTTAGCCACTGAAGGCAGGCTGAGTTCCCTTCCAAATCACTTTAGCCACTGAAGGCAGGCTGAGTTCACTTCCAGATCACCTTAGCCACTAAAGGCAGGCTGAGTTCCTTTCCAGATCACTTTAGCCACTGAAGGCAGGCTAAGTTCCAGGCTGAGTTCCCTTCCAGACTGAAGGCAGGTTGAGTTCCCTTCCAGATCAACTTAGCCACTGAAGGCAAGATGTGTTCACTTCCAGATCACTTTATCCACAGATGACAGGCTGAGTTCCCTTCCAGATCACTTTAGCCACTGAGGGCGGGCTGAGTTCTCTTCCAGATCACTTTAGCCACTGAAGGCAGGCTGAGTTCACTTCCAGATTACTTTAGCCACTGAGGGCGGGCTGAGTTCACTTCCAGATCACTTTAGCTACTGAAGGCAGGCTGAGTTCACTTCCAGATCACTTTAGCCACTGAAGGCAGGCTGAGTACACTTCCAGATCACGTTAGCTGCTGAAGGCGGGCTGAGTTCCCTTCCAGATCACTTTAGCCACTGAAGCAAAGCTGAGTTCCCTTCCAGATCACTTTAGCCACTGAAGGCAGGCTGAGTTCACTTCCAGATCACTTTAGCCACTGAGGGCAGGCTGAGTTCACTTCCAGATCACTTTAGCCACTGAGGGCAGGCTGAGTTCACTGACAGATCATTTTAGCCACTGAAGGCAGGCTGGGTTCACTTCCAGATCACTTTAGCCACTGAAGGCAGGCTGAATTCCCTTCCAAATCACTTTAGCCACTGAAGTCCGACTGAGTTCCCTTCCAGATCACTTTAGCCACGGAAGGCAGGCTGAGTTCCCTTCCAGATCACTTTAGCCACGGAAGGCAGGCTGAGTTCACTTCCAGATCACTTTAGCCACTGAAGGCAGGCTGAGTTCAATTCCAGATCACCTTAGCCACTAAAGGCAGGCTGAGTTAAATTTTTAGATCACTTTAGCCACTGAAGGCAGGCTGAGTTTCAGGCTGAGTTCCCTTCCAGACTGAAGGCAGGTTGAGTTCCCTTCCAGATCAACTTAGCCACTGAAGGCAAGATGTGTTCACTTCCAGATCACTTTAGCCACTGAAGGCAGGCCAAGTTCACTTGCAGACCACTTTAGCCACTGAAGCCGGGCAGAGTTCACTTCCAGATCACTTTATCCACAGATCGCAGGCTGAGTTCCCTTCCAGATCACTTCAGCCACTGAGGGCGGGCTGAGTTCTCTTCCAGATCACTTTAGCCACTGAAGGCAGGCTGAGTTCACTTCCAGATCACTTTAGCCACTGAGGGCAGGCTGAGTTCCCGCCCAGATCACTTTAGCTACTGAAGGCAGGCTGAGTTCACTTCCAGATCACTTTAGCCCCTGAAGGCGGGCTGAGTTCCCTTCCAGATCACTTTAGCCACAGAAGGCAGGCTGAGTTCACTTTCAGATCACTTTAGCCACTGAGGCCAGGCTGAGTTCACTTCTAGATCAATTTAGCCACTGAAGGCAGGCTGAATTCCCTTCCAAATCACTTTAGCCACTGAAGGCAGACTGAGTTCCCTTCCAGATCACTATAGCCACTGAAGGCAGGCTGGGTTCACTTCCAGATCACTTTAGTCACTGAAGGCAGGCTGAGTTCACTTCCAGATCACTTTAGCCACTGAAGGCAGGCTGAGTTCAATTCCAGATCACCTTAGCCACTAAAGGCAGGCTGAGTTCCTTTCCAGATCACTTTAGCCACTGAAGGCAGGCTGAGTTCCAGGCTGAGTTCCGTTCCAGACTGAAGGCAGGTTGAGTTCCCGTCCAGATCAACTTAGCCACTGAAGGCAAGATGTGTTCACTTCCAGATCACTTTAGCCACTGAGGGTTGGCTGATTTCACTTCGAGAGCACTTTAGCCACTGAAGGCAGGCTGAGGTCACTTCCAGATCACCTTAGCCACTGAAGGCAGGATGAGTTCCCTTCCAGATAACTTTAGCCACTCAGCCAGGCTGAGTTCCCTTCCAGATCACATTGGCCACTGAAGGAAGGCTGGGTGCACTTACAGATCACTTTAACCACTGAAGGCAGGTTGAGTTCACTTCCAAATCACTTTATCTACAGATGGCAGGCTGAGTTCCCTTCCAGATCACTTTAGCCACTGAGGGCGGACTGAGTTCTCTTCCAGATCACTTTAGCCACTGAAGGTGTGCTGAGTTCACTTCCAGCTCACTTTAGCTATTGAAGGCAGGCTGAGTTCACTTCCACATCATTTCACCCACTGAAGGCAGGCTGAGTTCCCTTCCAGATCACTTTAGCCACTGAGGGCAGGCTGAGTTCACATCCAGATCACTTTAGCCAATGAAGGAAGGCTGAGTTCACTTCCAGATCACTTTAGCCACTGAAGGCAGGATGTGTTTCCTTCCAGATCACTTTAGCCACTGAAGGCAGGCTGAGTTCACTTCCAGATCACTTTAGCCACTGAAGGCAAGCTGATTTCACTTCCAGATCACTTCTGAGTTCCCTTCCTGATCACTTTAGCAACTGAAGGCTGGCTGAGTTCCCTTCCAGATCACTTTGAGTTCCCTTCCAGATCACTGAATGCGGGCTGAGTTCTCTTCCAGATCACTTTAGCCACTGCAGGCAGGCTGAATTCCCTTCCAAATCACTTTAGCCACTGAAGGCATACTGAGTTCCCTTCAAGATCACTTTAGCCACTGAAGACAGGCTGAGTTCCCTTCCAAATCACTTTAGCCACTGAAGGCAGGCTGAGTTCACTTCCAGATCACCTTAGCCACTAAAGGCAGGCTGAGTTCCTTTCCAGATCACTTTAGCCACTGAAGGCAGGCTAAGTTCCAGGCTGAGTTCCCTTCCAGACTGAAGGCACGTTGAGTTCCCTTCCAAATCAACTTAGCCACTGAAGGCAAGATGTGTTCACTTCCAGATCACTTTATCCACAGATGACAGGCTGAGTTCCCTTCCAGATCACTTTAGCGACTGAGGGCGGGCTGAGTTCTCTTCCAGATCACTTTAGCCACTGAAGGCAGGCTGAGTTCACTTCCAGATTACTTTAGCCACTGAGGGCGGGCTGAGTTCAGTTCCAGATCACTTTAGCTACTGAAGGCAGGCTGAGTTCACTTCCAGATCACTTTAGCCACTGAAGGCAGGCTGAGTACACTTCCAGATCACGTTAGCTGCTGAAGGCGGGCTGAGTTCCCTTCCAGATCACTTTAGCCACTGAAGCAAAGCTGAGTTCCCTTCCAGATCACTTTAGCCACTGAAGGCAGGCTGGGTTCACTTCCAGATCACTTTAGCCACTGAAGGCGGGTTGAGTACACTTCTAGATCACGTTAGCTACTGAAGGCGGGCTGAGTTCCCTTCCAGATCACTTTAGCCACTGAAGCAAGGCTGAGTTCCCTTCCAGATCACTTTAGCCACTGAAGGCAGGCTGAGTTCACTTCCATATCACTTTAGCCACTGAGGGCAGGCTGAGTTCACTTCCAGATCACTTTAGCCACTGAGGGCAGGCTGAGTTCACTTCCATATCACTTTAGCCACTGAAGGCAGGCTGGGTTCACTTCCAGATCACTTTAGTCACTGAAGGCGGGCTGAGTTTACTTCCAGATCACTTTAGCCACTGAAGGCGGGCTGAGTTCCCTTCCAGATCACTTTAGCCACTGAAGGCATGCTGAGTTCACTTCCAGATCACTTTGAGTTTCCTTCCAGATCACTGAATGCGGGCTGAGTTCTCTTCCAGATCACTTTAGCCACTGAAGGCAGGCTGAATTCCCTTCCAGATCACTTTAGCCACTGAAGGCAAGCTGATTTCACTTCCAGATCACTTCTGAGTTCCCTTCCTGATCACTTTAGCAACTGAAGGCTGGCTGAGTTCCCTTCCAGATCACTTTGAGTTCCCTTCCAGATCACTGAATGCGGGCTGAGTTCTCTTCCAGATCACTTTAGCCACTGAAGGCAGGCTGAATTCCCTTCCAAATCACTTTAGCCACTGAAGGCATACTGAGTTCCCTTCCAGATCACTTTAGCCACTGAAGGCAGGCTGAGTTCCCTTCCAAATCACTTTAGCCACTGAAGGCAGGCTGAGTTCACTTCCAGATCACCTTAGCCACTAAAGGCAGGCTGAGTTCCTTTCCAGATCACTTTAGCCACTGAAGGCAGGCTAAGTTCCAGGCTGAGTTCCCTTCCAGACTGAAGGCACGTTGAGTTCCCTTCCAAATCAACTTAGCCACTGAAGGCAAGATGTGTTCACTTCCAGATCACTTTATCCACAGATGACAGGCTGAGTTCCCTTCCAGATCACTTTAGCCACTGAGGGCAGGCTGAGTTCTCTTCCAGATCACTTTAGCCACTGAAGGCAGGCTGAGTTCACTTCCAGATTACTTTAGCCACTGAGGGCGGGCTGAGTTCAGTTCCAGATCACTTTAGCTACTGAAGGCAGGCTGAGTTCACTTCCAGATCACTTTAGCCACTGAAGGCAGGCTGAGTACACTTCCAGATCACGTTAGCTGCTGAAGGCGGGCTGAGTTCCCTTCCAGATCACTTTAGCCACTGAAGCAAAGCTGAGTTCCCTTCCAGATCACTTTAGCCACTGAAGGCAGGCTGGGTTCACTTCCAGATCACTTTAGCCACTGAAGGCGGGTTGAGTACACTTCTAGATCACGTTAGCTACTGAAGGCGGGCTGAGTTCCCTTCCAGATCACTTTAGCCACTGAAGCAAGGCTGAGTTCCCTTCCAGATCACTTTAGCCACTGAAGGCAGGCTGAGTTCACTTCCATATCACTTTAGCCACTGAGGGCAGGCTGAGTTCACTTCCAGATCACTTTAGCCACTGAGGGCAGGCTGAGTTCACTTCCATATCACTTTAGCCACTGAAGGCAGGCTGGGTTCACTTCCAGATCACTTTAGTCACTGAAGGCGGGCTGAGTTTACTTCCAGATCACTTTAGCCACTGAAGGCGGGCTGAGTTCCCTTCCAGATCACTTTAGCCACTGAAGGCATGCTGAGTTCACTTCCAGATCACTTTAGCCACTGAAGGCAAGCTGAGTTCACTTTCAGATCACTTTAGCCACTGAGGGCGGGCTGGGTTCCCTTCCAGATCACTTTAGCCACTGAAGGCAGGCTGAGTTCCCTTACAGATCACTTCAGCCACTGAAGGCAGGCTGAGTTCCCTTCCAGATCACTTTAGCCACTGAAGACGGGCTGAGTTCCCTTCCAGATCACTTTAGCCACTGAAGGTGAGCTGAGTTCACATCCAGATCACTTTTGCCACGGAGGACAGGCTGAGTTCACTTCCAGATCACTTTAGTCACTGAGGGCGGGCTGAGTTCTCTTCCAGATCGCTTTAGCCACTGAAGGCGTGCTGAGTTCCCTTCCAGATCACTTTAGCCACTGAAGGTGAGCTGAGTTCACTTCCAGATCACTTTTGCCACGGAGGGCAGGCTGAGTTCACTTCCAGATCACTTTAGCTACTGGAGGCAGGCTGAGTTCACTTCCAGATCACTTCTGAGTTCCCTTCCAGATCACTTTAGCCACTGAAGGCGGGCTGAGTTCCCTTCCCAATCACTTTGAGTTCCCTTCCAGAGTACTGAAGGCGGGCTGAGTTCCCTTCCAGATCCATTTAGACACTGAAAGCAGGCTGAGTTCACTTCAAGATCATTTTAGCCACTGAGGCCAGGCTGAGTTCACTTCTAGATCACTTTAGCCACTGAAGGCAGGGTGAGTTCCCTTCCAAATCACTTTAGCCACTGAAGGCAGACTGAGTTCCCATCCAGATCGCTTTAGCCACTGAAGGCAGGCTGAGTTCACTTCCAGATCACTTTAGCCACTGAAGGCGGGCTGAGTTCCCTTCCAGATCACTTCAGCCACTGAAGGTGAGCTGAGTTCACTTCCAGATCACTTTAGCCATGGAGGGCAGGCTGAGTTCACTTCTAGATCACTTTAGCCACTGAAGGAAGGCTGAGTTCCATTCCAAATCACTTTAGCCACTGAAGGCAGACTGAGTTCCCATCCAGATCACTTTAGCCACTGAAGGCGTGCTGAGTTCACTTCCAGATCACTTTAGCTATTGAAGGCGGGCTGAGTTCACTTCCAGATCATTTCACCCACTGAAGGCAGGCTGAGATCCAGGCTGTGTTCCCTTCCAGACTGAAGTCAGGTTGAGTTCCCTTCCAGATCAACTTAGCCACTGAAGGCAAGATGTGTTCACTTCCAGATCACTTTAGCCACTGAAGGTGGGCTGAGTTCCCTTCCAGATCACTTTAGCCACTGAAGGTGAGCTGAGTTCACTTCCAGATCACTTTAGCCATGGAGGGCAGGCTGAGTTCACTTGCGGATCACTTTAGTCACTGAGGGCCGGCTGAGTTCTCTTCCAGATCACTTTAGCCACTGAAGGTGTGCTGAGTTCACTTCCAGCTCACTTTAGCTATTGAAGGCAGGCTGAGTTCACTTCCAGATCATTTCACCCACTGAAGGCAGGCTGAGTTCCCTTCCAGATCACTTTAGCCACTGAGGGCAGGCTGAGTTCACATCCAGATCACTTTAGCCAATGAAGGAAGGCTGAGTTCACTTCCAGATCACTTTAGCCACTGAAGGCAGGATGTGTTTCCTTCCAGATCACTTTAGCCACTGAAGGCAGGATGAGTTCACTTCCAGATCACTTTAGCCACTAAAGGCAAGCTGATTTCACTTCCAGATCACTTCTGAGTTCCCTTCCTGATCACTTTAGCAACTGAAGGCTGGCTGAGTTCCCTTCCAGATCACTTTGAGTTCCCTTCCAGATCACTGAATGCGGGCTGAGTTCTCTTCCAGATCACTTTAGCCACTGAAGGCAGGCTGAATTCCCTTCCAAATCACTTTAGCCACTGAAGGCATACTGAGTTCCCTTCCAGATCACTTTAGCCACTGAAGGCAGGCTGAGTTCCCTTCCAAATCACTTTAGCCACTGAAGGCAGGCTGAGTTCACTTCCAGATCACCTTAGCCACTAAAGGCAGGCTAAGTTCCAGGCTGAGTTCCCTTCCAGACTGAAGGCAGGTTGAGTTCCCTTCCAGATCAACTTAGCCACTGAAGGCAAGATGTGTTCACTTCCAGATCACTTTATCCACAGATGACAGGCTGAGTTCCCTTCCAGATCACTTTAGCCACTGAGGGCGGGCTGAGTTCTCTTCCAGATCACTTTAGCCACTGAAGGCAGGCTGAGTTCACTTCCAGATTACTTTAGCCACTGAGGGCGGGCTGAGTTCACTTCCAGATCACTTTAGCTACTGAAGGCAGGCTGAGTTCACTTCCAGATCCCTTTAGCCACTGAAGGCAGGCTGAGTACACTTCCAGATCACGTTAGCTGCTGAAGGCGGGCTGAGTTCCCTTCCAGATCACTTTAGCCACTGAAGCAAAGCTGAGTTCCCTTCCAGATCACTTTAGCCACTGAAGGCAGGCTGAGTTCACTTCCAGATCACTTTAGCCACTGAGGGCAGGCTGAGTTCACTTCCAGATCACTTTAGCCACTGAGGGCAGGCTGAGTTCACTGACAGATCATTTGAGCCACTGAAGGCAGGCTGGGTTCACTTCCAGATCACTTTAGCCACTGAAGTCGGGCTGAGTTCCCTTCCAGATCACTTTAGCCACTGAAGGCAAGCTGAGTTCACTTCCAGATCACTTTAGCCACTGAGGGCCGGCTGAGTTCCCTTCCAGATCACTTTAGCCACTGAAGGCAGGCTGAGTTCCCTTACAGATCACTTCAGCCCCTGAAGGCAGGCTGAGTTCTCTTCCAGATCACTTTATCCACTGAAGAGGGGCTGACTTCCCTTCCAGATCACTTTAGCCACTGATGGCAGGCTGAGTTCACTTCCAGATCACTTTAGCCACTTAGACCGAGCTGAGTTCACTTCTAGATCAATTTAGCCACTGAAGGCAGGCTGAATTCCCTTCCAAATCACTTTAGCCACTGAAGTCCGACTGAGTTCCCTTCCAGATCACTTTAGCCACTGAAGGCAGGCTGAGTTCCCTTCCAGATCACTTTAGCCACGGAAGGCAGGCTGAGTTCACTTCCAGATCACTTTAGCCACTGAAGGCAGGCTGAGTTCAATTCCAGATCACCTTAGCCACTAAAGGCAGGCTGAGTTAAATTTTTAGATCACTTTAGCCACTGAAGGCAGGCTGAGTTTCAGGCTGAGTTCCCTTCCAGACTGAAGGCAGGTTGAGTTCCCTTCCAGATCAACTTAGCCACTGAAGGGAAGATGTGTTCACTTCCAGATCACTTTAGCCACTGAAGGCAGGCCAAGTTCACTTGCAGACCACTTTAGCCACTGAAGGCGGGCAGAGTTCACTTACAGATCACTTTATCCACAGATGGCAGGCTGAGTTCCCTTCCAGATCACTTTAGCCACTGAGGGCGGGCTGAGTTCTCTTCCAGATCACTTTAGCCACTGAAGGCAGGTTGAGTTCACTTCCAGATTACTTTAGCCACTGAGGGCGGGCTGAGTTCACTTCCAGATCACCTTAGCTACTGAAGGCAGGCTGAGTTCACTTCCAGATCACTTTAGCCACTGAAGGCAGGCTGAGTACACTTCCAGATCACGTTAGCTGCTGAAGGCGGGCTGAGTTCCCTTCCAGATCACTTTAGCCACTGAAGCAAAGCTGAGTTCCCTTCCAGATCACTTTAGCCACTGAAGGCAGGCTGAGTTCACTTCCAGATCACTTTAGCCACTGAAGGCGGGCTGAGTTCCCTTCCAGATCACTTTAGCCACTGAAGGCAATCTGAGTTCACTTCCAGATCACTTTAGCCACTGAGGGCGGGCTGAGTTCCCTTCCAGATCACTTTAGCCACTGAAGGCAGGCTGAGTTCCCTTACAGATCACTTCAGCCCCTGAAGGCAGGCTGAGTTCCCTTCCAGATCACTTTATCCACTGAAGACGGGCTGACTTCCCTTCCAGATCACTTTAGCCACTGATGGCAGGCTGAGTTCACTTCCAGATCACTTTAGCCACTTAGACCGAGCTGAGTTCACTTCTAGATCAATTTAGCCACTGAAGGCAGGCTGAATTCCCTTCCAAATCACTTTAGCCACTGAAGTCCGACTGAGTTCCCTTCCAGATCACTTTAGCCACTGAAGGCAGGCTGAGTTCCCTTCCAGATCACTTTAGCCACGGAAGGCAGGCTGAGTTCACTTCCAGATCACTTTAGCCACTGAAGGCAGGCTGAGTTCAATTCCAGATCACCTTAGCCACTAAAGGCAGGCTGAGTTCAATTTTTAGATCACTTTAGCCACTGAATGCAGGCTGAGTTTCAGGCTGAGTTCCCTTCCAGACTGAAGGCAGGTTGAGTTCCCTTCCAGATCAACTTAGCCACTGAAGGCAAGATGTGTTCACTTCCAGATCACTTTAGCCACTGAAGGCAGGCCAAGTTCACTTGCAGACCACTTTAGCCACTGAAGGCGGGCAGAGTTCACTTCCAGATCACTTTATCCACAGATGGCAGGCTGAGTTCCCTTCCAGATCACTTTAGCCACTGAGGGCGGGCTGAGTTCTCTTCCAGATCACTTTAGCCACTGAAGGCAGGCTGAGTTCACTTCCAGATCACTTTAGCCACTGAGGGCAGGCTGAGTTCCCGTCCAGATCACTTTAGCTACTGAAGGCAGGCTGAGTTCACTTCCAGATCACTTTAGCCCCTGAAGGCGGGCTGAGTTCCCTTCCAGATCACTTTAGCCACAGAAGGCAGGCTGAGTTCACTTTCAGATCACTTTAGCCACTGAGGCCAGGCTGAGTTCACTTCTGGATCAATTTAGCCACTGAAGGCAGGCTGAATTCCCTTCCAAATCACTTTAGCCACTGAAGGCAGACTGAGTTCCCTTCCAGATCACTATAGCCACTGAAGGCAGGCTGGGTTCACTTCCAGATCACTTTAGTCACTGAAGGCAGGCTGAGTTCACTTCCAGATAACTTTAGCCACTGAAGGCAGGCTGAGTTCAATTCCAGATCACCTTAGCCACTAAAGGCAGGCTGAGTTCCTTTCCAGATCACTTTAGCCACTGAAGGTAGGCTGAGTTCCAGGCTGAGTTCCGTTCCAGACTGAAGGCGGGTTGAGTTCCCGTCCAGATCAACTTAGCCACTGAAGGCAAGATGTGTTCACTTCCAGATCACTTTAGCCACTGAGGGTTGGCTGATTTCACTTCGAGAGCACTTTAGCCACTGAAGGCAGGCTGAGGTCACTTCCAGATCACCTTAGCCACTGAAGGCAGGATGAGTTCCCTTCCAGATCACTTTAGCCACTCAGCCAGGCTGAGTTCCCTTCCAGATCACATTGGCCACTGAAGGAAGGCTGGGTGCACTTACAGATCACTTTAACCACTGAAGGCAGGTTGAGTTCACTTCCAAATCACTTTATCTACAGATGGCAGGCTGAGTTCCCTTCCAGATCACTTTAGCCACTGAGGGCGGACTGAGTTCTCTTCCAGATCACTTTAGCCACTGAAGGCAGGCTGAGTTCACTTCCAGATCTCTTTAGCCACTGAGGGCGGGCTGAGTTCCCTTCCAGATCACTTTAGCTTCTGAAGGCAGGCTGAGTTCACTTCCAGATCACTTTAGCCACTGGAGGCGGGCAGAGTTCCCTTCCAGATCACTTTAGCCACTGAAGCAATGCTGAGTTCACTTCCAGATCACTTTAGCTTCTGAAGGCAGGCTGAGTTCACTTCCAGATCACATTAGCCACTGCAGGCGGGCAGAGTTCCCTTCCAGATCACTTTAGCCACTGAAGCAATGCTGAGTTCACTTCCAGATCACTTTAGTCACTGAAGGCAGGCTGAGTTCACTTCAAGATCACTTTAGCCACTGAGGGCAGGCTGAGTTCACTTCCAGAACTCTTTTGCCAATGAAGACAGGCTGAGTTCACTTCCAGATCACTTTAGCCACTGAAGGCGGGATGAGTTCACTTCCAGATCACTTTAGCCACTGAAGGCGGGCTGAGTTCCCGTCCAGATCAGTTTAGCCACTGAAGGCAGGCTGAGTTCCCTTCCAGATCACTTTAGCCACTGAAGGCAGGCTGAGTTCACTTCCAGATCACTTTAGCCACTGAAGGCAAGCTGAGTTCACTTCCAGATCACTTTAGCCACTGAGGGTGTGCTGAGGTTCCTTCCAGATCACCTTAGCCACTGAAGGCAGGTTGAGTTCACTTCCAGTTTACTCTAGCCACTGATGGCAGGCTGAGTTCACTTCCAGATCACTTTAGCTACTGAAGACAGGCTGAGTTCACTTCCAGATCACTTCTGAGTTCCCTTCCAGATCACTTTAGCAACTGAAGGCTGGCTGAGTTCCCTTCCATATCACTTTGAGTTCCCTTCCAGATCACTGAATGCGGGCTGAGTTCCCTTCCAGATCACTTTAGCCACTGAAGGCAGGCTGAATTCCCTTCCACATCACTTTAGCCATTGAAGGCATACTGAGTTCCCTTCCAGATAACTTTAGCCACTGAAGGCAGGCTGAGTTCCCTTCCAGATCACTTTAGCCACTGATGGCAGACTGAGTTCACTTCCAGATCACCTTAGCCACTAAAGGCAGGCTGAGTTCCTTTCCAGATCACTTTAGCCACTGAAGGCAGGCTAAGTTCCAGGCTGAGTTCCCTTCCAGACTGAAAGCAGGTTGAGTTCCCTTCCAGATCAACTTAGCCACTGAAGGCAAGATGTGTTCACTTCCAGATCACTTTAGCCACTGAAGGCAGGCCGAGTTCACTTGCAGACCACTTTAGCCACTGAAGGTGGGCAGAGTTCACTTCCAGATCACTTTATCCACAGATGGCAGGCTGAGTTCCCTTCCAGATCACTTCAGCCACTGAGGGCGGGCTGAGTTCTCTTCCAGATCACTTTAGCCACTGAAGGCAGGCTGAGTTCACTTCCAGATTACTTTAGCCACTGAGGGCGGGCTGAGTTCACTTCCAGACCACTTTAGCTACTGAAGGCAGGCTGAGTTCACTTCCAGATCACTTTAGCCACTGAAGGCGGGCTGAGTACACTTCCAGATGACGTTAGCTACTGAAGGCAGGCTGAGTTCCCTTCCAGATCACTTTAGCCACTGAAGCAAGGCTGAGTTGTTCCCTTCCAGATCACTTTAGCCACTGAAGGCAGGCTGAGCTCACTTCCAGATCACTTTAGCCACTGAGGGTAGGCTGAGTTCACTTCCAGATCACTTTAGCCACTGAGGGCAGGCTGAGTTCACTTCCATATCACTTTAGCCACTGAAGGCAGGCTGGGTTCACTTCCAGATCACTTTATCCACTGAAGGCGGGCTGAGTTTACTTCCAGATCACTTTAGCCACTGAAGGCGGGCTGAGTTCCCTTCCAGATCACTTTAGCCACTGAAGGCATCCTGAGTTCACTTCCAGATCACTTTAGCCACTGAAGGCAAGCTGAGTTCACTTTCAGATCACTTTAGCCACTGAGGGCGGTCTGAGTTCCCTTACAGATCACTTTAGCCACTGAAGGCAGGCTGAGTTCCCTTACAGATCACTTCAGCCACCGAAGGCAGGCTGAGTTCCCTTCCAGATCACTTTAGCCACTGACGACGGGCTGAGTTCCCTTCCAGATCACTTTAGCCACTGAAGGTGAGCTGAGTTCACTTCCAGATCACTTTTGCCACGGAGGGCAGTCTGAGTTCACTTCCAGATCACTTTAGTCACTGAGGGTGGGCTGAGTTCTCTTCCAGATCGCTTTAGCCACTGAAGGCGTGCTGAACTCACTTCCAGATCACTTTAGCTATTGAAGGTGGGATGAGTCACTTCCAGACCATTTAACCCACTGCAGGCAGGGTGAGTTCACTTCCAGATCACTTTAGCTACTGGAGGCAGGCTGAGTTCCCTTCCAGATCACTTTTGCCACTGAAGGCGGGCTGAGTTCCCTCCCCGATCACTTTGAGTTCCCTTCCAGATTACTGAAGGCGGGCTGAGTTCCCTTCCAGATCACTTTAGCCACTAAAGGGGGGTGAGTTCACTTCCAGATCACATTATCCACTGAAGGCTAGCTGAGTTCCCTTCCAGATCCCTTTAGACACTGAAAGCAGGCTGAGTTCACTTCAAGATCATTTTAGCCACTGAGGCCAGGCTGAGTTCAATTCTAGATCACTTTAGCCACTGAAGGCAGGCTGAGTTCACATCCAGATCGCTTTAGCCACTGAAGGCAGGCTGAGTTCACTTCCAGATCACTTTAGCCACTGAAGGCGGGCTGAGTTCCCTTCCAGATCACTTTAGCCACTGAAGGCGGGCTGAGTTCCCTTACAGATCATTTCAGCCCCTGAAGGCAGGCTGAGTTCCCTTCCAGATCACTTTAGCCACTGAAGACGGGCTGAGTTCCCTTCCAGATCACTTTAGCCACTGAAGGTGAGCTGAGTTCACTTCCAGATCACTTTTGCCACGGAGGGCAGGCTGAGTTCACTTCCAGATCACTTTAGTCACTGAGGGCGGGCTGAGTTCTCTTCCAGATCACTTTAGCCACTGAAGGCGTGCTGAGTTCACTTCCAGATCACTTTAGCTATTGAAGGTGGGATGAGTCACTTCCAGACCATTTAACCCACTGAAGGCAGGCTGAGTTCACTTCCAGATCACTTTAGCTACTGGAGGCAGGCTGAGTTCACTTCCAGATCACTTTAGCCACTGAAGGCGGGCAGAGTTCCCTTCCCGATCACTTTGAGTTCCCTTCCAGATTACTGAAGGCGAGCTGAGTTCCCTTCCAGATCACTTTAGCCACTGAAGGCGGGGTGAGTTCATTTCCAGATCACATTATCCACTGAAGGTGTGCTGAGTTCCCTTCCAGATCCCTTTAGACACTGAAGGCAGGCTGAGTTCACTTCAAGATCATTTTAGCTACTGAGGCCAGGCTGATTTCACTTCTAGATCACTTTAGCCACTGAAGGCAGGCTGAGTTCCCCTCCTTATCACTTTAGCCACTGAAGGCAGACTGAGTTCCCATCCAGATCGCTTTAGCCACTGAATGCAGGCTGAGTTTCCTTCCAGATCACTTTCGCCACTGAAGGCAGGCTGAGTTCACTTCCAGATCACCTTAGCCACTGAAGGCAAGATGTGTTCACTTCCAGATCACTTTAGCCACTGAGGGCGGGCTGAGTTCCCTTCCAGATCACTTTAGCTTCTGAAGGCAGGCTGAGTTGACTTCCAGATCACTTTAGCCACTGGAGGCGGGCAGAGTTCCCTTCCAGATCACTTTAGCCACTGAAGCAATGCTGAGTTCACTTCCAGATCACTTTAGCTTCTGAAGGCAGGCTGAGTTCACTTCCAGATCACATTAGCCACTGCAGGCGGGCAGAGTTCCCTTCCAGATCACTTTAGCCACTGAAGCAATGCTGAGTTCACTTCCAGATCACTTTAGTCACTGAAGGCAGGCTGAGTTCACTTCAAGATCACTTTAGCCACTGAGGGCAGGCTGAGTTCACTTCCAGAACTCTTTTGCCAATGAAGACAGGCTGAGTTCACTTCCAGATCACTTTAGCCACTGAAGGCGGGATGAGTTCACTTCCAGATCACTTTAGCCACTGAAGGCGGGCTGGGTTCCCGTCCAGATCAGTTTAGCCACTGAAGGCAGGCTGAGTTCCCTTCCAGATCACTTTAGCCACTGAAGGCAGGCTGAGTTCACTTCCAGATCACTTTAGCCACTGAAGGCAAGCTGAGTTCACTTCCAGATCACTTTAGCCACTGAGGGTGTGCTGAGGTTCCTTCCAGATCACCTTAGCCACTGAAGGCAGGTTGAGTTCACTTCCAGTTTACTCTAGCCACTGATGGCAGGCTGAGTTCACTTCCAGATCACTTTAGCTACTGAAGACAGGCTGAGTTCACTTCCAGATCACTTCTGAGTTCCCTTCCAGATCACTTTAGCAACTGAAGGCTGGCTGAGTTCCCTTCCATATCACTTTGAGTTCCCTTCCAGATCACTGAATGCGGGCTGAGTTCCCTTCCAGATCACTTTAGCCACTGAAGGCAGGCTGAATTCCCTTCCACATCACTTTAGCCATTGAAGGCATACTGAGTTCCCTTCCAGATAACTTTAGCCACTGAAGGCAGGCTGAGTTCCCTTCCAGATCACTTTAGCCACTGATGGCAGACTGAGTTCACTTCCAGATCACCTTAGCCACTAAAGGCAGGCTGAGTTCCTTTCCAGATCACTTTAGCCACTGAAGGCAGGCTAAGTTCCAGGCTGAGTTCCCTTCCAGACTGAAAGCAGGTTGAGTTCCCTTCCAGATCAACTTAGCCACTGAAGGCAAGATGTGTTCACTTCCAGATCACTTTAGCCACTGAAGGCAGGCCGAGTTCACTTGCAGACCACTTTAGCCACTGAAGGTGGGCAGAGTTCACTTCCAGATCACTTTATCCACAGATGGCAGGCTGAGTTCCCTTCCAGATCACTTCAGCCACTGAGGGCGGGCTGAGTTCTCTTCCAGATCACTTTAGCCACTGAAGGCAGGCTGAGTTCACTTCCAGATTACTTTAGCCACTGAGGGCGGGCTGAGTTCACTTCCAGACCACTTTAGCTACTGAAGGCAGGCTGAGTTCACTTCCAGATCACTTTAGCCACTGAAGGCGGGCTGAGTACACTTCCAGATGACGTTAGCTACTGAAGGCAGGCTGAGTTCCCTTCCAGATCACTTTAGCCACTGAAGCAAGGCTGAGTTGTTCCCTTCCAGATCACTTTAGCCACTGAAGGCAGGCTGAGCTCACTTCCAGATCACTTTAGCCACTGAGGGTAGGCTGAGTTCACTTCCAGATCACTTTAGCCACTGAGGGCAGGCTGAGTTCACTTCCATATCACTTTAGCCACTGAAGGCAGGCTGGGTTCACTTCCAGATCACTTTATCCACTGAAGGCGGGCTGAGTTTACTTCCAGATCACTTTAGCCACTGAAGGCGGGCTGAGTTCCCTTCCAGATCACTTTAGCCACTGAAGGCATCCTGAGTTCACTTCCAGATCACTTTAGCCACTGAAGGCAAGCTGAGTTCACTTTCAGATCACTTTAGCCACTGAGGGCAGTCTGAGTTCCCTTACAGATCACTTTAGCCACTGAAGGCAGGCTGAGTTCCCTTACAGATCACTTCAGCCACCGAAGGCAGGCTGAGTTCCCTTCCAGATCACTTTAGCCACTGACGACGGGCTGAGTTCCCTTCCAGATCACTTTAGCCACTGAAGGTGAGCTGAGTTCACTTCCAGATCACTTTTGCCACAGAGGGCAGTCTGAGTTCACTTCCAGATCACTTTAGTCACTGAGGGTGGGCTGAGTTCTCTTCCAGATCGCTTTAGCCACTGAAGGCGTGCTGAACTCACTTCCAGATCACTTTAGCTATTGAAGGTGGGATGAGTCACTTCCAGACCATTTAACCCACTGCAGGCAGGGTGAGTTCACTTCCAGATCACTTTAGCTACTGGAGGCAGGCTGAGTTCCCTTCCAGATCACTTTTGCCACTGAAGGCGGGCTGAGTTCCCTCCCCGATCACTTTGAGTTCCCTTCCAGATTACTGAAGGCGGGCTGAGTTCCCTTCCAGATCACTTTAGCCACTAAAGGGGGGTGAGTTCACTTCCAGATCACATTATCCACTGAAGGCTAGCTGAGTTCCCTTCCAGATCCCTTTAGACACTGAAAGCAGGCTGAGTTCACTTCAAGATCATTTTAGCCACTGAGGCCAGGCTGAGTTCAATTCTAGATCACTTTAGCCACTGAAGGCAGGCTGAGTTCACATCCAGATCGCTTTAGCCACTGAAGGCAGGCTGAGTTCACTTCCAGATCACTTTAGCCACTGAAGGCGGGCTGAGTTCCCTTCCAGATCACTTTAGCCACTGAAGGCGGGCTGAGTTCCCTTACAGATCATTTCAGCCCCTGAAGGCAGGCTGAGTTCCCTTCCAGATCACTTTAGCCACTGAAGACGGGCTGAGTTCCCTTCCAGATCACTTTAGCCACTGAAGGTGAGCTGAGTTCACTTCCAGATCACTTTTGCCACGGAGGGCAGGCTGAGTTCACTTCCAGATCACTTTAGTCACTGAGGGCGGGCTGAGTTCTCTTCCAGATCACTTTAGCCACTGAAGGCGTGCTGAGTTCACTTCCAGATCACTTTAGCTATTGAAGGTGGGATGAGTCACTTCCAGACCATTTAACCCACTGAAGGCAGGCTGAGTTCACTTCCAGATCACTTTAGCTACTGGAGGCAGGCTGAGTTCACTTCCAGATCACTTTAGCCACTGAAGGCGGGCAGAGTTCCCTTCCCGATCACTTTGAGTTCCCTTCCAGATTACTGAAGGCGAGCTGAGTTCCCTTCCAGATCACTTTAGCCACTGAAGGCGGGGTGAGTTCATTTCCAGATCACATTATCCACTGAAGGCGTGCTGAGTTCCCTTCCAGATCCCTTTAGACACTGAAGGCAGGCTGAGTTCACTTCAAGATCATTTTAGCTACTGAGGCCAGGCTGATTTCACTTCTAGATCACTTTAGCCACTGAAGGCAGGCTGAGTTCCCCTCCTTATCACTTTAGCCACTGAAGGCAGACTGAGTTCCCATCCAGATCGCTTTAGCCACTGAATGCAGGCTGAGTTTCCTTCCAGATCACTTTCGCCACTGAAGGCAGGCTGAGTTCACTTCCAGATCACCTTAGCCACTGAAGGCAAGATGTGTTCACTTCCAGATCACTTTAGCCACTGAGGGCGGGCTGAGTTCCCTTCCAGATCACTTTAGCCACTGAAGGCAGGCTGAGTTCACTTCCAGATCACTTTAGCCACTGAAGGCAGGCTGAGTTCCCTTCCAGATCACTTTCGCCACTGAAGGTGTTCCCTTCCAGACTGAAGTCAGGTTGAGTTCCCTTCCAGATCAACTTAGCCACTGAAGGCAAGATGTGTTCACTTCCAGATCACTTTAGCCACTGAAGGTGGGCTGAGTTCCCTTCCAGATCACTTTAGCCACTGAAGGTGAGCTGAGTTTACTTCCAGATCACTTTAGCCATGGAGGGCAGGCTGAGTTCACTTACGGATCACTTTAGCTATTGAAGGCAGGCTGAGTTCACTTCCAGATCATTTCACCCACTGAAGGCAGGCTGAGTTCCCTTCCAGATCACTTTAGCCACTGAGGGCAGGCTGAGTTCACTTCCAGATCACTTTAGCCACTGATGGCAGGCTGAGTTCATTTCCAGATCACTTAAGCCACTGAAGGCAGGTTGAGTTCACCTCCAGATCACATTAGCCACTGATTACAGGCTGGGTTCACTTCCAGATCACTTTAGCTACTTGAGGCAGGCTGAGTTCACTTCCAGATTACTTCTGAGTTCCCATCCAGATCACTTTAGCCACTGAAGGCAGGCTGAGTTCCCTTACCGATCACTTTGAGTTCCCTTCCAGATTACTGAAGGTGGGCTGAGTTCCCTTCCAGATCACTTTAGCCACTGAAGGCGGGCTGAGTTCACTTCCAGATCGAATTATCCACTGAAGGCATGCTGAGTTCCCTTCCAGATTCCTTTAGACACTGAAGGCAGGCTGAGTTCACTTCAAGATCACTTTAGCCACTGAGGCCAGGCTGAGTTCACTTCTAGATCATTTTAGCCACTGAAGGCAGGCTGAGTTCCCTTCCAAATCACTTTAGCCAGTAAAGGCAGACTGAGTTGCCATCCAGATCGCTTTAGCCACTGAATGCAGTCTGAGTTCCCTTCCAGATCACTTTAGCCACTAAAGTCAGGCTAAGTTCCTTTCCAGATCACTTTAGCCACTGAAGGCAGGCTGAGTTCCCTTCCAGATCACTTTTGCCACTGAGGGCGGGCTGAGTTCCCTTCCAGATCACTTTAGCCACTGAAGGCAGGCTGAGTTCACTTTCAGATCTCTTTAGCCACTGAGGGTGGGCTGAGTTCCCTTCCAGATCACTTTAGCCACTGAAGGCAGGCTGAGTTCACTTCCAGATCACTTTAGCCACTGAAGGCGGGCTGAGTTCACTTCCAGATCACTTTAGCCACTGAAGCCAGGCTGAGTTTCCTTCCAGATCACTTTAGCCACTGAAGGCAGTCTGAGTTCACTTCCAGATCACTTTAGCCAATGAGGGCAGACTGAGTTCACTTCCAGATCACTTTAGTCACTGAAGGCAGGCTGAGTTCCCTTCCAGATCACTGTAGCCACTGAAGGCAGGCTGAGTTCCCTTCCAGATCACTTTAGCCACTGAGCCAGGCTGAGTTCCCTTCCAGATCACTTTAGCCACAGAAGGCAGGTTGAGTTCCCTTCCAGATCACTTTAGCCACTGAGGGCAGGCTGAATTTACTTCCAGATCACTTTAGCTACTGAAGGCAGGCTGAGTTCTCTTTCAGATCACTTTAGCCACTGAAGGTAGGCTGTGTTCACTTCCAGATCACTTTAGCCACTGAAGGCGGGCTGAGTTCCCTTCCAGATCACTTTAGCCAAAGGCTGTTAGGCAGAATCAGATGCAGTGCCCTTAGGGACCACTACACAGAATTAACACTACAGGTGGCAATACAAGTTTTACCTTTGGTACAAACCTGTACTACTATGTTAAAGTGGTAGCGGTAGCGGAGCAGCCACTCTTATGTCAAGAGTATATGAGCAGTAGCAGAGATTACACAAAGGGACCACAATTACTGTGACTCAAGCATACACTGACTCAAGGTTTCAGGTAGTAAAATATAAGTACATTTATTTTTAAACCGTTTGTTATACGCACAACACTTCTATTAAATTCAAAACCACACGTAAAATACACTACAACTAACCAATTCACTTTGTACGGTATAGATCAAGGTAAGCACCCTGTGTTTGAGGTCTACTAAATAAAGTCGGTCTACTAAATAAACGTGTATCTGTGTCAAGAAATGCTACCGGGGCAAAAACACACTTAGCACCTGAGATACCCAGAGAGAGTTGGGGGCAAAAACCATATGCAATACTTTTTTCAGGCAGACAGAATCGAAGAACACTCATAGACAGAATTCAAGAGTCAAGAGGCCGGAGCCAGTGTCAAGTGGAACCGGGTTCCTGTTGTCGAGGATCACACAGTCGGACAGTTCATGAATGATTCAACATAGCCAAGAGTATTTAGATATTGTCAATGTTCAGAAGTAAAAGTTATAAGAAGGAGGGAAAATAAGGACAAGCCTTGTAGAACGAGAAATAGGGATTCACCCAAATTCCTCTAGCAGGACACATTACCTTTCTCAATGAAGAAGCTGGTGCCATGGCGGTTTTTCCTGGTAGTTTCCTGCAGACCCACGAAGAAGGACGATGAGGGGGGTCTGCACCACACAGGGATGAGGCCGGCAGCAGCGACGATGAATAAAAGGAGCGCTCTTTAAAAACAGGAGAGGCTCTTCAGGTGGCTTTCCGGACCACTACAGCAGTGTGCAGCGATTTCGACCACAAAGGAAATCCTCTGGCTGAAGAAGATGAGATGGTTATCTCCACCAGGCTCAAGGGAAGAAGACTACGGACTGGATCTTCTCTTAGTCGTTGATGAGCAGGTAGCTCCGGACTGCAGCAGGGCTTCACCGGGATGGGATAGTTGCAGCATTCAACCTCTCCTCCGCTTCTCTTCGGTTCCTTGTAGTTCCAGTGGCGACTCTCTGCCTTCCAGCCCAAGAGACCTGCCTTTTATGCGAAAAAGCCCCATTCACACAGCCTGGCTGTCAATCACAAAGCAGGGGGGTTGTCCAGCCCGGACAACCACCTCAGCCAATCATGGTAAAGTGCGACTTGGGTTTCCTAGGATACCCTGTTTAGGGGGTGACTAGACCCCTCCCTCACATTCAGCCCACCGAGACACCCAGGCGACTAGAGGAGGGCTTCTTGGCAGAAGCCCGCCAAAAGACAGTGAACAAAGAGGGCAAACCTGGTTTGCCGCGTGTTAGGCAGAAACCTGTGCAGTTCCCTCTGGGAATACTGCAAAAGATTTAGGACTGTAGGTGTTTGGCAGTAAACCCACTTGGTAGCAGTCTGTACCACACAGATTCACTTGGTAGCTGTGGCTGAGCAGTCAGACTTCCCTCAAGAAGAGTTAGGCAGTATACAGAGTATTCACAATAGGACAAAAGAACACAGTAGAACAAGTAAACACTGACCAGAGCTTGGTGTAAAAGAGATATAATTATTTATTTAAAACCACATCTAGTAAAACACACAGGCACTAATGTTAAGCAGTTCAAAAACACGATCACTAAAAGATATACACTGCCTTAAAAGAATATTAGACAAGTCTTAAGTAAAGCCCCACTTATTTTCAGACAGCGGTGAGCGCTTAACGCAGATGGCACTCTAATAATTCGTTTTAAAAAGGGAGAGAAAAGCAGAGTATAATTTGAAACAGATCCCAACACAATTTCACAAGAACACAACAAGAGAGGAAGGCAAAGTAAAACCATGAAGTTAGAGTTCAGAAGGCCGGATCCACTTTAAGACGATCGGAACGAAATGTGTCCAAGGTCACACGGTTGAAGTGCACAAAAGTCTTGAAAAGGTTCAGAAAGAGTTGGACCAAAAGAAAGGGACCAGTTAGATGGTCGAGGCGGCCAGCCCAGTCCAGAAGGTTAACGATTATTATTACCTTGTAGCAATCTATAGAAAGGGAGGCCTGGCGGACACAGTACCTTAAAGTGGTGAGAATACTCCAGTGGGGGCAGTTGTTCCTGGCAGCAGATGCAAGTCTGTGCTTCACCCGGGGGAAGAGAGGATCTCGTCGGGGAGGAAGACAGGAGTCCTTTGCACTGCCAGAGAAGAAACCAGCCGCGGAGTTCTCAGGTAAAAGGAGCGGCCCTTTTATTCGCGGTCCAGTGGTAAGTGGCTATCCAGTTGCCGGGGTGCTTGGCACGGGCAATTCGACCACAAGACGTCCTGGGATGTGAGGAAAAGAAGGTAAACTGGTTGTGCCCACCAGTCAGGGGAAGAAGACTCTCCAGCCGGGAGATCTTCTCTGTCGTCGGGAAGTGGTGAGTCGGTTCCGCAGGGCTCCACCAGTGGTGTCGTCGTGGTAGTGTTGGAATTGAAATTATATTTTGCCTCCTATCGCAGTATTTGAATGTGTATTGGCCTACGCCAAGTTGTCTAAAATATCATGTAAATAGACTCCGCGGCAAGGTCTTGACCTTAACGAAAAATTGTGTAAGTCGCCATCTTGGATTTAGCCGCCATTTTAGGTTCTCTTGTAAAGTGGAAGTCACCCTGAACATCAAAATGGAGGCCGAATAACATTCTGAGTGAGATTCTGGCTGTTGTGACCTCCGCACACATGAATAATTAATATGCCTGCAGGCCACTTGTCGGGGTCGCGAACTGAGACCTTGTCCTATCCCTGACCTATTTGTAAATGAACAACTGTATCAGCGGAACTGATCAAAATGCATACATTATATGATTGACCTGGCAAGGAACCCTGGGCCTGGTCCCGAGAATGGTTAACCCACGAGGGGGTTGGCCAACGGCTGGATAAAGGATATAAAAGCCCAAGTATTCCAATGTACGGTCTCTCTACTAATGCATCGAACCTTCGTTGAAGTTCGTTACGTTACTCTGAGAGCCGAATAGCTATCCGTTTGTCAATTGACTTTTGGTAACTGTTGTAGCTTTTAAATAAAGCGCTTGTATGTCCTTTGTAACCTGTGTTGGTGTGTTTCTTTTGGGCTTCCCAGCCTCATATCAATTTTTATGTTTTCACAGTTGGCGCCCGAACAGGGACCCTCAAGATTGATGCCGGATCATTGAAGGTTGACGCAGACTATCGAACCGGGATCGGACGGTGTGATTCTGTGGGCCCGACCAAACGAGACGCGATACCTCGGCAGCGCTGCACGATCCGATCCTTGGACGATAGTCGTGTGGTCTGACACGGCATCTTGACGAGGGTCAATTTTTAAGGCGGGCAGATTTGTCGAAACCACCAGACACAAGGTAAAATTTGTTAGGTAAGTTCTTTTATAAACCATACGGTCCTCCTTAGGTTTGGTCAGGTGCAGTCGTGACCCGGCTCTTAATTTAACCCTGACAATTTGAATTTGGCGTATTGTATCTGCAGACACAATTATTGACCAGGTAACACCAATTTTTTGTGAAATGCCTGGGAAATTGTCTAGCTGCTTTAGGGCTCTGTTCCGCAGCGATCGACAATCTTTGGAATTTAGCTGCCCGGCACCACAGGAGGGGTCGCCGGCATGTACTATGTACTGTAAGTATGGCATTGGTAGTATAGTATTTAATGATATTTGGCACAGACAGACCAGACATGCCTCCGAGATTCAGTGGCCAATCAATGGCAGTTTTGAGATCTCCCGTATTGAATACCTAGAATCGGTCTTGCTAAAAAAGAAGGCTAGACCTGCAGCCTTTGATGTTTTACAGAATTGGAAAAAAGAAGCGTTACAGCAGCTTAAAAGTAGGGATAAACATGCACGCCGTCATAAAACAAATGCCGAAAAAGCATTGTTATATGATAAAGAAAAACATTCAGAATCAGTTAAAAATATGGATAGGGCTTTTTCACTTGGAATCCAGAAAATTTACCCCTCTAAAGATTTTCATGTTTCCGAAGAATTTATTGAAAAATTGTTAAACGAACGCAGGCATGGTGCCTCTGCGCCGCCTCCGTATGATCCTTTCTTGGGCGCTCTGCCCATTCCTGCTGTTGTTCCTGCTGTTATTCCTGTTCCCCCTGTACAACCTATTGCTCCTAGTCCTCTAGTTGTTGTTCCTCCACCTATCGCACCGCCCCTTCCTTCTGTGCCGATAGTTGCACCTTTATTAAATTTACCTGCACCTCCGCTCCCGAGTGGTCCCGTATTGACTGAAGTTGATCAAGGTGCAGGATCAAAGATAGTCACTCGTAATACTGTTTCTGCAGATAAGAAACAGGAATTGTTTGCATGGGCTAAGCACTGTATGGAGAAAGGTGATCAAATTAATGTTTTTTCCACATTATATAATTTGAACAGTTTTCCAGAGAAAAATGTTTTTATCGAAGGCTTGGGGACTCATTTGTGTGATGTGGGGTAGATTACAGAATTCGGATGTTCCACAAGGGGTGAGAGATCTAAATGCTTTGGCACTTTCGAGGGACACAGAGCAGAAAGTACATGGTCATGTTGAAAGATTGTTTGAGTATAGGAGGGACTTTGAGAAAGCACGAGATGAGGATGATGAAGACGACAGTATGTATGTACAGAAACGGTTCCTTCCGTGTCGTAGGTCGGCACCTGAGGAAGTACGAATTTGTACCAAAGATGCGATTCGATGGATCTCGGATTCATCGATTCCGCCAGATGAAGTATATGACACGTATAGTCAGTATACAGTAGAAATGCAAAGAAAGGTAATTCAGGTAATGGTACAGTACCTGGAAGAAGAATGTGTAAGAAAGAAGGTTAGTTGCCCCATAGAATTGTTGGGGATTTGTAAAAGGGCTTTTTCGCCCGACACTTCTTCGGCTGCCTTAGCGCTCGACCTGGCTCTGTTGCTTAGTAAGCGGCCGGAGGTACCTATATCTCAGTTGCCTATGAGAGAGGTTCCTCCGACCTTTGTCCCAAAGGTTGAGATTCCCGCCAACGCTGGGACTGGTGCACCCGCTGTAGATATCCCTGCACATTATGTATCGCAATTCGTTCACGTCCCGTTTTCACGACAGGAAGTGAACACTATTAGAAAATCAGTTCCCGATATCAGAAAAAACCCGCCAGGGTTTTACAAAGAGATAGAGTCCGTCTTACAGTCCTCTGTGTTCACCTTAAGTGATATTGACTTGCTATTCCCTGTACTCCTACCCGTAGATGTATGGAAGCAGGTTCGGACAATAGACGATGTGCCAGGGTTGGGAGATACGTGGGCTAATATGATTAGGATTGATGGGGAGAGACCAGCAGGTGAGAAACCACCACAGGTAATACTTACTTTGCCTGATAGAATTGTCGCAAAATTAAAAACTATAATTCCAGAGAAAAGAATTATTTGGGACAAGCTTACGGCCTGTGTTCAAGGGAAAACTGAAGGCGCCACCAAATTCTTTAATAGATTCGAGCAGGTATTTTCCGACTTCAGTGGGCAGGATTTGGGTACAGAGTCTGGGAAAAGGTTGTTTGTGGACAAATTTGTGCGTGGATTGTTGCCCGACATCCAGTCACAGGTTATGTCCTCTGAGAGCGCTTGGCAGGCAAAATCTCAATCTGAAGTTTTGCACATGGCTCAGTATTATGAGAACCGTGTTAATAATGAGAAGGAGAAAATAGAAAAGAGGAAAGGAGATCTGAAAACCAAAGTATTATTACAACAAATTGTTAGAAACCCCAGGGGAGGCACGACACAGACCAGAGGTCAGTATGTCCCAAAAGGAAATGCTCCTTTGGGTTCTGTGAATATTAATCAATGTGCTTATTGCCGCCAGGAAGGTCATTGGCGAGCACAGTGCCCCGTCCTTTGACAAAGGTCAAACAGTGCATTTGGGAGTATGGGTAGATGACCCAGGGGCCGCCCTGGAGCAGGGGGCCCTGATAGAGGTCAGTTTTTGCAAGATCCTCAGCAACCTTTTTCACAGGAAAATCAGACCTCGAGTGTGGACTCGAGGAACATATTTGATCACCCTTCTGCTGCCTATCTTTCTGAAGAGCTTCCTTCTGACGATATTCTATTTCATTAGGACTGCCCGAAGCAGGGTTTGGAACCTTCACCTATTCCCGTTAATCAGAAAGGCCCCTACGTTGAATTATTAGTAGGTAATAGGAAACACCAGTTTTTGATAGACACTGGAGCACAGAAGTGCTCCATTGATCATTCTCGGGTTACAAACATTCCACTGTCAGGGCAAACCAATGTTTCCGTAGGGTTTTCTGGTATACCAATTGTTTGTCCGGTTTCTTCACCGGTGTCTGTTTCTTTGGGTCCCTTCACGGACCATTGCCCTTTTCTTCTGACTTCGAACTGTGGAGAGAATTTGCTGGGGTTGAATTACTTAAAGAAATTGAATGCAGTAATTCATTGTTCCTCTGATGGAGTACGGCTGACGGTTTCACCACAGCAACTTCCTAATTCTCAGTTTCTGATTCGACCTTTACCTCCTGAGTTTAACATTGTCCCGGAATGTTTATGGGCGGTTGACGACAATGATGTCGGTGTACTACAGATTCAGCCCGTTAAAATAGTTTTGAAACACAGAGTTAAACTACCACGCATTCCGCAGTATAAAATATCAGTTGAGGGCGAGCGTGCTTTAAAATGCATTGTCTCTGATTTTGTGCATCGTGGGGTGATCGAGGAGATTACAGGTAGTTTGTGTAACAGTCCGATCTTGCCTGTATATAAGAAAGGCGACAATGCAATCCCATACCGGTTCATAATCGATCTTCGTGCTATTAACAGAGTTGTCGCCCCACAATTTCCAATTGTGCCTGATGTGACGATGATATTGACAATGATACCTGCTACGGCTACGCACTTCAGCGTTGTGGATTTAAGAAAAGCTTTCTTCAGCATTCCGATACATAAGGAAAGTAGATATTTGTTTGCTTTCACCTTGGGGGGACGTTCATTTACATTTACTCGGGCACCTCGAGGGTATACTGAAAGCCCAAGCATTTATAGTAGAGCTTTGAAAGAGCAGCTCGACACCCTGAATTGCCACCTACTTGTACACTGCTTCAGTATGTCGATGATTTGCTTTTGGCTGCAGATTCTGAAAGTGCTTGTAAAGAAGGCACTTTACTGTTGCTTGTTCATCTAGCCAAAAATGGTCATAAAGCTTCGCTAAAAAATGTCAATATTGTTGTCAGGAGGTCGCCTATTTAGGGTACCTCCTGTCAAAGGAGGGGAGAAGATTGACACCTGAAAGAATAAAACACATTTCTGGCATGTCTGTTCCAAATACACAGAAGAAAGTCAGAGCCTTAATAGGTATGGCTTCTTACTGTAGGTTGTGGATCCCGAACTTTTCGCTAGTGATAAAACCGATGTTGGCTTTGACGAAGAAGGGCATTTCTCTGCCACTGCCATGGAAATCGGAACATCAACGATCATTTGAGCTTCTCAAAACCGCGTTATGCTCTGCACCGGTTCTGGGTACTCCAAATTATGACAAGGCCTTTGTGTTGTTTGTGCATGAATGTGATGGATGTGCTTTGGCTGTGTTAACACAGGAACACGGAGGGAAGAATAGGCCGTGCGGCTACTACTCCTCCGCCCTTGATCCTGTCGCATGCGCTTTGCCAAGATGTTTGCGATTTGTCGCTGCTGCTGCCGCGTCTGTAAAACAGAGTGAGGAAATGGTCCTAGGCCATGATTTGATTTTGATGGTACCTCACTCTGTAGATATCCTATTGAACAAAACCCAAACGCAACAGCTCACCTCTGCACGGTTAACAAGGTATGAACTAATTCTGTTTGCTCCGCACATTCAAATTAAGAGATGTTGTGTTCTTAATCCTGCTGAACTCTTAGCTTTCCCGCAAAACACTGTTTGCGGTGGCGAAGAATTACACGACTGCCTGTATACCATTGAGCAAGAAACGAAGGGCAGGATAGATCTTATAGATACTCCTTTTGACAATGCAGAAGGGGAGCTGTTTTGTGATGGCTCCTGCTTCAAACTCTCAGATGGTACATCTACAGCTGCATACGCAGTTACTACATTGAGTAAAGTTGTTGAAACTAAGAGAATTTCGCATAACTCCGCGCAGGCCGCAGAGATTATAGCATTGACCCGAGCTTGTGAACTCTCCGAAGGGCGTATAGTAAATATATACACCGATAGCCAGTACGCCTTTGGGGTGGCTCACAACTTTGGGAGGCTCTGGTCGGAAAGAGGGTTCCTGACCTCACATGGGACCAAGATTCAGCATGGCCCCTTGATAGTGCAATTGCTCTCGGCACTCTCACTCCCTAGGCAGTTAGCGATCATGAAATGTTCAGCACATCGTAAGGTCATAGATGATGTGGGAAAAGGGAACGCTTTTGCGGACCTGATAGCCAGGTAAACGGCCACAGACCTTAGCACGGACATGTATGCTTTGAGAGAAATGAAAGATGCTTATATAATGGATGAAGGTATTGGGTCTGTGCGAGATATTCAAACTGATGCCACAGTAGAAGAATCTAAAAGGTGGGCCGAAGGAATGGGGAAACTAGATGATGATGGGTGTTGGGTGGATACATCTGAAGGAAAATGCTGATTCATATGTACTGGCAATGGTTACGATGGCACACAGTCCTACACATGTGTGTGCCCAGCAGATCACGAAAATGTTAGAACAAGTTTGGGTGAATAACAAGATTCTGGAGACTGCAAAAAGACATGTTCGAAATTGCATGATCTGCTTACAGCACAATGTGGGTAAGGGGACAGTAACTCCAAGGGGAAGCTTTGGGCCCCCTTCTGTTCCCTTCGAGGTCATTCACTTTGATTTTATTGAGATGGAACGATGTAACAATCTGAAGTGTGTTCTTGTAATTATTTGTGCCTTCAGTAAATGGGTCGAGGCTTTCCCCGTTAAATATGCTACCGCCATGACCACAGCAAAGATTATAGTAAAAGAATTCTTTCCTCGATTTGGGCTCCCAAGGGTAATTTGGTCAGATAATGGTCCTCATTTTGTTGCAGCAGTAATTTTGCAGATATACACAGCTTTACGTACTGAGAAACGATTTCACTCAGCTAGGCATCCTCAAAGTGCTGGGTTGGTGGAAAGACATAATGGTATCTTAAAGAATAAGCTTGCAAAAACATGTGCCGATACCAAACTGAAATGGCCAGATGCCTTACCCATTGTATTATTGGCTATGCGTACCACACCTCAAACTAAGACTGGGCTTTCTCCATTTGAGGTAGTGATGGGGAAACCTGCGAACATTTGGGGTCTCCCAAAACCTAAAGTCCTGAGGGAGGTGGAAAATGTATTGCTTGTAGACTGCTGTAACCAGTTAACTAAAAATCTGTATTTCATTTATCACCAGGTGCACTCAGCTTTACCTGTACGGTTCACGAGCCCAGGACACGATATACAGCCTGGAAATTGGGTCCTAGTGAAGGCCTACGAAAGGTCTTCTTGTCTCGCTCCTCGTTGGAAGGGACCCTACCAGGTGCTGTTGGTCACCCGGACAGCAGTGCAGGTGGCGGGGAAGAAACACTGGATCCACGCGATGCATGTCAAGAAACTTCCTCACCCGACGCCACACGTTACAGAAGAAGCAGAACCTCTCGCTGATGCTACAGTCTCTGATCTTGGAGTAGCAAACAGCGCTGTGAGTGCGTCAGAGAATCTCTGGAGCTTGGGGAACAGTCCATTTTGTCTCCGCACTCTCTTGAAAAATCACTTCCGGAAAACACTGTTTCAAGCTCTGTGACTTCCGTCGCCTCCGACACGTCGCTTCCCTCAGGAAGTGACGACACCTTATTTTCGGATCAAACAATCTTGGGTACCACCAGGTACAACCTTCGACGAAGAAAATAGAACTACAGCACGGGTTTTCCGTGCATTTGGGAAAGGGAAGTGATTGGAAGTTTTCTCTTGTATAAAGAAAGTTTCTGTTGAACAAAAAAGGGATTCTGCTGGCTAGGGTTGGGAAAGACTAAGAAATTGCGCGACCGTAGCGTCGCCAGCAACGAACATTGGGGTCGTCGATTGAGGAACTACAATGCCTGCCACCTCCACTGCTGCTCCCTGCACTGGACTTGTGAATAAGGGGGTGACCAACTTGGACAATGAACAATGTGCCTGGGCCCCGAGAAACATACTGCTGTGTTTTGATAATGATAATTGTTATTTTTGCAATTACCGCTGTAGGACTTTGGCACTTTAAAGAGATCTATCCTCTAAAACCTCTATTACCGACCGAGATTGTACCAACTGCTTTGACTCCCTCTGTACTCCTCCACACTCTGTCCCCTAGAGACTCCCAACATAGACAAAAGTATCATAATAACACTCTGATGATAGTAATGAATGCTACTCATGCCATTTTTAATAAGAGTAATTGTTGGATTTTCACTCATTTACCGCAACATGGGAACAAGGGACTGGGATGGTATATTCACCCTTTACCTTTAACGACTGCTTGCTATGCCTCTCTTAGAGCACTATTCTTTGGCCATTGGAATGATAGCATCTCAGGGAACTTTGATGGAACTAATTTGAATGATTTTGAGAAACGTGAATTAACTCCCCTGGGATGCTCGCTTTTTGCAAATAGAAGTAAACCTAATGTCGCTTCTATTAGGCCGTCTGATAAACTGTCTCTTCCTTTTCAAACTTTAATTTCCTTTAAAATGGCTCTGATAGGCAATAAGGACGCAGTGCCTCCTTCCTACTCTATAAATCATAGCCCTGATTTGTTCCCCTTTTGTGTACAAAGAAATGGCACTCGGCCAATGGGAGATTTTTAAGGTTGTATGAACATTGTAAATTTGACTGGAGAAAACAGGCCTCTGTATGTAGGGGGGCCTGTTTATTTTGTTTGTGGTAGTTTAGCATTTCCCTGGTTGCCCAAGGATTGGCAGGGAACCTGTTATTTAGGAATCCTATTACCCGGGTTATTTGTAGCTAGTACATTGGAGGTTTCTAAGGCTCGCCCACGGCGGGACAAGAACGGAGATACCCCTAGGCAAGTATTGGGAGATATAGCAAAATCAGTTGTGCCCTTTTGGGGACAAATAACAAACTCTGAGAACATTAGGGGATTAGCAAGGGTACTGGAGAGAACGATCAACCGGACCACGGACATACTCTACAATATGACATTAGAACAAAAAGCAATAAAATTGGTAGCACTCCAAAATCGGATGGCATTAGATGTCATTTTGGCGGAACGAGGTGGAGTATGCAAATTGTTGTGGTCCGCTTGCTGTGTTTTCGTACCATATTCCTCGCCGACAATTTTTAAAGCAATACAGAACTTGCATATTCTTAGTTCTGAAGTACATATCCCTGTAGGAGATTGGAATCTTAGCACCTGGTTCTGGGATTCTTTACAATCTTGGGGTTGGAAGGTGCTTTCTGTTATTTTATTTATTTTGGGGATCCTGCTATTCCTTTGTTGCTGTTTTCAATGTCTTCCGAGTATATGTGGAATGCTAGGGGGATGTTGTGCCCAAGCAGTGAGCACAATAGGGCATATAATGTATGCCCCAGATACAGCATCCAAAGAGTTTGTGTTACAAGAGGTTCTGATGAACGACCTAATGGCTATAGATATTACAGACAATTATTCGGGATGTATGGCTGACAGCACATGGAGTTATTTGCAAAAGTATTAGAAATGATATAAGCACTTGGCATAGGCCAAAAGGAGGGTCTGTTGGAATTGAAATGATATTTTGCCTCCTATCGCAGTATTTGAATGTGTATTGGCCTACGCCAAGTTGTCTAAAATATCATGTAAATAGACTCCGTGGCAAGGTCTTGACCTTAACGAAAAGTTATGTAAGTCGCCATCTTGGATTTAGCCGTCATTTTAGGTTCTCTTTTAAAGTGGAAGTCACCCTGAACATCAAAATGGAGGCCGAATAACATTCTGAGTGAGATTCTGGCCGTTGTGACCTCCGCACACATGAATAATTAATATGCCTGCAGGCCACTTGTCGGGGTCGCGAACTGAGACCTTGTCCTAAATCTGACCTATTTGTAAATGAACAACTGTATCAGCGGAACTGATCAAGGTCAGCGGAACTGATCATAGGTCGGCTCAGCTTCTCCCTCGTCGGATTCTCAGGTCCTGTGGCGACTTCTGAAGTTCCAGTCCCAAAAGCCCTGCTTTTATGCAGCACACCCCCATTCACTCAACCTAGCTGTCAATCAAACATGCTAAGTGGTGAGCCGGCTGGCTCACCACTTGGGCCAATCACACAAAAGTGTGACTTGAGTTACCAAGGTAACTCAGTCCAGGGTGCCTAAACCCCCTTCCACACCCCCTGTGGTACCCAGACAGAGTGGCACCACTTTTGGAGGCTTCTGTGGAGAAGCCCGTCAAAAAGTGGAACAAAGGGCTCAACTTGGGTTGGAGTCACAGAAGAGAACACAAACGCCATTTTAGAATCCAGTCCTGGCAAAAAATACCAACCAGCGAATTAATATTTTAAAAAAAACGGCGGTATGTTCGAGGCGATGAGAATTAAATAATTAAAGTTGGTAGCCTCGAACAATGGGAAAATCCCATAGGGATATATTCGCGGTTGAATATAAAAAGTAGTATCCACTGCCACCAGCCAAAACTCGATCAGGGGGGACGGAGACGTGCCCCCTCGACTAACAGACCCTGGGGCAATCGAATTGCCCCGACCAGTACGTCGACAATATGATGGTTTGTACCGGTTTCTGTTCATAATTTGGGACTAGTAAAGCCAATGGTGACTTTACATGCCCTGGGAGACAGTAGTCAGTCCCAGGGTATGCAGTCTATGATGGGGTGTCACTATGGCACCCCTGTGTCACTGTACGGAGGGTGCTGTGTAACACACATAGTAAAAACACATGAGACCCTATGGAGTAAAGGACCCCATAGCCCATAAAACACATAAACAGTCAAAGGAACACCATAAATCATGTCCAAGAGTGGGAGAAAAAGAGTCTCACTCTTGGCAGGAGAAAAGAACAAACTCCAGAAATCCAGCAAAGCTGCTGGGGGACTCACTAGGTTAGGAAATTCAGCCTAAAAGATAATTCTCCCTAACACTCGCCCCCCCCCACCCAGACTAAGGGACATGAGGATTTAATCCACTCCTGGATGAATCTCATACCTCTAGTCGATGACATACATCCTAGAGAGACCATCAGCATTTTGGTGGTGACACCCTGACCTGTGCTCAATGGTAAAATCAAACCCTTGCAGGCAGATTGACCATCTCAATAGTTTTGGGTTTTCCCCTTTCATTTGCATTAACCATCTCAAGGGTTGGTGGTCAGTCTGAATGAAAAAAGTAGAACCATACAAGTATGGCCTAAACTTCTTCAGAGCCCACACAATAGCATAACACTCTCGTTCAATGGTTGCCCACCTTGTTTCAGGATCCTTCAGTTTTCTACTAAGGCAGCAAATGGGGTGCTCCCTACCTTTCCCATCCAGTTGACTGAGGACTGCACCTATCCCTACATTTGAAGCATCTGTTTGCACAATGAAAGTTTGGTGGTAGTCAGGAGCTCTGAGTACTGGGGCTTGGCAAAGAGCCTTTTTCAGGGTATCAAAGGCCTGATTGCATTCCTCATTCCACCTAACCTTTTTAGGGAATTTAGGAGAGGAGATGACATTCAGTGGAGAAGCTATGGACCCATAGTTCTCAATGAAATTCCTGTAATACCCAGTGGGACCTAAGAAGGCTCTCACCTTAGTCTGAGTAGTAGGTGTTGTCCAATTTTGCACAGCTTCACTCTTACTGGGCAAAGGCCTCATTTCGCCACCTCCTACCTCATGTCCAAGGTAGACCACTTTACTCTGTCCAATCTGGCATTTACTCGCCTTTATGGTCAGATTGGCCTTTCCAAGAGCCTGCAAAACATATTTCAGGTGGGTTACATGCTCTTCCCAGGAATTGCTGAACACTGCTATGTCATCCAAGTATGCCATGCAGAAGTCCTCCATCCCATTCAGAACCTGGTTTACCATCCTTTGAAATGTAGCAGGTGCATTCTTCAATCCAAAAGGCATAACCTTAAACTGGTACAAGCCAACTGGGGTAGAAAATGCAGTTTTCTCCTTGGCATGGTCTGTCAGGGCTATTTGCCAATAGCCTGACGTCAAGTCAAATGTGCTGAGGAACTTGGCTGCACCAAGTCTATCCACCAACTCATCTGTCCTTGGCAAAGGGTGGGCATCAGTGTTAGTGACTGCATTAAGAGCTCTGTAATCCACACAGAATCTAAGTTCTTTAGATCCTGCGTTTGGTACTAACACAACTGGGCTAGACCATGGACTAGTAGAGGGCTCTATTACCCCGAGATCAAGCATCTTGCTGACCTCACCTTTGATGTGGGTTCTTACATTTTCTGACATTCAATATCCTCTGCTTTTGACTAGCAGACAGTCACCAGTGAGTATGTCATGCTGCCCCAAGGGGTCAAACCTGGTGAAAGTGAGAACAGGGAGGCAAACTGATTCAACATGGATTTGCACTCTTCCTGTTGCTCAGGTGTCAGATTTGAAGAGAGACTTACTCCTTCAATCTCTGAGTCTAAAGGTAAGCGTCTGAGGAGATCAGGAAGAGCTTCACTCTCTTCTTCTTCCTCTGATGATGCTAGAAGCAAAGCTCCTACATCAGGTCTGGAGACATACGCTTTTAGTCTGTTGGTGTGGAAGACCGTTGGAGCCTCCTTGGGATTGCCCAAGTCCACCAGATAGTTGACCTCTCCAAGTTTACCCACAACTTTGAAGGGTCCCATCCATTTGTCTTGCAAGGCCCTCTGCCTTGTTGGAATCATAACGAGAACTAGCTGGTCCTGAGTAAACTCAACCATGTTAGCCTTTTGGTCATGCCAGTGTTTGACCAATGCTTGTCCAGCTTTCAAGTTATCACTTGCTTCTGCCATCATTTGTGACATTCTCCTTCAGAGACCTATCACATAGTCAGTCACACTGACTGGCTTGGGGGAAGGAACACTCTCCAACCCTTCCTTGATCAGGGCCAATGGACCTCTGACCGAATGACCATAAAGAAGTTCAAAGGGAGGATAACCTACTCCCTCCTGAGGGACTTCTCTATAAGCAAAGAGAAGGCATGGCAGTAGAAGGTCCCACTTTCTTTTAAGGGGGTCCTCTAAAGCACCTATCATGCTCTTCATGGTTCTGTTGAACCTTTCAACCAGTCCATTTGTCTGAGGGTGGTATGTGGTTGAGAACTTGTAAGTAACTCCGCAGGTTTTCCACATGGCTTTCATGTAGTGGGACATAAAATTCGACCCCCTGTCAGAGATTACTTCCTTAGGAAACCCAACCCTGGTAAAAATACCAAGGAGGGCCTTAGCCACAGCCGGAGCTGTAACAGTCCTCATAGGAATTGCCTCAGGGTACCTAGTAGCATGGTCTACTACAACAAGGATAAACCTGTTGCCTGAGGAGGTTGGAGGATCAAGGGGACCAACAATGTCAATCCCTACTCTCTCAAATGGGACTCCCACTACAGGGAGAGGCACTAAAGGTGCCACATTCTTGGAGCCAACCTTACCAGAAGTCTGGCAGGTGTGGCAGCTCCTGCAGTACTTATCTACTTCAGCCCCCATCTTTGGCCAATAAAAGTAAAGTGAGAGCCTTTCCTTAGTCTTCTTGAAACTCAAGTGACCAGCCAAAGGAATCTCATGGGCTAACTGCAAGAACTGTGGTCTGTTCTCTTGGGGTACTACAAGTCGTTTGTTGTCCCCAGGTGCAGACTCCGTTGGTTCACTGTAGAAGAGGCCATCTTCCCAGTGTAACCTATATTTCCCAGGCTCTTGCCCTTCAGCCTGAGCATCTTCCTGGTGGCGAAGACCTTCCAGAGTTGGACATTCTCTCTGTCTCTTACTGAAGTCTGCCTGGTTGGGTCCACCTTCTACCAGTAAAGACTGCAGCTCAGGATGGTCAGCAGGATCCAGATCTCCAATGTTTTCCTGGCCTTCCACTAGCTCTTCTTCAGAGTCTAGTTCAACCACACATGGTTGTACCTCCCTCTCAGCCTCAGCTGGAGGGGGAATTACTGGTGTAACGTTGGACAACCTAGGGAAGTCCTACTTGGCTGCACTGGAGTGCTGGCTGTGAGGTTCTTTTTAGAAGTTTTAGGTTTCCCTTTTCCTTCTAGTTCCTTAGAGACAGCAGCTGACATCTCGAGTGGAGCAGGAGTGATCTCTTTCTTCATCATCTCCTTGGGAGTACCTCTCATGGTTCGTTCCCTTGCAGGTCTGGTGAGCTCCTGTAACCTTTTACTAGGAGGTCTGGGGGTATGTGACACTACTTCAAGAGTTTTTAAGTCATTACCCAGTAGAACCCTTCCTGGCACCTCACTTTGTATGCTGACAGGTATCTTCACAGTCATGTCATTACACTGGATGAGAATTGGTAATTGGGGAAGCATCTGCACAGGCCCTCCAGCTAAATTGGTGAGGCTTTTGGGTGCCTTAGCAACATCCTCAGCCTGAAAAAATGATTTGAACACCACAGTTATGCTGGCCCCAGTGTCCCTAATGGCAGGAGTCTCCTGACCATTCACCTGGACACTGTCCTTATAATACTCTTTATCCTCGGCTATTATTCTCAAACAGCCAAAAACCAGGACAGCTAAATTTGGAGGTACTACTCTTGACGCACAGGGACCCCTACTATGGAATAAACTTCCAGCCCAGATGCGGCAGATACAGAACTACACCGTATTCAAACGTGCCGTAAAAACACACTTTTTCAACATGGAATAATTTCTTTGACTTATCTCCTTCTCTGCTCTATACTGGTTACTCTATATGTTTGTCTGTCCTGTTAAGTTTCTATGTGCGCCCTGAGGCCTACGGGCATGTTGGCGCGTTACAAGAATTAAAATAAATAAATAAATAAATAAATTATCTAGGATAGAATTATAGATATCTAAGTTCTGTTGTTCCCACAAACCCAGAGACACTAAAGAAACACTGGCTGAGACTCCAATGGGTTCATGAGCCAGCAATAGAAAGTTTCCACTTGCCATTTGTACTTCCTCCTCTGGAGCGAAGGCTAAGGAGACAAGCTGGACTCCTGAAGGTTTACCCTTACATCTGGGATCTCCTTTCACATGGTCAGTAGAGCCACAAACAAAGCATTTACCAAATGCTTTCTGGAATGGTGGCTTGTTCTGACCTCCTTCTGGTTTGGCACCAGGAGGTACACTAGCCTGATTTGGTTTCCCTTGTGGCTTACCCTTTTGGTTTTGTTTGGGGCCCTCTTTGGAATTGGAATTATTAGAATTCTCTTTGAAGTCCTTTTTTGGCTGTTTTCCCTCATCCTTTTTCTGAGTAGCCCCAGAATCCTTGTGAGTGTCCCTGTTGGCAACCCACAAGTCAGCAGCCTTAGCTAACTTCCTGGAGACTAATTCCTTTGAATCAGGCATCATAAATTGACTCCAACATTTCAAGATTCTTCATTCCTTCATAAATGTTAACTCTGTAACCCTTAATACATCCCTCTAAGTTTTTCAAACTTTCACTCACCCAGGTAGCCCAAGGGGTACCATCATGCTTTTTGAGGACCCTAAATCTCTTAAGGTACTGGGAAGGGGTCTTCCCAAATCTAGCTATCAAAGCTAGTTTCACACATTCATAATCCTTCTTATCCACCTCCCCCAACTCCATTACCACATCAGTTGCAACAGGGGGAAGCCTAGAGAACAACCAGGGAAGTAACTCATTCCCTGTGATGTCCTGGAGCCCATGATTATACTCAAACATTTTTAACCAATCCAACACATCCAACTTAGGTTCATACATACCCACTAATTCCTTAGGCATCCGGGGTCTTTTGGGACTTGAACTCCTAGAGGAACCAGAGGAGAGAGAAGCATTTTCCACAGACTTCTTCATTTCTAGTTCATGATTAAGCTCTATTTCTCTGAGTCTTAACTCAGCTTGCTTCTGCTCAGCCTGGGCATTCATCCGTCTGAACTCTAGCTCTTGGTTTCTTTTGGATTGAGCAATAAAACGTTTGTACTCTAATTCAAGCTTCATTTTTTCAAGTTCAAAATAAGCAGGGTTACATGTAGGACCTGGTATAGGCCCAGTAGGTACAGTAGGTAAGGCAGACAGAGGCTCAGAGTGGCTAACTTCATTAGGTTCACTTTCCTCTTCTGACTCATTAGCAAGACTTTGATTCAGATCAATACATCACTGTTTTCTGCATTTTCTAGGGGGGGGTAGATTCCTCTGTACCAACCAGACTTGGTTTTCTAACAATCTTTCTATAAGTTCCATTTGCTTGCCCTTCTCAGAGAGATTCTCATGTCTACACAATACTTTTAAGCAATCAGCAGTTTTGGCAGACAATGATTCTAGGGTATAACTCTCCATAGCAGGCATAGTTAGAAAATCAGCTTTTTAGTGCTAAGCTCTGTGGTTAGTTGTCCTAAAGTGTTCAAAAAGCACACTAAAGTGTATACTCAATACAAATCCCACTGCTGCCACCAGTGTTAGGCAGAAACCTGTGCAGTTCCCTATGGGACCACTGCAAAAGATTTAGGACTACAGGTGTTCGGCAGTAAACCCACTTGGTAGCAGTCTGTACCACACAGATTCACTTGGTAGATGTGGCTGAGCAGTCAGACCTCCCTCAAGAAGAGTTAGGCAGTATACAGAGTATTCACAATAGGTCAAAAGAACACAGTAGAACAAGTAAACACTCACCAGAGCTTGGTGTAAAAGAGATATAATTATTTATTTAAAACCACATTTAGTAAAACACACAGGCACTAATGTAAAGCAGTTCAAAAACACGGTCACTAAAAGATATACACTCCCTTAAAAGAATATTAGACAAGTCTTAAGTAAAGCCCCACTTATTTTCAGACAGCGGTGAGCGCTTAACGCAGATGGCACTCTAATAATTCGTTTTAAAAAGGGAGAGAAAAGCAGAGTATAATTTGAAACAGATCCCAACACATTCACAAGAACACAACAAGAGAGGAAGGCAAAGTAAAACCGTGAAGTTGGAGTTCAGAAGGCCGGATCCACTTTAAGAGGATCAGAACGAAATGTGTCCAAGGTCACACGGTTGAAGTGCACAAAAGTCTTGAAAAGGTTCAGAAAGAGTTGGACCAAAAGAAAGGGACCAGTTAGATGGTCGAGGCAGCCAGCCCAGTCCAGAAGGTTAAGGGATTATTATTACCTTGTAGAAATCTTTAGAAAGGGAACCCTGGCGGACACGGTACCTTAAAGTGGTGAGAATACTCCAGCGGGGGCAGTTGTTCTTGGCAGCGGATGCAAGTCTGTGGAAGGAAGAGAGGATCTCGTCGGGGAGGAAGACAGGAGTCCGTTGCACTGGCAGGGAAAAAAACAGCAGCCGAGTTCTCAGGTAAAAGGAGCGGTCCTTTTATTCGCGGTCCAGTGCTAAGTGGCTATCCGGTTGCCGGGGTGCTTGGCACGGCAATTCGACCACAAGACGTCCTGGGATGCGAGGAAAAGAAGGTAAACTGGTTGTGCCCACCAGTCAGGGGAAGAAGCCTGTCCAGCCGGGAGATCTTCTCTGTCGTCGGGAAGTGGTGAGTCGGTTCCGCAGGGCTCCACGGGTGGTGTTGTCGTGGTAGGTCGGCTCTGCTTCTCCCTCGTCGGATTCTCAGGTCCTGTGGCGACTTCTGAAGTTCCAGTCCCCAAAGCCCTGCTTTTATGCAGCACACCCCCATTCACTCAGCCTAGCTGTCATATCAAATATGCTAAGCGGTGAGCCGACCGGCTCACCACTTGGGACAATCACACAAGAATGCGACTTGAGTTACCAAGGTAACTCAGTCAAGGGTGCCTAAACCCCCTCCCAAACCCCCTGTGGTACCCAGACAGAGTGGCACAACTTTTGGAGGCTTCTGTGGAGAAGACCGCCAAAAAGTGGAACAAAGAGCTCGACTTGGGTTGAAGTCACAGAAGAGAACACAAACGCCATTTTAGAATCGAGTCCTGGCAAAAAATACCAACTGGCAAATTAATATTAAATAAATAAACCGGCGATATGTTCGAGGCTATGAGAATTAAATATTTAAAGTTGGTAGACTCGAACAATGGGAAAATCCCATAGGGATATTTTCACGGTCGAATATAAAAAGTAGTATCCACTGCCACCAGCCAAAACTCGATCAGGGGGGACAGAGACGTGCCCCCTCGACTAACAGACCCCAGTACGTCCACAATATGATGGTTTGTACCAGTTTCTGTTAATAATTTGGGACTTGTAAAGCCAATGGTGACTTTACATGCCCTGGGAGACAGTAGTCAGTCCCAGGGTATGGAGTCTATGGTCGGGTCTCACTATGACACCCCTGTGTTACTGCACGGAGGGTGCTGTTTAACACACATAGTAAAAACACATGAGACCCTATGGGGTAAAGGACCCCATAGCCCATAAAACACATAAACAGTCAAAGGAACACCATAAATCATGTCCAAGAGTGGGAGAAAAAGAGTCTCACTCTTGGCAGGAGAAAAAAACAAACTCCAGAAATCCAGCAAAGCTGCTGGGGGACTCACTAGGTTAGGAAATTCAGCCTAATGAGAGCATTCTCCCTAACACCGCGCAAAGTAAAACACAAGAAGGAGTTTAACAAGAAGAAATGGCGAATAAACCGCACCAGAGCCAAAAGAAAAAGCATTTGGTCAAGCGGGTTTAAGTTTGAGGCTAATACAATAGCCTACAATGTTACCACATTTATATAAGATAATCGCGTTAGAAAAGTTAGGGTAGATACCACTGCCACCAGCCATGTCTAAATGTTAAAAGAGCAAAACAGTGCTCTAGGAGGTACAGATAAAAAGGGGTAAGAGGTAACCCCTTCCTGTACACCATGTAAAATGGGGTGTACTGGATCTGTGGTTAATTTGACTAAGTAAAGTTAATGGCAACTTTACCCTTTTCTGGGGGACGGTAGTCAGCCTCAGAAATGGAGTCGGTGGGAAGTCTGAACGACAACCCTGTGTCACTTGACTGAAAGTGCTGTGTAACACACAAAAGAAGGGGGCTACTGAAGTGGTGTACTCCAGAGTGCACAATCACAAAAACAGAGGAAAAGACACATAGCAAAACATGGGTAAGAGTGGGGGAAAAGCTCACACTCTTACCAAGTGGAAAGAAATAACTCCAGAGATCCAGCAAAGCTGCTGAGGGACTCACTAGGTAAGGGACATTAGCCTTCAAATGAGAATTCTCCCTAACAAAGGTGGGCTGAGTTCACTTCCAGACCACTTTAGCCACTGAAGGCGGGTGAGGTCACTTCCAGATCACTTTAGCCACTGAAGGCAGGCTGCGTTCCCTTCCAGATCACTTTAGCCACTGAAGGCAGGCTGAGTTCACTTCCAGATCACTTCAGCCACTGAAGGCGGGCTGAGTTCCTTCCAGATCACTTTAGCCACTGAAGGCGGGCTGAGTTCACTTCCAGATCACTTTAGTCACTGAAGGTGGGCTGCGTTCCCTTCCAGATCACTTTGAGTTCCCTTCCAGATCACTGATGGCGGCTGAGTTCACTTCCAGATCACTTTAGCCACAGAGGGCGGGCTGAGTTCCCTTCCAGATCACTTCAGCCACTGAAGGCGGGCTGAGTTCCCTTCCAGATCACTTCAGCCACTGAAAGTGGGCTGAGTTCCCTTCCAGATCACTTCAGCCACTGAAGCCGAGCTGAGTTCACATCCAGATCACTTTAGCCACTGAAGGCAGCCTGAGTTCCCTTCCAGATCACTTTAGCAACTGAAGGCGGGCTGAGTTCCCTTCCAGATCACTTCAACCACTGAAGGCGGGCTGAGTTCCCTTCCAGATCACTTCAGCCACTGAAAGTGGGCTGAGTGCCCTTCCAGATCACTTCAGCCACTGAAGCCGAGCTGAGTTCACATCCAGATCACTTTAGCCACTGAAGGCAGGCTGAGTTCCCTTCCAGATCACTTTAGCCACTGAAGGCGGGCTGAGTTCCCTTCCAGATCACTTTAACACTGAGCCAGGATGAGTTCCCTTTCAGATCACTTTAGCCACTGAAGGCAGGTTGAGTTCACTTCCAGATCACTTTAGCCACTGATAGCAGGCTGAGTTCATGTCCAGATCTCTTTAGCTACTGAAGGCAAGCTGAGTTCACTTCCAGATCACTTCTGAGTTCCCTTCCAGATCGCTTTAGCCACTGAAGGCGGGCTGAGTTCCCTTCCAGATCACTTCACCCACTGAAGGCAGGCTGAGTTCCCTTCCAGATCACTTCAGCCACTGAAAGTGGGCTGAGTTCCCTTCCAGATCACTTCAGCTACTGAAGGCAGGCTGAGTTCCCTTCCAGATCACTTTAGCCACTGAAGGCAGGCTGTGTTCCCTTCCAGATCACTTTAGCCACTGAGCCAGGCTGAGTTCCCTTCCAGATCACTTTAGCCACTGAAGGCAGGTTGAGTTCACTTCCAGATCACTTTAGCCACTGAGGGCAGGGTGAGTTCACGTCCAGATCACTTTAGCTACTGAAGGCAAGCTGAGTTCACTTCCAGATCACTTCTGAGTTCCCTTCCAGATCACTTTAGCCACTGAAGGCGGGCTGAGTTCACTTCCAGATCACTTTAGCCACTGAAGGCGGGCTGCGTTCCCTTCCAGATCACTTTGAGTTCCCTTCCAGATCACTGATGGTGGGCTGAGTTCCCTTCCAGATCACTTCAACCACTGAAGGTGGGCTGAGTTCCCTTCCAGATCACTTAAGCCACTGAAGGCCGGCTGAGTTCTTTTCCATTCCCCATCTCCCCGGTTACATCTGGAGAACAGTGGGGAAGCAGGCATGTTTACAGGATAGGATAGGAAGATTAGGATAGACAAGCGGCAGCAGTGGAGGTGGAGTGGTTGGATTATGTGTGGGGAAGCAGGTATGCTTTCAGGACAGGATAGAAAGATTAGGATCGACAAGCGGCAGCAGTGGAGGTGGAGTGGCTGGATTATGTGTGGGGAAGCAGGTATGTTTTCAAGACAGGATAGGAAGATTAGGATAGACAAGCGGCAGCAGTGGAGGTGGAGTGGTTGGATTATGTTTGGGGAAGCAGGTATGTTTTCGGGATAGGATAGGAAGATTAGGATAGACAAGCGGCAGCAGTGGAGGTGGAGTGGTTGGATTATGTGTGGGGAAGCAGGTATGTTTTCGGGACAGGATAGGAAGATTAGGATAGACAAGCGGCAGCAGTGGAGGTGGAGTGGCTGGATTATGTGTGGGGAAGCAGGTATGTTTTCGGGACAGGATAGGAAGATTAGGATAGACAAGCGGCAGCAGTGGAGGTGGAGTGGTTGGATTATGTGTGGGGAAGTAGGTAGGTATGTTTTCAGGACAGGATAGGAAGATTAGGATAGACAAGCGGCTGCAGTGGAGGTGGAGTGGCTGGATTATGTGTGGGGAAGCAGGTATGTTTTCGGGACAGGATAGGAAGATTAGGATAGACAAGCGGCAGCAGTGGAGGTGGAGTGGTTGGATTATGTGTGGGGAAGCAGGTATGTTTTCGGGATAGGATAGGAAGATTAGGATAGACAAGCGGCAGCAGTGGAGGTGGAGTGGTTGGATTATGTGTGGGGAAGCAGGTATGTTTTCAGGACAGGATAGGAAGATTAGGATCGACAAGCGGCAGCAGTGGAGGTGGAGTGGCTGGATTATGTGTGGGGAAGCAGGTATGTTTTCAGGACAGGATAGGAAGATTAGGATAGACAAGCGGCAGCAGTGGAGGTGGAGTGGTTGGATTATGTGTGGGGAAGCAGGTATGTTTTCGGGACAGGATAGGAAGATTAGGATAGACAAGCGGCAGCAGTGGAGGTGGAGTGGTTGGATTATGTGTGGGGAAGTAGGTAGGTATGTTTTCAGGACAGGATAGGAAGATTAGGATAGACAAGTGGCTGCAGTGGAGGTGGAGTGGCTGGATTATGTGTGGGGAAGCAGGTATGTTTTCAGGCTCTTTTGGAAAGTGTTGATGGAGAGTGCATTGCGGCGGTGAAGCTGCAGGGTGTTCCATGGTCCGTGCCTGTGTGTCTCTGGCTCTGAACCACTGTTCAACACTAGGTCCCTAAGCAGTGACTCTGTAAACATACCTGCAATGTCAGTTTCCTCCTAGTTCAGGCCTTTCCTTTCAGTGATATACTGCTCATTAGTGTAAACCTCCGAGTCATATCATGAATCATTTGTGCTGCACCAATAACCACAGTAGTGATTTTATGGCAGCAGTACCTTGTCGAGGACATTGGCGTAATGCGCACTCACCCGGGGAAACGAGGACATGATCTATGGAGAAGCTTACCACTATGTGCCACCAAGGGCCATAGCCATGGAACACTCTTTTCCTAAAGAGATGACTATGGAGTGCCAGCTCCGGGTTGTCTTTGTGTCATCACTAAGCGCACTAGCTGTGTATTCCCCATGACCAGGAAAGTGCCTGTTCCACAGGGTCATCTGCCCGTCAAACTAGTGGGACCAGGGGCCTTCCCTCCTCTTTACACAAGCTTGGCTTCCAGGGATAAAGTATTTCTACCCGCCTCAGTGCCCGTACTTGCTCCAGCACCTGGAAGGATGCAAAACTGTTATGACCAGAGGCCTACATGAAGTCATGGAACAGACCAATGGATTGCTTCCTGTGTGGTCCTTGCGCCACTCTGCTGATTGTGTGGACCAATAACCTGCTTCCTGTGTGGTCCTTGCACCACTCTGCTGATTGTGTGGACCAATAACCTGCTTCCTGTGTGGTCCTTGCACCACTCTGCGGATTGTGTGGAGCAATGGATTGCTTGCTGTGTGGTCCTTGCGCCACTCTGCTGATTGTGTGGAGCAATGGATTGCTTACTGTGTGGTCCTTGCGCCACTCTGCTGATTGTGTGGAGCAATGGACTGCTTGCTGTGTGGTCCTTGCGCCACTCTGCTGATTGTGTGAAGCAATGGATTGCTTGCTGTGTGGTCCTTGCGCCACTCTGCTGATTGTGTGGAGCAATGGATTGCTTGCTGTGTGGTTCTTGCGCCACTCTGCTGATTGTGTGGAGCAATGGATTGCTTGCTGTGTGGTCCTTGCGCCACTCTGCTGATTGTGTGGAGCAATGGACTGCTTGCTGTGTGGTCCTTGCGCCACTCTGCTGATTGTGTGGAGCAATGGACTGCTTGTTGTGTGGTCCTTGCACCACTCTGCTGATTGTGTGGAGCAATGGATTGCTTGCTGTGTGGTCCTTGCGTCACTCTGGTGGTTGTGCTGAGCAATGGACTGCTTGCTGTGTGGTCCTTGCGCCACTCTGCTAATTGTGTGGAGCAATGGATTGCTTGCTGTGTGGTCCTTGCGCCACTCTGCTGATTGTGTGGAGCAATGGATTGCTTACTGTGTGGTCCTTGCGCCACTCTGCTGATTGTGTGGAGCAATGGACTGCTTGCTGTGTGGTCCTTGCGCCACTCTGCTGATTGTGTGGAGCAATGGATTGCTTGCTGTGTGGTCCTTGCGCCACTCTGCTGATTGTGTGGAGCAATGGATTGCTTGCTGTGTGGTCCTTGCACCACTTTGCTGATTGTGTGGAGCAATGGATTGCTTGCTGTGTGGTCCTTGCGTCACTCTGGTGGTTGTGCTGAGCAATGGACTGCTTGCTGTGTGGTCCTTGCGCCACTCTGCTAATTGTGTGGACCAATGGATTGCTTTCTGTGTGGTTCTTGCACCACTTTGCTGATTGTGTGGACCAATGGACTGCTTCTTGTGTGGTTCTTGAACCACTCTGCTGATTGTGTAGAGCAATCCATTGCTTGCTGTGTTGTCCTTACGTCACTCTGGTGATTGTGCTGAGCAATGGACCACTTGCTATGTGGTCCTTGCGTCACTCTGGTGGTTGTATGGAGCAATGGGTGTTTATGGGTTGGCAGTGGGACCTGTTATGCAGTGGCTCCTGTCCTGTGCTGGAGATGTAAGGGTACAGAGACGTGTAGGGGGTTGTTTATGAGTCCCCAGTGGGACCTGCAATGCAGTGGCTCCTGTGCTGGAGAGGTAAGGGTACAGAGACTTGTAGGGGGTTATTTATGAATCCCCAGTGGGACCTGCTTTGCAGTGACCCCTGTGCTGGAGAGGTAAGGGTACGGAGACTACTAGGGGGTTATTTATGAGTCCCCAGTGGGACATGCTATGCAGTGGCTCCTGTACTGGAGAGGTAAGGGTACGGAGACTAGTTGGGGGTTGTTTATGAGTCCCCAGTGGGACCTGCTATGCAGTGTTACTTGTGTTGGAGAGGTAAGGGTACAGAGACTAGTAGGGGGTTATTTATGAGTCCCCAGTGGGACCTGCTATGCAGTGGCTCCTGTGCTGGAGAGGTAAGGGTACAGAGACTTGTAGGAGGTTATTTATGAGTCCCCAGTGGGACCTGTGTTAGGCAGAAACCTGTGCAGTTCTCTTAGGGACCACTGCAAAAGATTTAAGACTACAGGTGTTGGCAGTAAACCCACTTGGTAGCAGTCTGCACCACCCAGATTTACCTGGTAGCTGTGGCTGAGCAGTCAGACTTCCCTCAAGAAGAGTTAGGCAGTATGCAAAGTATACACAATAGGCACCCAGATACAATAATACAAGCAAACACTGACCAGAGCTTTGGTATCAAAGTATATAATTATTTATTTAAAAACACACAGTTGAAATACTCCAGCACTCTTATTGTAAAATATTCTAAACGCAGTTACTATTGTAATATATACACCCCTTTTTCCTTATCAGATAAGTCACAGTAAAACATCACTTATTTTCATACAGAGGTGAGCGCTTAACTAGATTGCACTCCAATAAGTTTGTGAGAAAGGGAGGGCAAAAGACAGAATATGGAAAGGTACACCACTCTAAGATTCAGGAACACTGTTAGCAAGGCAGAAGAGCAAAAGTCACTGGTGAGCCAAAGTCCAAAGGCTGGGCCACTCTTAAAGAGAGCAGAGCACAAATGCGCCCAAGATCACACAGTTACACTAGGCTTAGAAAGTCTTGCAGAGGGTTCAAAAAGAGTTTAGAGAGGCTTTAGGAAAGTTTAGCCAGGGTGTCCCAGACTAACCCAGGTTCAAAAGCCGGGGGCTAAATCTACCCCGTACAGTCGGTAGCAAGGGAAGCCAGTCTGGACACGGTACCTTAAGTGGGAAGGATCCTCCAGCGGTGGCAGTTGTTCCTGGTAGGGGGTGCAAGTTGCATCGTCGTCCAGGGGAAGAGAAGATCTCGACTTGGAGGTAAGATGAAGGTCGTTGCACTACCAGGGAAGAAACCAGCCGCAGAGTTTTCCAATTAAAGGTGGTACTTTTGTTTCGCGGTCGTGGTAAAACGTGGTATCCTGGTTTCCGGGGTGCTTGGCATGGGCAAGGCGGCCATGAGATACGTCGGGAAAGCGAAAAGACGGTGAAACTGGTTATCCCCACCAGTCAAAGGAAGAAGACTCTTCGGCGGGAGATCTCCTCTGTCGTTGGAAAAGTGGTGAGGCAGTCCAGCAGGGCTCCACCGGTGGTGGTGTCGTGGCAGGTCGGCTCAGCTTCTCCCTCATCGGATTCTTAGGTCCTGTGGCGACTTCTGAAGTTCCAGTCCCCAAAGCCCTGCTTTTATGCAGCAAACCCCCATTCACTCAGCCTAGCTGTCACTCAAACATGCTAAGTGGTGAGCCGGCCGGCTCACCACTTGGGCCAATCAGGATGGAATGCGACTTGAGCTGCCTAGGCAACTCAGTCCAGGGTGCCTAAATTTCCCTCCACCCCTCCTAAGTACCCCAGACAAAGTGGCACCACTTTGGAGGGCTTCTGTGGAGAAGCCCGCCAAAAAGTGGAACAAAGGGCTCGACTTGGGTTGGAGTCACAGAAGAGAACACAAACGCCATTTTAGAATCAAGTTATGGCAAAAAATACCAACCGAAGAATTAATATTAATTAAATAAACCAGCGGTATGTTCGAGGCTACCGTAAATAATTAAATAAAGGTAGTAGCCTAAAACAATGGGAAATCCCATAGGAAAATATTTGCGGTTGAATATAAAAAGTAGTATCCACTGCCACCAGCCAAAACTCGATCAGGGGGGACGGAGACGTGCCCCCTCGACTAACAGACCCCGGGGCAATTGAATTGCCCCAGCCAGTACATCCACAATATGATGGTTTGTACTGGTTCTGTTCAGAATTTAAGACTAGTAAAGTCAATGGTGACTTTACATGCCCTGGGAGACAGTAGTCAGTCCCAGGGTATGGAGTCTATACTGGGGGTCACTATGACACCCCTGTGTCACTGCACTGAGGGTGCTGTGTAACACATATCACAAAAACACATGAAGCCCTATGGGGTAAAAGACCCCATAGCCCATTAAACACATCTAGATTCAAAAAGAGTCTCACTCTTGGCAGGAGAAAAAAATAAACCCCAAAAATCCGGCAAACCTGCTGGGGGACTCACCAGGTTAGGAAATTCAGCCTAAACAGAGAATTCTCCCTAACAACCTGCTATGCAGTGGCTCCTGTGCTGGAGAGGTAACGGTACAGAGACTTGTAGGGGGTTATTTATGAGTCCCCAGTGGGACCTGCTATGCTGTGGCTTCTGTGCTGGAGAGGTAAGGGTACATAGACTAGTAGTGGGTTGCTTATGAGTCCCCAGTGGGACCTGCTATGCAGTGGCTCTTGTTCTGGAGAGGTAACGGTACAGAGACCTGCAGGGGGAGACTTGCAGGGGATGGTTAATAGGTCCCTAGTTGGATCTGCTTTTCTGTGGCTCCTGTGCTGTGGGGTAAGGGTCCAGAGATGTGTAGGGGGTTATTTATCAGTCTGCAGTCAGACCTGCTGTGGCTCCTCTGCTGGAGAGGCAAGGGTACAGAGACTTGTATGGGGTTATTTATGAGTCCCCAGTGGGACATGCTATGCTGTGGCCCCTGTGCTGAGAGGTAAGGCTACAGAGACTTGTATGGGGTAATTTATGAGTCCCCTTCCGGACCTGCTATGCAGTGGCTCCTGTGCTGAGAGGTAAGGGTCCAGAGACTTGTAGGGGGTTATCTATGAGTCACCAGTGGACCTGCCATGCAGTGGCTCCTGTACTGGAGAGGTAAGGGTGCACACACGTGTAGGGGGTTATTTATGAGTCCCCTTTCGGACCTGCTATGCAGTGGCTCCTGTGCTCGAGAGGTAAGGGTACAGACAGGTGTTAGGGAGAATTCTCACAATCTGCTAATTTCCCTTACCCTTTGAGACCCCCAACAACTTAGCTGGATTTCTAGGATTTGATGTTTCTACCTGGGAAGAGTGTGAGCCTTTTTCCCCCCACTCTTCCATGTATTTTAATGTGTGTTTTACTTCTGTGTTCTTTGGTTGTGGAGTTTTAAAACAAACTCCAGTGGCATCATATTTTTCTTGTGTGTCACACAGCACTTTCAGTGCAGTGGCACAGGGATGTCTTTCAGACTTTCCAAGGTTTAAATACCTTCTCTGGGACTGACTACTGTCTCCAGAGCATGTAAAGTTAAATTGGCTTTACTAGTCCCTTTAAATTTACTGACCCAGCACACACTATCTTTCTATAGAGTGCTGGAGGGGTTGCCTAGCTTCCCCTGAGTCAAAACACTCATGTAACAGTCAGATGTCACCCTTTCCTACTTTAAATGGCTGGTGGCAGTGGTTTAGATCAACTACCATGATTTTTCCCGACCGCTAACAACGGTAGCTAAAAATCGGGTCAGCCATGTTTTTCAATATGGAGCTCCAGACCTGTCTGTAAAAACAGATTCCGGTCACCTTTTTTCACCATTTCTTTTAGTAAATGTCCTTCTTGTGTTTGTCTCTGCGCTCAAACCAGGTTTGGTCCCTTTGTTCATTGGCCTTTGGCGGGCTTCAGTGCTGAAGCCCTCCTCTGGCGCCTGAGTGTCTGGGGTGGACAGGATGTGAGGGAGGTACCCGAAACTCCCTGTGCTTAGTCTCCTAGGAGACCTGAATGCACTCTGGCGTGATTGACCGGCTGGCTGTCCGGCAAGGACAGCCACCCTGCTGTGTGAGTGACAGCCAAGCTGGAATGAATGGGGGAAAACTGTTTGAAAGCAGGTCTCTGGGACTTGTAAAGCAGAGTGGACCACTGGAACGAAAGAGCCGAAGACGAGCTGAAGGAAGAGGACTGCTGCAACTCCTGGATGACCGGTGAAGCCCTGCTGCAGGTCCGAATTGCCTGAAACTCCATCGACAGAGAAGCCCTTCAAGGTTAACTTCTTACCTTGAGTTTGGTGGGAGCAACCAACTTGCAAGCCACCTGGACACTGCCCCCATCTGGTCGAATTTTCATCAGAGTGCTGTTGCAAACCGGATAGCCAGAGGGAAGGAAACCAGCTCGTGAGGCACTCACACCTTAAACCGACGTCTTGCTAAAGCTTTTGTCCTCATCCCTGGGCAGTGCAGGAACCTCCCGACGTCCTCATTCTTGTCCCCACGACTGAAGCTCAGGAACAGCGAGATCTGTTCGAACTGCCAGTAACAACTGCCTCAGCTACAGCTCTTCTTCATTACCAAGGTACTGTGCAAACGCGGTCCGGAAATCTTTTCGGCCATCAAGAAAGTGCATCAAACTTTCCTCAACTGCGAAGTCTTGTCCTTCGATAAACATTCGTCAAACTTTTTGCCTAGCCAAATTCTTCTAAACTCTGTGGCAAAGACTTAACCGTTATCTACCAGAACTGTGCTATCCTATACAAAGACTCTGAACCATTGACTTTGGCCCAGGCGTATGAGAAGAATTGCTGGTTGTAGTTAACTGAAACCCTTTGCCCTGCCTATGAATGTATTTGGGCTCTCTATTCTTATAACCTTGTCTTTTTACCCCTTTAAGAAGTATCTGAAGTGCCATTTTGCTCCCACTTCAGGGGAGCTCAACTTGTTCATTTACTTACCAGTTGTATTTTTGTGGTTTATTAGTGTGTGATATTGAGCTGCTTATGCTAGTGTAATGTTTTCTAACTGACCGAGTAAATACATGTATATTCTTTTACCAAGAAACCTTGAGTAAGTGTTTGTTCGAATCACTGTATTAATTGGTCCTTTGTGTAACTTGTTCTACTGCTCACTTAAACACTTGAGAGAAGTCTGGCTGCTCAGCCATCGCTACCACTTTACTGTGTAGTACAGGCTTGTACCAAAGGTGAAATTGTACTTACACTTGTAGTCTTAATTGCCTGTAGTGTTCTCAAAGGGTACTGCAGGTGATTCTGCCTAACACTGGTGGTGGCAGTGGGATAAAGTATACTTGTTACAGTTAGAGTGCTACTTTTACCTTTGTTCAAATAATCCTCCCAAGGCTAAGCAACACTAGTAAAGCAATTGTTTTATCATGACTGATATGGAAAGCTACAGACAGGAGATTGTTATGACCAGCCCTTGGTCATAGGGTTCACTCATCAAGGACACTCAGGATGCTCAGTACAGGTACTCTTAGTGGTTACTTTATTAGCTTCATAGTTACAGGATCAGATGTCATCAAGTAATTGAGAGATCAAGAGGAACAAGGGACATCAAGCCCACTGGCTCCCACCACCCAGGCTCACATATATGCAGCCCAAACTGCCTGGGTTAGAACCAATTCAACTCCAAACATTCTAACCTCACACTCCACACTCACAGCCTACATTCTGATGATGACATCAATCCTGGCACAGCACACATGCAAGCATAAGAGCCCACCCTAACACCTCCTTTCCTACAGCAAACAAACACACTTCATACTCGCCTGGAGGAAGCATCCCCAACACCTTCTCCTCTTGCATAAAGACGAATCCACTACCACACACTTTCAAACAAAATACTCCTGACTCCAACCATGTTCCACTTACCCCCAGGAAATTGTACTAACAGGCGTAACTAACATCCTATGACAGACCCAGCCGCCACAACTAACGCTCCTAACCAATCAAAACACCACAAATCACCTTCCGTTCCCCCCTGCCAAAAAGGAACCTCGAATTGCCACTTTCGAGCACTAACCGCCCACATCGGGCAAACACAACAAAACACTACCAAAGCCTACCAAGCACCACAAATCACCTTCCCTTCCCACCTGCCACAAAGGAACCTCGGACTGTCACTTCCGAGCACTAACTCCCAAAACCGGGAAAAAAACAGGTACTATCATAACAACACAAGGCACTTACTAATGACCCAACAATCTACTTGGGTCAACAAGGAACCACCGTCTCAACTCATCCTGCTGTTAACTCCACTCAGAAATGCAAGCAGACAAGGACACACCAGGTCACCAATCACTCAACCAATCACACCAATAAATAAAGGCAACAAGCTGTCACTAAAACAACCACCACTATCCCTAGCTACAAATGTTGGCCAGACACTTGAGCCCTTCTAAACAATTCAAAACAACCCAAAGTGAACACAGCTGCAGATGAAACGTTGCCAGGCTTCTGAAATTGATCAAGAGAAAACTCAAGAACAATTCCAGAAACCACCTAAAAGTTCCAGAAAAGAAAACACAAGATGCAATGTCATCTGCATCTTCAGAATTTCAAGCGAAATCCCTGGACCCTAACAACTCCATAAGGTCACCACAAACAACATCAAAGCTTCACACAGCTTCAGGCACTAGTCCCCTGCTTGATGCCTCTGGGCTCCGCAGAGCCACAACCCTACACAACATCAAAGCCTCACACAGCTTCACGTGAACTCCGCAGAGCCACAAATCACTACAACATCAAAGCTTCGCAAAGCTTCTGGTACTAGTCTCCTACTAGATACCTCTGGACCCCGCACAGTCACTAACCAACACACATCAAAAGCTCCAACAAGTTTCCATACCAGCCAGCCACTTGTATATTCGTATGTGACCTCTCAGGGCCACACACACACACACAACACCACCAGCTCCGCAGAGTTCTTTGGCCACTTCTTGGTCATGCACTAAACTGGCACAAAACACTCACATACCACTCCAAAACATACATCAGACAAAAGATACCCAAGATACACACAACCCCCACATAGAATGTTAACTGCTAAGCAGCGCTGCAGTCACTCTAGCAGTCATCATGGGTTGCACAGCCATACACGCACAAACAAAACATCACACCTACAATGCCTCAAAATGGCTATTCTAAATGTAACATCGAGTGATACATTAACAAATTGTACATTGCAGGTCAGATTTCCTAAAAGTCCACGTTTCCACTATACAGGCAACTCAGAATGCTGCAATGCCTCAAAATGTTGCACTAAATATAATATGGACAACATCACTCTGCAACAGCTTAAAACCGTTAAGTTCAAATGCCCAAACTCCAACAACATTCAACAAACAAACAAACGTATCAATCAATTACTCTGAACCCACTACCATTTCTCATTGCATACTAAACATCACAATCGCAGTGCCACTCCACACTAACGAAAAACACATGAGTGCATTTAAACCCAACCCGAAACCTGAAGATTACTAAAACAGGAACTTCTAACAACATTTGCATTGATGTGAACACATGAATACATAAGCATTAAGCATATTGATTTATTTATTTATTTATTTATTTATAGAGAGCCTTAAACCAGGGTGCTGATCTGCATAGCATGCACTTTACGTCACCATACTTGAACTTGCCAACGATTGGGCAGTAACATACAATTTGGGCCGCTATTTCAGTCACTGAAGACAGGCTAATAAATACACCAGTCATCCCGCACAGCCGCACTTGCAGGAGCATTTCAAGAAACACAGTATCTTATGCTCAAACGTCGGCTCCAATAACACAGGCAAAACAGTGTCTTCCGATCCTCTGGCTGGGAAAATAAACACATATTTCCTTTTTTTTAATATATATAAATATATATATAGATGACACGTCGTCTTCCCGTTCCATATTGCTGCCAGTAAAAAATATATCTGGCTCTTCATATCTTTTACTTCGTGCACACACAGGACTTAACACACACACTAAATAGAGACCCGGAGCAGTTCTTATTTCCTTATACATTATCACGTTGGGCACGTCATTACGTGCTTTCCTCTAATTACCTCATGCCTCATCATACGAGAACAGTCTCGGAACGAACAGCCTCAGCATTCGGTGCAATCGCCAACACCTCCTGTGAATTCCAATACGTCATTATTTTGCTGTGAGCTGTGAAAGGTAACGGGGCTCCAGCTCGCCATGCATCCAAACTGTAACAGTTTGGCCCCAAGCATTGCATTCTTATTGCAGCGTTCTTCTCTCACGTCGCCCATCCAGTATAAGCTCAGCATTTATATTCTGCATTTCTTCTGCTGATTTCTGTGACCTAACCGTTGCCTGAGCTCCCTGGCAGCCCGCTCATGACAGCTGCCAGAGCTCACTATCACAGTTCCTTTTGCAATGCAGCCCACACTATCCGGATGCCACTTCTCAAGTGAGTCAATAACTGTTCCAGTCTCCACATGTGCCACACTTACTAACCCTGACTCTGGCCACTGATAAGACTGCTCTCCCTCACAAACTTAGATAGCGCTTGCTCCTGGTAGCCTCCTCTGGCAGTCCAACCTCTGGCTAGGGGTACCTTGGGGCAGGCTGCCAACACCGCCCTTGGTGGCTGCCTCTAACAGCGATGAAGTAGCACAGGATGGCTACCTCAAACAGCCCTGGGTGGTGGGCGCTTAACAGTCCGTGGGGGCAGTGGGCTCTCCCTCTCTCTCTTGACAGTCACTTTGTCCTCTTGCCTGCACCCCCCGCAGCAGAGTCTCTTCTCTTCTCTCACATGACATCACACAGGTACCTGCTTCTCTTTGCTTTCAAGATGTCCCCTCCAAGGTCCTTCTTCACCAGACCTTGGATCATCCTCCTCGCCAATTGTTATGACCAGCCCTTGGTCATAGGATTCACTCATCAAGGACACTCAGATACTCAGGACAGGTATTCTCAGTGGTTACTTTATTAGCTTCATAGTTACAGGATCAGATGTCATCAGGTAATTGAGAGATCAAGAGGGACAAGGGACATTGAGCCCACTGGCTCCCACCACCCAGGCTCACATATTGTAACTGCCTGGGTTAGAACCAATTCAACTCCAAACATTCTAACCTCACACCCCACACTCACAGCCTACATTCTGATGATGACATCAATCCTGGCACAGCACACATGCAAGCATAAGAGCCAACCCTAACAGAGACCCTAGTGACTTTAACAGTTGATCAACTGAGAGATATGTGTAAAGCTAGGAATCTCACTGTAAAAGGCAAAAAGGTTGAATTGATAGACAAGTTGTTAGAATACCAAAGTCTGAGGAGTGGTTCTGAAACCCCCAAACCTGCAGTAAATGTGGAAAATGTTGATGAGGATTATAATATGTCAGAGCCCAGCTCTAATATTGTGGATGAGTTAGATGAGGCAGAATAGTCTCAGAATGTAGGCCCTGTCTTACCTCTACCTGCTCATAGGCCTCAACCTTTTACCACAGGAACCCCATCAAGTCCAAACCTATGTCCTGAATTTGTCTCTTTGTAAAAATTGAGACTGGAGTTAGAATTTAAAAGAATCCAAGCTCAAACTGAAAGCAAACATCAAGAGCTTGGACTCAGAGAAATGGAGTTGAACCATGCACATGAAACGAAAAAATTGTCTCTTGAAACTGGTTCTCTCCCAGAGTCCTCTAGGTCTTCCAGTTATAAGAATCCTTGCATGCCCAAAGATGCAGTAAGTATGTATGAGGTTAAGCTTGATATTTTGGATTGGTTGGCTGCTTTTGAATATAACCATGGGATTCAAGACATTACAGGGAATCAGCTGATTCCTTGGCTTTTTTCTAGGCTATCCCCTGTTGCAACTGATGTGGTAAAGGAGTTGGGGTATATAGACAGAAAGGAGTATGAAACTGTGAAGCTAGCTTTGATAGCTAGATTTGGGAAGACCCTTTCTCAGTATCTTAAGAGGTTTAGAACCCTCAAAAAGCATGATGGTACCCCTTGGGCTACCTGGGTGAGTGAAGGGTTGAAAACCTTAGAGGGATGGATTAAGGGTTACAAGGTGAACACTTATGAAGGTATGAGAAATTTGTTTATGTTGGAATCTATTTATGATGCCTGCTCTCCTGAGCTGAGACAGCACTTGGCTAACTCTTAGGAAATTGATCCAAAGAAGTTAGCAAGGGCTGCAGACTTGTGGGTTGCCAACAGGGCTACTCACAAGGATTCTGGGGTAACTCAGAAGAAGAATGAGGGGAAGCAGCACAAGAAAGATACCAAATAGAATTCAAATACCTCCAATCCAAAAGAGGGTCCCAAACATAACAAGGGTAAACGACAAGGGAAACCGACTCAGGCTAGTGTACCTCCTGGTGCCAAACCAGAAGGAGGTCAGAACAAACCCGGATTCATAAAGAGATTTGGTAAATGTTATGCTTGTGGATCAACTGACCATGTGAAAGGGCATCCCAGATGTAAGGGTAAACCTTCAGGGATCCACACTGTCTCCTTAACCTTCTCCCCAGAGAATGAAGTACCAATGGCAAGTGGAAACTTTCATTTACTGGCTGAGGAACCCATTAAAGTCTCAGCCAGTGTTTCTTTAGCATCTCTGGGTCTGTGGGAACAATAGAACTTAGATGTGTATAACTCTATTCCAGACAATACTAAAGAGTATTACAAAGACAGTGTTCTTGTGAATGGTCAGGAGATCCCTGCCATCAGAGACACTGAGGCCAGCATAACTGTAGTTGATTAATCATTTTTCAAGGTTGAGGATGTTGCTAAGGCACCCAAATTCCTAACTAAGCTCGCTGGAGGACTTGTCCAAATGCTTCCACAGTTACCCGCTCTCATCCAGTGCAATGACATGACTGTCAAGATACCTGTAAGTGTGCAGAGTGAAGTACCTGGGAGAGTCGTGTTGGGGAATGGCTTAAAAACACTTGGAGTTGTATGAAGCACCCCCAGGCCTCCCAGCAAAAGGAAATAGGAGAAGACTAGGAAGTCCAGGGAGAGTACCTTAAGCGGCTCCCAAGAGGAGATTATAGAGGAAACTATAACTCCCAGTCCACAGGATTTACTGACTGCAATTTGTAAGAAGAAAGAGGAAAAATGGAAACCTAAGACCCTGGCAGCACTCCTGTGCTACTTAAAAGGACATCCCTGAGAGGACTGTCCAAAGTCACACCTGTGACTCCACCACCAGCTGAGGCTGAGTGTGGGGAACAACCTTGTGTGGTTGAATCAGCTGCTGAAGAATCAGAGCTGGAAGAGGACCTTGCTCCTGTTGGAGATCTATCTGGATCCTGCAGACCATCCTGAGCTGCAGTCTTTACTGGCAGAAGGTGGACCCTGTAGGGCAGATTTCAGCAGAGGTCAAAGAGAGTGTCCTACTCTTGAAGGTCTTTGCCAACAGGCAGCTTCTCACCTGGAAGGGCAAGAAGCAGGGAAGCATAGGTTGTACTGGGAAGATGGCCTCTTCTATAGTAAACCAACTGAGTCTATCCAAGGGGACTACAGAAGACTTGTAGTGCCTCTTGAAAGCAGACTCCAGTTCCTACAGTTAGCCCATGAGATACCTTTGGCTGTTCACTTAAGTTTTAAGAAGACCAAGGAAAGGCTCTCTCTATATTTCTACTGGCCTAAGTTGGGGTCTGATGTAGCCAAGTACTGTAGGAGCTGTCACACTTGCCAAACCTCTGGCAAGAGTGGAGCCAAGAATGTTGCACCCTTGGTGCCTCTACCAGTGGTGAGAGTCCCTTTTGAGAGGGTAGGAATCGACATTGTTGGTCCCTTATACCCTCCAACATCTTCAGGAAACAAGTTTATCCTGGTTGTAGTAGACCATGCTACTAGGTATTCTGAAGCTATATCTATGAGAACTGTTACAGCTCAGGCTGTGGCTAAGGCCCTACTTGGTATTTTTACCAGGGTAGGTTTTCCTAAGAAAGTTATCTGTGACAAGGGATTCAATTTTATGTCCCACTACATGCAGGCCATGTGGAAAAACTGTGGAGTATCTTACAAGTTCTCGACTGCCTACCATCCTCAGACAAATGGATTGGTAGAGAGGTTCAACCGTACAGTGAAGAGCATGATAGGTGCTTTAGAGGAACCCCTTTGAAGAAATTGGGACCTTCTACTGCCATGCCTTCTCTTTGCTTATAGATAAGTCCCTCAAGAGGGACTTGGATTTAGTCCCTTTGAACTTCTTTATGGCCATCCAGTTAGAGGCCCCTTGGTCCTAATTAAGGAGGGGTTGGAGAGTGCCTCTTCCCCCAAGCCAGTGAGAGTCACTGACTATGCGATAGGTCTCTGGAGTAGAATGTCCCACATGATGGCAGAAGCAGCAGATAACTTGAAAGCAGGTCAGGCTCTGGTGAAGCATTGGCATGACCAGAAGGCCAACATGGTTGAGTTTTCTCAAGATCAGCTAGTTCTAGTTATGGTACCTACGAGGCAGAGGGCCTTACAGGACAAATGGATAGGACCCTTCAAGGTTGTGGGTAAACTTGGAGAGGTCAACTATCTCGTGGACTTAGGCAATCCTAAGGAGGCTCCCAGAGTCTTTCACACCAACTGTTTAAAAGCTTATGTCTCAAGACCAGAAGTAGGCGCTTTGCTTCTAGCTTCAGCTCAAGAGGAGAAGGAGAGTGAACCTCTACCTGACCTACTAAGAGGCCAGCTTTTAGATGAGAAAATAGAAGGAGAATGAGTTATTCTCTCTTCTAATTTAACACCTGAACAACAGGAGGAGTGCAAGTTTCTGTTAAATCAGTTTGAATCCCCGATTTCACTATCACCAGGCTTGACTCCTTGGGGCCAGCATGATATTCAAACTGGTGACTGTTTACCTGTTAAAAGGAGAGGTTACAGGATGTCAGATCATATAAGATCCCACATAAATGAGGAGGTCAACAAGATGCTTGATCTCGGGGTAATAGAGCCCTCTACCAGTCCATGGTCTAGTCCAATTGTTCTAGTACCAAAGGCAGGATCCAAGGAGTTGAGAATCTGTGTGGACTATAGAGCTCTTAATGCAGTCACCAAGACTGATGCCCACCCTTTATCAAGGACAGATGAACTGGTGGATAAACTTGGTTCAGCCAAGTGCCTCAGTTCATTTGATCTCACTTCAGGCTGTTGGCAAATTACACTGGCAGATCATGCCAAGGAGAAAACTGCATTCTCAACCCCAGCAGGCCTCTACCAGTTTAAGGTAATTCCTTTTGGATTAAAGAATGCACCTGCTACATTCCAAAGGATGGTTAATCAAGTCCTGAATGGGATGGAGGCCTTCTGCATGGCATACTTGGATGACATTGCAGTGTTCAGCCCTACTTGGAAAGAACATGTTGACCACTTAGGATATGTTTTGCAGACTCATGAGCAGGCCCATCTGACCATAAAGGCAAGCAAATGTCAAATTGGTCAGAGTAAAGTGGTCTACCTTGGATATGAGGTAGGGGGAGGTGAAATTAGGCCATTGCCTAGCAAAGGACAAGCTGTACAAAACTGGGCCACCCCTACGACTCAAACCGAGGTGAGAGCCTTCTTAGGCCCCACTGGTTACTATAGGAACTTCATAGAGAACTATGGGACCATAGCTTCTCCCTTGAATGTGATCTCCCCTCCCAAATTCCCTAAAAAGGTCAAGTGGAATGAGGAGTGCACACAAGCATTTGAAGGCCTAAAGAAAGCCCTTCGTCAAGCTCAAGTCTTAAGAGCTCCTGACTATAACCAAACCTTCATTGTGCAGACAGATGCTTCAAATACGGGTATAGGTGCAGTTCTGAGTCAGATGGATGAGAAAGGTAGGGAGCACCCCATTTTCTTCATCAGCAGGAAGCTGAAGGAACCAGAAACAAGGTTGGCAACCATTGACCATGAGTGCTTTGCTATTGTATGGTCACTGAAGAAGTTAAGACCATACTTGTATGGATCTACTTTTGTGATTCAGACTGACCACCAACCTTTGAGATGGTTGATGCAAATGAAACGGGAAAACCCTAAACTATTGAGATGGTCAATCAGCCTGCAAGGGTTTGATTTTACCATTGAACACAGGTCTGGGTGTCACCACCAACATGCTGATGGTCTCTCCAGGATGTTTGACCGACTGGAGTAAGGAGATTCATCCAGGAGTGGATTAAATCCCCCTGTCCCTTAGTCTGGGGGGGACCAGTCTTAGCGAGAATTCTCAAAATGTGCTAATTTCCCTTACCTTTTGAGACCCCCAGGAACTTTGCTGGATTTCTAGGATTTGATGTTTCTACCTGGAAAGAGTGTGAGCCTTTTTTCCCACTTTTCCATGTATTTTGATGTGTGTTTTACTTGTGTGTTCTTTGGCTATGGAGTTTTAAAACAACTGCAGTGGCATCATCCTTTTCTGTGTGTCACACAGCACCTTCAGTGCAGTGACACAGGGATGTCTTTGAGACTTCCCAAGATTTGAATACCTTCTCTGGGACTGACTACTGTCTCCCAGAGCATGGAAAGTTAAAATGACTTTACTAGTCCCTTTACATGTACTGGCCCAGCACACACTATCTTCCAATTGAGTGCTTGATGGGTTGCCTAGCTTCCCCTGAGTCTCAACGCTCATGGAACAGACAAATGTTATCTTTTCCTACTTTAAATGGCTGGTGGCAGTGGTTTAGATCAACTACCTTGATTTTTCCCGACCGCTAACAACGGTAGCTAAAAATTGGGTCAGCCATGTTATTCAATCTGGTGCCCAGGACCTGTCTGTAAAAACAGACTCTGGTTATCTTTTTTCGCCAATTCTTTTAGGAAAGTCCTTCTTGTGTTTGTCTCTGCGCACCAAACCAGGTTTGTTCCCTTGGTTCGTTGGCCTTTGGCGGGCTTCAGTGCTGAAGCCCTCCTGTGGCGCCTGAGTGTCTGGGGTGGACAGGATGTGAGGGAGGTGCCCGAAACTCCCTGTGCTTAGTCTCCTAGGAGACCTGAATGCACTCTGGCGTGATTGGCCGGCTGGCTGTATTTGTATTTATTTTATTTATAGAGCGCACCTGGCCCAAAGGCATCCGGCCGCGTATTTTAGTTACAACATGAAAAAGGCTGAGGTGGCAATACAATTTCAGTTTAAATTACAGTTTAAAATTACAATAACATTTATAAACATATATACATAATGCAGTTACGGGTGAGCGGGAGGACATAACCTATGTACAAAAGGTGAAGGCAGGTGGCTAGCGCATGGGAGGTGGTTGGCAAATAGGTGATGGGTCTTGGGCGGTTAGCCAAGCTTTAGTCATGTTTTTGAAACTGTGGAAGGACGGTTCAGATCTTAGCAAGTTGGGAAGCGAGTTCCAGAGCTGTCCGGCTGTGTGAGTGGCAGCCAGGCTGGAATGAATGGGGGAAAACTGTTTAAAAGCAGGTCTCTGGGACTTGGAAAGCAGAGTGGACCACTGGAAGGAAGGAACCGAAGATGAGCTGAAGGAAGAGGACTGCTGCAACCTCTGGACGACCGGTGAAGCCCTGCTGCAGGTCTGAATTGCCTGAAACTCCATCGAAAGAGAAGCCCTTCAAGGTTAACTTCTTCCCTTGAGTTTGGTGGGAACAACCAACTCACAAGCCACTTGGACACCGTCCCCATCTGGTCGAATTTTCATTGTTGAAAACTGGATAGCCAGAGGGAAGGAAACCAGCTCGTGGACTTTAAGGCACTCACACCTTAAACCGACGTCTTGCTAAAGCTTTTGGCCTCAACCCTGGGCAGTGCAGGAACCTCCCGACCTCCTCCTTCTGGTCCCCACGACTGAAGCTCAGGAACAGCGAGATCTACGCGAACTGCCAGGAACAACTGCCTCAGCTACAGCTCTTCTTCATTAACAAGGTACTGTGCAAATGCGGTCCGGAAATCTTTTCGGCCATTGAGAAAGTGCGTGAAACTTTGCTCAGCTGCAAAGGCTTGTCCTTCCCTAAACATTCGTCAAACCTTTCGTCTAGCCAAATTCTTCTAAACTTTGTGGAAAAGACTTAACCGTTATCTACCCGAACTGTGCTATCCTATACAAAGACTCTGAACCATTGACTTTGGCCCAGGCCTATGAGAAGAATTTCTGGTTGTAGTTAACTGAAACCCTTTGCCCTGCCTATGAATGTATTTGGGCTGTCTATTCGTATAACCTTGTCTTTTTACCCCTTGAAGAAGTATCTGAAGTGCCATTTTGCTCCCACTTCATGGGAGCCAAACTTGTTCATTTACTTACCGGTTGTATTTTTGTGGTTTATTAGTGTGTGATATTGAGCTGCTTATGCTAGTGTAATGTTTTCTAACTGACTGAGTAAATACATGTATATTCTCTTACCAAGAAACCTTGAGTAAGTGTTTGTTTGAATCACTGTATTAGTTGGTAGTTTGTGTAACTTGTTCTACTGCTCACTTAAACTCTTGAGATAAGTCTGGCTGCTCAGCTATAGCTACCACTTTACTGTGTAGTACAGGCTTGTACCAAAGGTGAAATTGTGCTTAAAATTGCAGTCTTAATTGCCTGTAGTGTTCCCAAAGGGTACTGCAGGTGATTCTGCCTAACACATGGGATTCCTTACTCGATCTGGGAAGGGCAGGAAACCCCCCTCCCATCTCGGGGGGTGCACCCTCGTCCCGTGATGAATCCGTGAGCTGCTTGGCGTGGATCGAATGACCGCTCTACTACACCTTGCCGTGCTTTTGCAAGTAAGCTCCGCTTCATCTCCATTGGCCTTCCCTATTTGCATTGCAGTAATCTGCACTTATGGCTTTTCTCCGATGCCGCGACCATTCTGAAATGGCCGACATGTTCGCCTAACATTATTGAAGGCTGACGCTGCTACGATTCTACACCTATGATCAGCTGATTGGCAGGATTGCCCTATTTTCAAACAAGCCCCCGACCGGAGGCGGAAGCCGGCCGTGCTCTAAAGGGCCTGTCTGCGGCTGTCGGCGGCGGGTCGCCCATCGCCCAGACCACTTGATGCACATTATCACGTGTTCTATACATCAATGATCGATCTGGACTCTCCTGTAAGTACACTCCCCTGATCCGACAGCGTTTGCCACACTCACATGCTACCTTACTGATCAGTGCCCCCAGCCCTGGCATCTGCTTGCACATGCACTGCCTCTATTGCCTTATTTGCACTCAGACAACACCTAATAAGGTTGCATCTTCATGTTTTTGTGCCACTCACGCACACGGACTGCTGCTAGTTCACTTCCAGCAAACACCGCAGCAATCAAGACTATAATCTAGTCAAAACCAACCAGCCCCAAATATGAACGCCAATGTTACTCACCCCTCACATTGAGGCTCAGCCACTGTATGTAAAAATGAAACTACTGCCATTGTTTTTTGATACTCACCTGAGACCCTCTGGTCGCTAGCCAATGTGTTTTTATATTCATCTGAGACCCTCTGGTCGCTAGCCATTGTGTTTTTATATTCATCTGAGACCCTCTGGTCGCTAGCCAATGTGTTTTGATACTCACCTGAGACCCTCTGGTCGCTAGCCAATGTGTTTTTATATTCATCTGAGACCCTCTGGTCGCTAGCCATTGTGTTTTGATACTCACCTGAGACCCTCTCGTCACTAGCCTATGTGTTTTGATACTCACCTGAGACCCTCTGGTCACTAGCCTATGTGTTTTGATACTCACCTGAGACCCTCTGGTCGCTAGCCAATGTGTTTTTATATTCATCTGAGACCCTCTGGTCGCTAGCCATTGTGTTTTTATATTCATCTGAGACCCTCTGGTCGCTAGCCAATGTGTTTTGATACTCACCTGAGACCCTCTCGTCACTAGCCTATGTGTTTTGATACTCACCTGAGGCCCTCTGGTCACTAGCCTATGTGTTTTGATACTCACCTGAGACCCTCTGGTCGCTAACCATTGTGTTTTGATACTCACCTGAGACCCTCTGGTCGCTAGCCAATCTTTTTTGAGACTCACCTGAGACCCTCTGGTCGCTAGCCAATGTGTTTTGATACTCACCTGAGACCCTCTGGTCGCTAGCCTATGTGTTTTGATACTCACCTGAGACCCTCTGGTTGCTAGCCATTGTGTTTTGAGACTCACCTGACACCCTCTGGTCGCTAGCCTATGTGTTTTGATACTCACCTGAGACCCTCTGGTCGCTAGCCATTGTGTTTTGAGACTCACCTGAGACCCTCTGGTCGCTAGCCTATGTGTTTTGATACTCACCTGAGACCCTCTGGTCGCTTGCCATTGTGTTTTGAGACTCACCTGAGACCCTCTGGTCGCTAGCCATTGTGTTTTGATACTCACCTGAGACCCTCTGGTCGCTAGCCAATGTGTTTTGAGACTCACCTGAGACCCTCTGGTCGCTGCTATTCATTATGTTTTGATACTCACCTGAGACCATCTGGTCGCTAGCCATTGTGTTTTGATACTCACCTGAGACCCTTGGTCGCCAGCCATTGTGTTTAGCCACTGTATTACTGCCATTTGACACCTCCTGATACCACACTCTGTGCAACACACCCTCCCACCACCTGCAAATGTTTCTCACTATGCATACCACCCCTCCCACGCCCCCCACTACAACACATCCACCTCCCAACCCTGTCCAACCTCTTCGCACTCTCCCTAATACTCTGGGCATCCCTCCCTCCACTCTGCACGCACCCTCACATGCACACCTTCTACCCAACCGACTCTCCCCTTGCTCACTCTCTGCCCACCCTCCCAGCCAACATCCCCAGTACTCCCTCTCACTCATCCACACACTTCCCCTCCGCTGACATAATCTCCAGACTGACCAGGCTCAGATCACGCACTTCATCCACACCCCCTCTCAGCCTACCCATTGCCACATCTATAAGAAACCTCAGGCTAGGCTCACATACCCACCACACTACTACGCCTAAACACCTCCATCTCCCGCATGAAATCCCTCCCATCGCCCCACAACATGGTACCATATCACTCCACAAGCGCAATGTATTCACTAAAATACCTAACCACCTGCCATCCCCTCCCACCACCACCCGCCCTGCGGTAACACCACCCTCCCCGCCCCACGTAAAAAGCACCCCCTCACCCACACTCAAATGCGCCCTGATAAATGCACAATTCCTCTCAGCCCATGCACTAGAAATCTACGACCTCATCTACATGCACAACCTAGATGTACTCGCCATCACGGATACATGGCTCCATGAAGTATCAGGCCCTGCCATTTCCTTAACCCTCCCCCACGGATTCTCCATTCTCCGTTCTGACAGACTAGTCTCTAAATGAGGTGGTAAAGCCCTCATCACTAGAGACTCCCTTGGAAGGGAAACACTGACTTGCCCTATCTCCCAACTGCACCATCAACATACACCTCACATATAGGCCCCCAGGTTCAGCACCTGACTTCCAGGGACACCTCCTTCACATACTTAGCAACAATCTTAAAATTCTACCAAAACTATCTTGCTGGGCGAACTCAACTTAGGTAAAGCAGCGGCTACTTTAGCAAAGGAACTAAAAGACCTTGGCTTCACACAAAAAATCACTGACCCAACACACTGCAAAGGCCGCACCCTCGACTGGGTGGCTGACCACAATTGCTCCACTTCCATCACCTCCAACTCGGCCTACCCCTTGACCGACCACAACTGCATTCAATTCACCATTCCAACCAAACATACTATCAAATCCCTCACCTATGCTCCCCCAGCCCAAGTCAGAAGTTCAAAAAAATGAACTAAAGAAAACATCGGACCCTTTCTTGAAATCCCTGAACTCAGACCCCTATTCTCCAGTGACCCCAGCACTCTCGCCAATATTTACGCCGAAACTCTCACCAGAGCTGTGAACGCCATAGCCCCAATTGAAAACAAAAAGGAAAAAAAGTCCATGCACACCAACTCCTGGTTCCCAGATTAACTACAGGCCCTACGCTCTAGCAAACGTACTGCCCTAGCTAACTGCCAATCCACCCCCAAAGACTCCACTAAATCAGAATTCAAAAACATCTCTAACCAATACAAACAAGTCATACATATGGACACGTCTAATTCATTTAACTCACGAATCACCAAGGCCAACTCTCAACCCAAAGAAATGTTCACTATCTTCCATGACCTCATTACTCCCCCCACCAGCCCAGGTGAGATTATCAAAGACGAAGCTTGGTGCTCCAGCATCCAGGCTGCACTACTCAGTAAAATCGAACTCCTCCAACAAAAAATACAAGTGCATTTCTTAGCTCTGCCTATACCCAACCTACCATCACAGCCAAGCCCCCCTGCCCCCTAGACCGAACCCACTTTCTCATTCCGTGAGGTTACAGAAAAGGAAGTCTGTGATCTTCTCATTCACCTCAAGCCAACCACATGCAAAGCAGACATCTGTCCCCCATCCATCATTAAAGAATGTGCCAATTCCCTAGCTCCCTACTAACTGCATTCATGAATGCGTCCTTCTCAACAGGCATTGTCCCCTCCAGCCTTAAAGAAGCCTGGGTACGCCCGCTGCTAAAGAAATCTGCTCTTACCCATCATCTCCCACCAATTACCGACCCATCACCACCGTCCCCTTCCTCCTCAAAATCCTGGACAAAGCAGCCCACAACCAAATTCAGTATTTCCAAGAGACAAACACCATTCTGGGGAAAAGGCAATCTGGTTTCCGTAAAGGCCACGGTACAGAAACCACACTCCTGGTCCTCAAAAACCAAATATCCTCAATCATGGATAAGGGCAAACCTGCCCTCCTCCTACTCCTAGACCTCTCGGCCCCCTTCGATCTCGGGGATCACAACACCCTGACCATACACCTCCCCCAGACAGCCCACTTCTCTAACAACGCTTCCTCTTGGATACCATCCTTCTTGGAGGGCAGAGCCATGAAGATCTTCTCAGATCAAGCCAATGTGGACCCTTCCACCATCCACTGTGGAGTCCCACAAGGCTCCTGCACCACCCCCACCCTCTACAACCTATTTACTAAACCCCTTTTTGATAAACTTGACTCCTTCGGCGTAGCTTACACAAACTATGCCGATGACGCACAGGTACTTCTGTCCCTCTCAGGCTCATATGACAAGGACGCTGCAGCCCTTACAAGGATCTACTCTATCATCCAAGCCTGGATGGCAGCCAATGGACTGTGCCTGTACGGGGATAAAACGGAAATCATCATCATCATCATGTGCCCAAAAGAAACACTAGCCAAACTCAACCAACGATACTGCAATTTTTCCATTGATAACACCTCCATCCCCGTCTCCTCCTCAGTCAAAACATTAGGGACCTACTTAGACTCCACCTTTTCCATGACAAGACAAGTCAGCGCCATAGCCTCTGCATCTGCCCACACTACCAAACTCATATCCGCCGTCTCACCTTTCCTATCCAACCAGAACTGACGATCCATAGCTAGAGCCACAATAGGGGCCAGACCAGATTACTGCAACCTCCTCCTAGCAGGTACCTCCACCAAAAACCTCAATCGCCTCCAAACTATCCAAAACAACGCTCTCAAAGCAGCCCTCAGAATCCCCAAAAGAGACCACATCTCACAGGCCAGGTGAGATGCCCACTGGCTCCCCATTAGAGAAAGGATCACATTCAAGACACTCACACTAACGCATAAATGCCTTAACCTCTCAGCCCCAACGTACCTCTCAGAAACCATAATTAGAGACACATTGGGCCTCATTACAAGTAGGGCGCAAAGGGATACCGGGCATCCCTTTGCGCCCTACTACGAGTTCCCTTTGCGGGTCCTTCCTTAATGCTTTTAGCAGGCGTTAAGGATGGGACGCGCAAAGGGACACCGGGGTCAATAACGGTACCGTCATTTACGGTATCCTTATTGCCGCCTTCCCACTTCCCATTGAGCCCTATGGGGGCTCAAATGGGAATGGGGAATGGTTCCCGGAATGAGGATTTACTGGTCCAGCAAAGGTCGGAATGACATGGTAAATCCCCATTCCAGGAACAGGGACCCGGAATGCGGTAAGGGGCTAGCCATACCTCCTACCTCGTAATGAGGCCCATTGTCTCGCCCTAAGAGAACCAACCACAGCAATAAACTACACATCCCACACATACAAAGAGCCAAAGCAGGAGGTATTGGCTTTCCGCACATTTCTCCCAAACTATGGAACTCACTCCCTAACAATCTCAGAGTGGAGACCTCCCTCCCAGCATTCGGATAATCACACAAAACTACCCTATTCATTTAACCCTGCCCCTACAACCTGGAAACCATGTCTGTACCAAAGTCTGTACCATCACATGTAAATTATGTATGTAACATCCAACCCTACTTACACCTTAGAAGAAACTACATTAAATACATCAACCTAAATGACCACTAGCCACCCTTCCTTCCTTATCAAAGTGCCCCAGTATTTGTACTGTACATAACCTGTATTCTTAGAACTTTAGCTGTCATACTGTGTATAACTTGCACTCTTAGAATTTAAGCTCAACAATGTTACATGCCCTGTAATGACATGTGTGTGTTTCTGTACACTACTCTGTATTTCGTGCGAATCTGTAAATATGTATTTTGCACACATTTTGTAACTATGTAAGCTTCACATCCTCCTACTGCTGCGTCCTGCTTCCTCTGGGTCTGGTGTGCATAAAAAATACAACAAACAAACAAACAAACAAACAAACTAAGCTCAAATGTCTGTAACAGCGCCAGGATGCCCCCGGGCTGATACACGCTTTATACATACTAAATAATAAATAAATAGACACGTGTAGGGGGTTATTTATGAGCCCCCAGTGGGATATGCTTTGCAGTAGCTCCTGTGCTGGGGAGGTAAGGGTACAGAGAATTGTATGGGGTTTGGGGTTTGGGGGTGACGGTGCTGCCCCCCTGGACAGGATGAAGCATGATTCTGATACCTGAAATGAGTGCAATAGAATCGGTATTATGTGGCAAGCAAGAGGCTGGAGGACAGCTCCATTGAGAGAGCGGTGGACTAGGAAACTAGAGTTCAATTCCCACCCTGGGTCACCTCAGCCCTTCATGCTTCTGAGCCCGATAAAATGAGTACCAGTTTCCCTGGGTAGTACTAATTGTGCCTACCTGAAGTGCTTAGAAGTCTACACCAAGATATGAAGCGCAAAAATTGGAGGCCATACTTGGAAGGCATGTTGCCATACGGTTTATCCTTTTAATTCCCCGGGGAGGGTGAAAAGGGAGAATCTTGGTTTGGATGGGTGACAGCCCAGGGACATGAGCTGCAGGTAAGTGGCTCAGTGGGTGAATTAATTCACTCCAGGCTGGCCGAGCAGGAATGTACAGACAGAATTTGGCCTGCAGATATTCTGCCCCCGTTCCATAAAAGGCATGATGAACTAGACGTTAGCCCTTGACCTGAATGGGCTTGGCCACGGGTAGCCAATGAAGATGGTGCACAACCAGGTGTGTAAGTGGCTACTTAGGCAGGACCTGAAGGTGGCATAAGAGGTAGACGGTTTGTGCCAGAAATAGGGCGTTGCAGTGTTCCATGGAGGACATGACAGGTGAGGACAGCACAGGGGCACGTAACTGAGAAAGGAGTAAACAAAGAACCTTACTATGGGGTTTTCAGTTGAAGATAGCCCCTTTGACATACTGGATTTATCAGAGATTCCGCAGACAGAAAAGAAAATATATTTACCCCTAAAGATGGCCAAAAAGAGGAGGTCCAAAAGGCATAGGAAGGAAGGCCCAACACCAACACCTCAATTGTTTCCCCTGAACCAGCTATTACACATCCATGCGGAAGGTTGGCCCAGAGCAATTGCCAGTGGTTTAGATTCATTCGAAACCTTCCACCCATCACTTTTGTGGTCAGTTTGTTTCTCCTTGTGAGAGAGGGTATGCCCAGACGTGGGTCCCTTGCTCGCTGCGCCACAGGGAACCAGGCTGCACCTCACTGAGGAGGTCCAACAAGGCCGAAACATGTCTGGGGTTGCTTGGTTTTCTGTGCAGAGGGGACCTGGCCTAGCAGTTCGGGCTGGGCTGCTACCTTCGGTGGCGGCAGCTGCTGACTGATTTGCGCATGGCTGGTCCCCTTTTGCAATGGCGCAGACGGGCTAAAAAACGGTGGTGTGGAAGGTTGGCCCAGAGCAATTACCAGTGGTTTAGATTCATTCGAAATTTCCACCCATCACTTTTGTGGTCAGTTTGTTTCTCCTTGTGAGAGAGGGTATGTCCAGACGTGGGTCCCTTGCTCGCTGCGCCACAGGGAACCAGGCTGCACCTCACTGAGGAGGTCCAACAAGGCCGAAACATGTCTGGGGTTGCTTGGTTTTCTGTGCAGAGGGGACCTGGCCTAGCAGTTCGGGCTGGGCTGCTACCTTCGGTGGCGGCAGCTGCTGACTGATTTGCACATGGCTGGTCCCCTTTTGCAATGGCGCAGACGGGCTAAAAAACGGGTGTGTGGAAGGTTGGCCCAGAGAAATTGCCAGTGGTTTAGATTCATTCGAAACCTTCCACCCATCACTTTTGTGGTCAGTTTGTTTCTCCTTGTGAGAGAGGGTATGCCCAGACGTGGGTCCCTTGCTCGCTGCGCCACAGGGAACCAGGCTGCACCTCACTGAGGAGGTCCAACAAGGCCGAAACATGTCTGGGGTTGCTTGGTTTTCTGTGCAGAGGGGACCTGGCCTAGCAGTTCGGGCTGGGCTGCTACCTTCGGTGGCGGCAGCTGCTGACTGATTTGCACATGGCTGGTCCCCTTTTGCAATGGCGCAGACGGGCTAAAAAACGGTGGTGTGGAAGGTTGGCCCAGAGCAATTGCCAGTGGTTTAGATTCATTCGAAACCTTCCACCCATCACTTTTGTGGTCAGTTTGTTTCTCCTTGTGAGAGAGGGTATGCCCAGACGTGGGTCCCTTGCTCGCTGCGCCACAGGGAACCAGGCTGCACCTCACTGAGGAGGTCCAACAAGGCCGAAACATGTCTGGGGTTGCTTGGTTTTCTGTGCAGAGGGGACCTGGCCTAGCAGTTCGGGCTGGGCTGCTACCTTCGGTGGCGGCAGCTGCTGACTGATTTGCACATGGCTGGTCCCCTTTTGCAATGGCGCAGACGGGCTAAAAAACGGTGGTGTGGAAGGTTGGCCCATAGCAATTACCAGTGGTTTAGATTCATTCGAAACCTTCCACACATCACTTTTGTGGTCAGTTTGTTTCTCCTTGTGAGAGAGGGTATGTCCAGACGTGGGTCCCTTGCTCGCTGCGCCACAGGGAACCAGGCTGCACCTCACTGAGGAGGTCCAACAAGGCCGAAACATGTCTGGGGTTGCTTGGTTTTCTGTGCAGAGGGGACCTGGCCTAGCAGTTCGGGCTGGGCTGCTACCTTCGGTGGCGGCAGCTGCTGACTGATTTGCACATGGCTGATCCCCTTTTGCAATGGCACAGACGGGCTAAAAAACGGTGGTGTGGAAGGTTGGCCCAGAGCAATTGCCAGTGGTTTAGATTCATTCGAAACCTTCCACCCATCACTTTTGTGGTCAGTTTGTTTCTCCTTGTGAGAGAGGGTATGCCCAGACGTGGGTCCCTTGCTCGCTGCGCCACAGGGAACCAGGCTGCACCTCACTGAGGAGGTCCAACAAGGCCGAAACATGTCTGGGGTTGCTTGGTTTTCTGTGCAGAGGGGACCTGGCCTAGCAGTTCGGGCTGGGCTGCTACCTTCGGTGGCGGCAGCTGCTGACTGATTTGCACATGGCTGGTCCCCTTTTGCAATGGCGCAGACGGGCTAAAAAACGGTGGTGTGGAAGGTTGGCTCAGAGCAATTGCCAGTGGTTTAGATTCATTCGAAACCTTCCACCCATCACTTTTGTGGTCATTACACATCCATGCACCCACAGCTTCGAGACATGCCCAAACCTGGTTGCTGTTTCGACAAGAGAGATCTAAATGGACCAGGATAGGTGTCATCTGTTAAGAATAACATTGGATGCCGTGAGAGCAGATAAGCTTGGTAAGAGGTTTCATGTACATGTTAAACAAAACGTGGAAGATGGAGGAAACCTGAAGGACTCCACATCTCAAGGCAGACGGCACAGAGTGAAAAGGGGGGATGGAAATCGACCGTTCGGTTAGAGAGAAACAAAGAAAACCAGGAAAGAAAAGCACCAGAAAGGCCGGCCCAGATGACCATGGTCAACAGTATCAAAGGCGGCAGATAAGTCAAGTAATAAGCACCGACGCTGCCCAAGTCGTGCAGCCAAGCCACATTGTCAATGTTGGAGACCAGCACCCCCTCTGTGCCATGTCCTGGATTAAAAATTGATTGAGAAGTGAGGAAGAAGAAAGATTACTCAAGAAAGGGCAGACAAAGGCTTCAAAAAGCTTCATAAGAAGATTCCAAGATGGCCCCCGTGACCACTCCACCATGAGGAGTGCGCTCCTCCCCGGCCACCCGAAAAAGGAGCAATAAGCAGCGTTAAAAACAAGACCCCAGGACAGCAAAAGCAAAGGGGACAACCCGCGAACCGAGTGGTCCCCAAGAAACGTTTGGAGCGTTTGGGGGCAGAGTGAGCGGACCTGAGGCTGCCAGCAGCGAGGCCTGGTAGGGACTGCCAGTCGAGCCGGAGGAGATCAGAGAGATCTCACGTGGGTGGTGCAGAAGACGCAGGGTGCCCATTCCGTCACAGCAACATAGGCGAGACTGGGAGTGTGAGCGGACCACCGCGGATCCCCAGCGGCTGACCTGAGGGAGACAAAGCTGCCGGACCAGCACAACCGCCAGGATGCAATGGCGCAAGCACCGCAGTGCGGAAATCCAGGAGAGCAGGCGCGGCATGGACACCCAGCTACAAATACGAGGGAGCGGTTAGTATTCCCCTGAAATCCTGTGCCTGCCTCTGCCCCACACAGCAAGCCTGGCTCCACGCGGCACAGGGCCTCCACAAGCCACGTGGCGCAGGGCCCCCATGAGCTGTGATGCGCCACAGCTGGCGGAGGGTCAGCAGGAATAATTAAGGGAGTTGGCAGCCATGAAGCAGGCACACGCAAGACGCTCCCTTCCCAAACAATGGACATGGAGGTTTATGAAAGCATCTGCCCCAGCGCACCATAACCTACACTTGGAAGCGGACGCCCTACGGCAGGAGACTCGCAGCATACCCGGACCCAGGCAAAGGCCCAAGCCCATACCATTCAGCAACATCAGAGGCAAACTGCAGTAATATAAGCGTGGCAGCACTAAGTCTCCTGCAGCACCCCCCGCTAACGGGCAGGGAAGGAACCCGGGGGAGGGGTGGGCGACGCATGCTCCTAACCCCCAGCATTTGACTCTGCAGGAGAGCGCTACTTCACTCCACCGCCCATCCTTATGAACACTAGCCCTGCCATGCAAGATGAACCAAGAAGGAACCTCCAGGGGGGCAAGAGCGTACTTAGAGGCTCAGGAGCGGTGGGAGCCGGTGGCACCCCAGGAAGAAATTCAAGAAGCTTGGGGGTACTAAGCAGGGCTGCCCATGTCACCATTCCTATATACAAACATTCTCAAACCCTTCCTAGCTAGAATTAGACAGGGGAGGGGAAAAACTGATTACATTCGGTGGGGAAGACCATAAGGCAATGGCCTTTGCCGATGACCTCCTAGTCGTGCTAACAGACATGGACACTTCCCTCCGGAGGTTAACGGCACTCCTAGGGGAATTTGGCAGAGTGGCAGACCTGAAGACCAACAACCAAAAATCTGAACTAATGGTGCTACAAATTGGCACGCCATCAGAAACATCAGATACAGGGCAATTTGCACGAGCAGAGGGATCCCTTCGATACCTGGGGGTGACAATAACCAGTACCCTAGAGGATATGTACCAAGCAAACTATCAAGACTTGGCTGAGAGAGAGGAGGCTCCTTTACATATCATGTATGGGCCGTATGTCATTAAAATTATAATTTTCCCTAGAGCTCTATATTACTTTCAGGCTCTCCCCCCTGGCAGTTCCCCCAAAAAAATCTTCAAAACCCTGAATAAACTAGTATGCAACTACATCTGGCAAGAGAAAAGACAGAGGATGGCCTTGAGGGTCATGGTCACTCCCACGGGGCATGGGAAATGGGAGTTCCGAACTTTCAAATGGACTACCAACAAGCAGCTCAATTGAGGGTCATCTGAAACTGGTTCAATGGGAATCCCGACAGCATCTGGCGAAGGATGGATAGGGCAGTGGTGGGAAAGGCCCCTAGACGAGGTCCTCTGGTGCCCAAGAGCGGACACCCCCCCCCAACATGTACAGAAGCCGAATTACAGCCCTAGTGGGGATACATATGATACGATGGTTAAAAAAGCAAAGATCATGTCCTATCCATTTCCGTTCACGCTCCTATTCCGCAACCCACAGTTTACCCCAGGGCTAGAGAAAGGAGCATATGCCAGGTGGGAAAAAGCAGGCAGCATTCGCGCAAAGGACATGATGGAGGGACAGGAGGTTAAGTCATTGCAGCTCTGCAAACAAACCATGTGTTTGCGGGAGAATAGGGACTGCTATGCTGAACTGCGGCATTGGCTCTCTTCTTGAGATATGAAACAATCCACTACCAGAGAATTCACTCCGCTAGGAAGGTACTTGCTAACACATTTTGGTGATAGACAAATGATTAGTAAAATGTACAAATTATTCACAATGCAATAGAGGCACAGGTCCTGTGGCCCTATATGAAACAATGGGCAGACACGCTGCCCCTCCTGATCTCTGAAGAACAGTGGTGGGAAGTGTGACAGCGAATCCCCAAATTGATGAGAGGGATGCAGATCAGTGAAATGTAGACCAGGATACTGGTGCAGTGGCACCTAATACCGAAGAGGCTACATAAAATATACCCCTCAGTATCACAGATGTGTTGGCGTGGCTGCAAAGAAGTAGACACGTGGCTCCATGTCTGGTGGTCCTGCCCCATCCTTAAACTGTTCTGGGAAGTGGTCAACAAAGAAATGAAGGCCATCTTTGGTCCCCAAATATGGAGAGAACATGGAAAAGCTATTCTGAGCACGAGTGACGTGCTGAACACACTCCTGACTAAACCACAGAGGAAAGCATATGGTCCTAGCTGGTGGCCCTATCCCTAATTGTGCAAAAGTGGAAACAAACCACGATCCCCAGCGAACAGGAATGGATAGCAAAAATGTGACATTACACTTCACTGGAATGGGTAACATACACTAGAAAGGGGGATTGCACTAAATTCAAGAACGAGTGGGACACTGTCCTGAACTTCCTGCACAAAGACTACCGTGAACAATGGTGTCCTCAGAGAGTAAGACTATTAGATATACTATAGACTACTGCCTAGCTTTCCCACTTGGGAGTCGGCCGAGACCATCAAGGTTCTGAAAACAAAACAAAAAAAAATCCAAGATCTCAGCCCGGGAAGCCTGCCCGCCGACTGCAGCAGCACGGCTTCCCATGGGGACGGGGACAGGGACAGGCCGCACCGCCACTGGCCCACCTGGCCCGATCCCGCTCATCCTTCCCCGACCCCTTCCACTGCTCCCCTTTCAGGGGCCGGACGGTGAGGCGGGCCAGAGACAGCACATGCAGGGGACTGGGGGGGTGGGGAATCGCTATAGTCTTCAAACCCCAGCCCGGCCGCATGGGGCTGATCTCCAGGTACCTGGGCAGCAGGGAAGGTCGCCTGCTGTGCCGGCGGGCCTGCCCATTGCTCGCCCACGGACATGGGGGGCCGGAACCTCAACGCCCACATGCACCATGGCTCAGGGCTCGCCCGGCATGCCGGGCCCCTGTCCACCTGGGGTGGCGTCCCTTGAGGACGGCCGGGCTTCCCTCTGCTCCCGGCTGCTCCCACTTGTGACTTCGATGCCGACCGGGATGCGCTCACCAACGCCCGCCTGCTGGCGTTTCAGGATGGAGGAGCATGCCCCTGCCTGGCACTGTGGCTCAGGGGCCAGCTCGGTGAGGAGCCGCTAAGGACTGCCTCTCTCCGGTGGGGGGACGTCCCCGGCAGGCTAACCCAACCCATACGACTTTTACTTCCTCTAGATAGTCAAATTTGATAGTCTTCACGCCGCTGCGCCAGGTCTGTTGCCGACCCCAGCGGGCCGATCCAAGGACCTCACTAAACCATCCAATCGGTAGTAGCGACGAGCAGTGTGTACAAAGGGCAGGGACTTAATCAACGCAAGTATATGACCCGCACTTACTGGAAATTCCTTGTTCATGTGAAATCATTTCAATCCCCAATCCCTATCACAAACGGGGTTCAGCGGGTTAGCTGCACCTGTCTGCGAAGGGTAGACAAACGATGATCAGTTCAGTGTAGCGCGCGTGCAGCCCCGGACATCTGAGGGAATCACAGACCTGTTATTGATCAATCTAGTGTGAAACAACACTAGTCCCTCTAAGAAGTTGAACGCTGACCGCTGAGGGGGCGAGGGGGTGGCATAACTAGTTATCATGGAGGAGTCTCTTTCGTTATCGGAATTAACCAGAAAATCGCTCCACCAGCTAAGAACGGCCATGCACCACCACCCACAGAATCGAGAAAGAACTATCAATCTGTCAATCCTTTCCGTGTCCGGGCCGGGTGAGGTTTCCTGGTGGTGCCCTTTCATCAATTCCTTTAAGTTTCAGCTTTGCAACCATACTCTCCCAGAACCCAAAGAAGCTGCTCAGCAGGTCATGGGGAAAAATGCAGCCAGATCGCTAGTCTGCATAGTTTATGTTCGGAGCTACAATGGATCTTCGAACCTCAGACTTTCGTTCTTGATTAATGAAAACATTCTTGGCTAATGCTTTCGCTTTGGTTCGTCTTATGCCGGTCCAAGAATTTCACCTGTAGTGGCACAATACGAGTTTCCCCGGGCGTCTAACGGCCCCAGTTCTGAAAACCAACACAATAGAACCAGAGTCCTATTCCATTATTCCTAGCTGAAGTATTCAGGTGACCAGCCTGCTTTGAACACTCACATTATTTCAAAGTAAATGCTTCGGAATCCCCAGGACACTCAGACATGAGCTTTATGGGGGCGCCAAGGGGCAGGGACAGGCTGTAGCTCACCTCGCTGCGGACCGCCAGCTGGATCCCAAGATCTACCTATGAGTTTTTTAACTGCAGCAACTTTAATATACACTATTGGAGCTGGCATTACCGTGGCTGCTGGCATCAGACATGCCCTCCAATGGGTATTCGTTAAAGGATTTAAAGTGTACTCATTCCAATTACAGTGCCTTGAAAGAGTCCTGTATTGTTATTTTTCATCACTACCTCCCGGAGTCGAGAGTGGGTAATTTGCACGCCTGCTGCCTTCCGTTTCTCAGGCTCCCTCTCCAGAATCGAACATTGATTCCCCATTACCCGTGGTCACCATGGTAGGCACAGAATTACCATCGAAAGTTGACAGGGCACACATCCGAATGCATTCTCGTCGTCATGGGGACGTGCGATCATCCCAAGGTTATCTAGCGTCACCAAAGGGGCTGGCTAGCCGGTCTTATAAATGCATGCATCCTGGAAGGTCTGCGCTCGTCGGCATGTATTAGCTTTAGAATGACCACAGTTATCCAAGTAACAGATGGGGCGATCAAAGGAACCATAACTGATTTAATGAGCCATTCGCAGTTTCACCGTACCGGCCATGTGTACTTACACGCACATGGCTTAATCTTTGAGACAAGCCTATGCTACTGGCAGGATCAACCAGTTAGCCGCACCTGCTGGAGAGTAGCAATGGGGGGGCCGCACGCCCGCTTCAGAGCCGACCTTTGCACCATCTGGGTCTATGTGCAGGACCAGAGCGTCAAAGAGCGTCCCCCAATGTATGCGGGTCGGGTGGACAGGTCAGTCACTCCGGCGCCAGCGGCACGGCCAGCTCTGCAATGTGGTGGGTGGGTGACACGAACCAGGCTCAGGCACAACT